>NW_006792411.1:3068408-3098592 GCF_000442215.2 Lipotes vexillifer
AGGAATGCCACCTCCCATCCACCATGGAGGGGGTGGATGGGAGGACGGAGGGCAGCTCAGGGTCAGACCACTGGGACCATTTATCCCTCGTCAGGGGAGGGATTATTATCCCCAGGTTAGAGAGGACATGGAACCTCGTTCCTTCGTTTCTTCACTCATTCACTCATCCAGTGGGTTTTACTGAGCATCAGTTGAGACTCATCAGCTTCATGAGGCTGCCTCATAGCACTGCCAACGCTCCTCAAACCCATCCGTCTTCCAGGCTTTCCCAACTCCGAAAGTAGCTCTCCATCCACCCGAGATGAGAACAACTCTCAGTCCTTGTCTTCCATAGCCCATTCATTTGTGTCTACTACTCCTCTCTCCTCCTGATGCACACTAACTGGATTCTCTGATTCTAATACTCACCCTCTGGTCCTAGTGGCCCTTATCTCCCACCAGGATGACTGCATCAGTCTCCTGATTGGTCCCTGCTTCCACCCCTCCCTTTTGTAGATCACAAACTCTATCGTGCCCTGCCCCTGATGGAAATCTCCTGAGGCTGCCTGGAGCCCTTAGAAGGGCATGTCGTCCTTACCTGGGACCGTGTGCCCACGATGGCTGGCCCTCTGCCCACTTCTCTGCACACTCATGCTTTGCCTTTGTGATTTCCCTGTAACACCTCACTCCATATTTGCACAGCTGACATTCATGCCACAGCTCACGTCACTGTCACCTTAAAGGCTTCCCTAGCCTAGTCACTGTCTGTCACATCACCCTCTTTCCTCTTGTATTTATTGGTAACATTTAATTTATTGTCTTGTTTATTTTCCCCCCTCCTTACTATGATATAAGCTCTATGAGAGCAGGAATTGATCCTGTTTACAGCACCTAGAACAATGCCAGGCATGGTACTTGCAGGGCTGATGCACTGCACAACTCTAGTTGGCACAATTCACATCAAATCTGTATGAAGGGTGCTCTGGAATAGTGCAGTGCACAATTTGTGCAACTGAACATGGCAGCCCTGGGTTTACACTAGTGAAGATAGAAACAGTTCCTGATCTCAGACTCTGCAGTTTGAAAGGCTTAATTCAACAATTTGAGGTTTTTATAGTAATGAGTGCCAGACATTACCAGACACTTCACATTTATGATTTTTCCTAACAAAAGCCACCGTTTTACAGATTAGGAAATTGAGGCTCAGAGACATAAAATGACCTGCCTTAAGGTCACTTACCTGGTAAGGGGCAGAGCCAGGACACGAACACACTTCAAGGCTGGTGGCAAAGTCCAGATCCTTGCAGATGCAGAAGACAGAGGGTCCCAATCCTAATAGAGCTTGCCATCTTCTTGGGGCAAGGACCTAATCTTTATTGCGCAGTTAACACGTGCCCATAATGATAACAAGCAGTTTATGTGCATTTTTCTTCCTATGTTTGAAACCTGACAACATTGAGGGCTAGAGACCCAAAGAGGAAAACGGACTTCCCCAGGGTCACACGCAGTGAGAGAAAGAGCTTGGAACAAGGAACCCCAGACTGTCTGATTTCCTGGCTCTTTCTACTTGTGCCACTGACCGGGAATGATCATAATTAAATATGGCAGCTGCTGTAACTGAGGGATGAACAAGGTGCTGAGGAGCAAAGAGGAAAATGTCTAACTCTGCTGAGAGTGAGACAAGAGTGACAGAAGGTGGCCTTGAAACAAGGAGAAAGTTTCCAGGCATTCCAGAGAAAGGGCCAGACTTACAGCCTTCATTAGAGGTGGCACTTGGGTCGGAACGCAGACCTCCTGACTCCAAGGCCAACCCTATGCTTAGCCCAGGACCCCAGATGCTGTTGACATTCATCTCCCCTCCCCCTTCCCTTCTCTACTTTCTCCCCACAAACAGGAAGTTCATTAGACAGCAGCTGGAATCAAAAAGGTAGGTGATTTCCTAAGCCATCTGAGCTCGACTGAGCTCATCCACACTGAGAATTCCTGCTTCCATTTCTTTCTAGGTGCTTCCATCATCTAAATAAAGATCTAGAAATGTAATGGCTGGGACTTGAGGGAAAGGGAGCCTTTTGGTGACTCTGCCTCCAAAGGTTTCAACACCTTGTCAAGATTTCTTTGCTGTGAGATTGTTGTCATTGGTGCCGGGACTCCAGCTTTCATGGGACTTCCAACTGCCCCTCCACGGATGCCCCAGCTGGCTTCCTCCATCCCCTCTCAGCAAATGGCATCGTCTTCCACCTTTGCTTATACCAGAGAGCTGGGAGTATGTATGCCTCCTTCCTCTAGCATTCTTCCCACATCCACGTCATCTCCAAGTTCTGTTAATTCTGTCTCCCAATAAATCCCAGCCCTGTGCATGGCCCTCCACCCTGCAGATATTTGCCTCCAAAGTTCTTTCCAGAATGGGATGCTGCTAATGCAGAGCCAGTTATAATCCCAGGAGGAGCTGCTGTAAGGAAGCCTTGGCATGAGGAGGAATCACTAGGTTTTTCTGGGGGTGGGACAAAAGGGGTGGGATTTGAGCTGAGCCTGGAAGGCTGGGTGAGGAAGGGGTCACCAGGCTTGCAAAGGAGCTGCTGACCGAGGGCCCCAGGAAGTTCTGGAACCAAGCATCGTCTATCCCGGCCCCACGGCCGCTGTTCTGGGTAAGCAGAGAAGGCACAGCCTGGACAAAGTTCTACAAGTGGGAAGAGGGCGCTCTAATTTCCTCATCTATAGAGTGGATGGAGTTGTATTTCCCCACCAGGCCTGTGGGAGGTTTAAAGAGGCTCATGACTGACTGCATCCTGCCGGAGGTGAGGAAAGCAGGGTGGCCATGGAGTGAGACCTTGGGGCTCGGATGTGTGCATAGCAGGGCTTTCCCTGACGTGGAGGGTGGGCTTGGGAGCCAGGGTCTGAATCTCCCCTCCACCACTCACCAGTGGGTGACCTTGAGTAAATTCATCACCCTGGTGCTTATCATTTCCCATATCAAAGAACACACAGAAACTGTACACATTTGTTTGTTGCCAGGGAGAAGACAGATGAGTTTGCCCACAGTCAGAAATTCAATGCCAAGGCCACCCATACTTTCTCAGCACACCCTTAACTGAACCGGGTGCCTTGGTGGGCACCCGGTGAGACGTATGTCTCTGAGCCTCTGGCTCATCATCTGTGAAATGGGGATGCTGATAAAAATAGTGCTCTCCTTCTAGCTTTGTAGTGAGGATCAAATGAGAAAATCTGTGTAAGTGCTTCCCATCCTACGAAGACTTGCGTACACGTTCACCGTTCACCATTTTCCTTGTCCTTTCCCTCGCTTCGCTCTGCTGCTGAGATCCATCCATTCCCTGACCCTGCCCTGCCTTAGTCAGCTTCCGATGACCTCCAAGAATGTCCTCATTCAATGGCCCAGTCCCTCTTTCTCAGGACATGACAGAACATGACTTCCGGTTTATGCATCCAACCCTGGTGAGTCTGATGGATTCTGAGCCCAGTCGGCTCCAGGTGCTTCACCAAGTCCTGTTTCTGGTTTTGCCAAGCTGAGGCAAGGCTCCTGACCATGATGGGTGTATGAAACACACACACACACACACACACACACACACACACACACACACGTGCACGCACGTGCATGGCAGGGGGAGGAAAGACAGTGAGAGAAATTTACTAAATGGAAGCCTCTGTGTGTGATCTTACTTGATTCTTTCGATAATCCTGTGGCATCACTACTATTATAAACACTATTTTTGCAGATGTGGAAGCAGGGGCTGGGATAGGGAAAGGTACTTGCCTGAGTTTGCATAGCTGCTTAGAGGCAAAGATGGCTCACTCAGATCTGTGTGACTTCTGAGTCGAGTGGCCATCCATCTGACCATGTATACATCCATCCATCCAACCATCCAACCATCCATCCATCCACCCATCCAATTATGCAATCATCCATCCTTCCATCTGTCCATCCATCAACATAGGCACCTATCCATCCAACATTTACCAAGATTAGCCAAAACCATGTCAGTGCCTATGAGGCCCTGGTGCAGGGGCCCCTGCCTCTCTCTCATCTCCTCTACTCTCTCCCCTTCCCTGCTTGGGCTGAAGCCACCTGATTTCTTTTTTTTTTTTTTTTTTTTTTTTTTTTTCTTGCGTTACGCGGGCCTCTCACTGTTGTGGCCTCTCCCATTTGCGGAGCACAGGCTCCGGCCGCGCAGGCTCAGTGGCCATGGCTCACGGGCCCAGCCGCTCCGCGGCACGTGGGATCTTCCCGAAACGGGGCACGAACCCGCGTCTCCTGCATCGGCAGGCGGACTCTCAAGCACTGCGCCACCAGGGAAGCCCCACCTGATTTCTTTACAGCTTCTCCAAGAGGCCCACCAACTCCCTGTCTCAAGAGCATCACATAGGCTCTCCCATCTGCCAGGAACAGACTTTGCCTGGCTGCTGCCTTCTCAGATTTCAAGTTCCAGCTTAAATGTCCCCTCGAAGAAAGGTACCCCATGACCCTTTCTAAAGTAGGTACTTTCTCATTTTTTCTGTCACTGAATGAAGTTAATTTCCTTCCTACCCATTGTCACAGTAGTAATTAAATTTAATAATGACAATAATAGCCACCACTAACTGAGTGCTCACTATGTGTCAGGCACTGACACTAGTATAACATCATATAATGTTATAAGGTTGTTATAATCTTCGCAACGACCCGATGGTTATCATTACCTCTATTTTACAGATGAGGCTCAGAGAAGTTATGTTTACTTATCTACAAGATTATTATCTTTCTCTCCAGCTGTACTGTAATCTTCATGAAGGCACAGTCATTGCCTAGCTCTTAATAGGTGTGCATTACATATTTGTAATGAAATAATTATTTTGAAAGAATGAATTGTAGGCTCTGTGCTGGGTGCTGGAGAAGAATGAGACATGAAAAGCCAGTTCTGTGAAAGGTATCCATGTATAGAATGTAGCCATGGAGTCCAGAGGAAGGGAGAATCCATGATGCCTGGGGAGGTCTTAGAGGGCTTCACAGACAACACAAAATTTGAGCTGGATTTTTAAAAATCAACTTCCTCGAGGTATGATTTATATACAGTAAACTGCATCCATTTAAAAGATAAAGTTCGGAGACTTCTGACAGTTGTATGCATCCATGAAAAAGTGTCACAATCAAGATACAGTATTATTTCTATCATCCCCCAAATACGCCTCATACTCCTTTCCAGTCCATGCCTCCTTCACCCAGCCAACAGTCTCAGGCAACTGTTGATCCAAATTTCATTAATATACATTAATTTGCCTTTCCTAGGATTCCATATAAATGGACTCATGCAGAATGTGTATGGCTACTTTCAGTCATTATAGTGATTTTTTTCTTTTAAAAAAAATTAGGGCTTCCCTGGTGGCGCAGTGGTTGAGGATCTGCCTGCCAATGCAGGGGACACGGGTTCGAGCCCTGGTCTGGGAAGATCCCACATGCCGCGGAGCAGCTGGGCCCGTAAGCCACAACTACTGAGCCTGCGCTCCGCAACAGGAGCTATAGATAAGAGTGATATTAAAAATGTATTTAGGAATGCTAGGTACTACTTAATGTCAATGAATATAAGCTTCTAAAGGAAATGAATAACTTCTTAGGAAAATATAAATTATTAAAATTCATTTAAGAAGAGGTAGAAAACATGAATAGATCAGTAAACATAGAAGAAATTGAAAAGGTAACCAAAGAACTATTTCTTAAAAAGGAAATAAAAACTCAAGTGATTTACGGTGAGTTCCACCAAAATTTTGTTGTGATTTTGTTGTGGTTTTTTAAAGGTGAGAACAGTGTTCTTTCCAGCTTTCTACATCCTAAGCTAAAGCTGGAAGTCCAATATCATCCACCTAGTGTTTTTTAAATTTCAAGTATTATGTATTTCTGGTCTGGATTTCCCTTTTGGTATAAACACACACACACACACACACACACACACACACACACACACACATTCTATTTCTCTGTTAATATTTCCTTTTCACCTTTAGCATATTTTCTCTTCCCTCATTGAACCCAATTATAGTTTTCTTCTAATGATTCTAACATCAGAATCATCATGTGTTTTACCACTTTCGGCTTTCTTTTCCCTTGCAAATGGGTTGTATTTTCCTAGTTCTTCATATATTGAGTAATTTTGGATTTTACCCAGAACACTTTGGTTTTCATGCTGTGGAAACTCCTAATTGCTGGTATATCCCTCCCAAGAATGTTGATATATTTTTTTTAAGCAGATAGTTAGTCAGATTCAGACTGTCATCTCTGGCTTGCCTGTGGGTGTGGTCAGCCAATTCTCAGGGCAGTATTTCATCCTTATTGGGCTTTTCAAGTCTTCCCCAGGCATGCATGGTCCATGGGGTTGGACAGGCACATGGACGAAGTTTATACTCAGAACCTGGGGATCCCCTTCTCTAGCTCTCTCCTCTCCTAGATTCCTCCCCTCACTTTCTGATGGGCTCTATCTGCTTGTTCCTCAGCTCAGAAAGATGGTGGGTTTTCTATCACCACTCCAAGATCACAGCCCACCCCCAGAACAAAGCCGCAAGAATGGGGAACTCACCCTGTGCCAGTCCTTTCTATGTTTTGACTCCCTTCCAAAATGTGCCTGCTTTTGATCAGTCTCCAGAGCCTTCAGTGTAGTTGCTTTTTGTATACTGTGCATAGTTTATAGTGGTAGTTTCTGGGAGAACTGGTGTCTGCTAGGAGTTAACTCACCACATTCAAAGCAGAATTCTGAGCTGCATTTTTAAAGGAAAAGTAGACGTCCTTTATGCAGAAATAGTGAGAAAAGGCATCTAAGGCAAGAAGATCAGCGGGTACAAAAGATGAAGGTGGAAAACAATGTGATAAGCTCAGGTCTCCCTATGATAGCTTTCCTTTAAATGAATGTAAAAGAGAAAAGGCTTGCAAACAGATATAGCTACAGTTTTTGGCATCCCTACAGCCTGCTTTTTCCCCTAGAGAGAGGAATTGAGATAATGAGTGTTTTAAATTCTTCTTTCTGAATATAGACCGAATCCTACCACACACATTCCCTTGTACACGGTCCTTCAACTAGCAGCCTGTAGGGTAATGACACATTTTGGGCCCAGTGCTTGAGATGAAGTTTGGAAACATACTCCTGGCATCCAGACAGTGTCAAAAGGAATATATTGTTTCCTATCTCTTAAAAAAATTCCTTGCAGATTTCTATGACATGAATTTACTCAGAAACAGACTGGCAGTCAGCTCAATGTCAATGATTTAAAATGTGTCCCTCTTTGGACCTCTTTGCACCACTCTTACCCACCCCAAGAGGGCACATGCTTCAGAAAAGCGATCGTCACAATAATCAATCCTGTGGGCTGGAACTCGTTGAGGTGTGATGAAAGGCTACTACATTTCATTCCTAGGAAGCTCACAAATGTGCCATTGCAGACTGAAAAGCAGAAGTAGAAAACAATTAATTTCATCCAACTCCTGCATTTCTGACCTTAGTTATAATAGGTATGGAAAATTAAATTTTTAATGGGCAAAAAAATTTGATTACCTTTTCTGTTCATTTTTTTAAAATAAAGGAATAAGTAACCCTGGACAGTCATTTCTACTCGACCCACATCTGCCTGCTGTACTGGGAAAGTGAGAGATCAGAATGGATTCACAAAAGATGAATGTGATATTTCATTTATGGAAGTGTTGTCTGATTTTGCTTTCACCAGCTAGGATTTACTAGGAAATGAATGTTCCTCTGGGTGTGTGTTAAAGAAAGTTCTTTTCCCTCTTTAATCCCTTCCTGTGACAGCTGCTGCTAAGGCTGCAGTGACCTGAGCAGGTTAGAAGCACCACCCCCTCTCTTTCAGTGAGAGTGTGGGATGCAGCCTTCAGTCCTGAGAGTGGGGCACGCACACCCCTGCCCTTAGGTCAAGCTGATGACCCCTTAGGAGGGTGGAGTCAAAAACTGGAGGGAGTTCTGCCTGATCCAGTCACGTGCGCTGTGTTTCCTTGGGGGAAGCAACTAGCCAACAACTCAGCAAGCTTTCCAGGACCTCCTTCGGGGCCCTGGGGAGACAGAGTGGACAAAACTCAGTTCCTGCCCTGGGGATGCTTCCAGGACAGTGGACACTCCTGGGATCCATGCTCACTTTGTCCAGTGAGAGAAGGGGTCGTCTTCTGTGGCAGGAGGAGAGGGGCTCCCTCCAACTGGTATTTCCACCAAGCTCGGCAATGGGTCACCATTGGAGGCCCTGTCTGCACACCAGCCCTCTCCCCTTCAAAGTCTCCACCCATCACTGCCATGTGGTCCAGGCAAGTCATTTCCCCATCTGAGCCTCATTTTTCTCATCTATAAATGATGATACATAATACCTCCTTCTCAGGGTTGTTGGAAAAATAAATGAAATCTTGTTAGGTGTCTTTTTTTGTTTTTTTTTTGTTTTTTTTGTTTTTTGGCAAGTAGGTTCTCTTCCTTGAGCTAACTGGTATTTAAAGCTGACACCTTGATTATTAACTTCATCAGAGTGTGGCTGTGTGGGTAGTGAAGCCCCAGAGAGGAGAAAATAAGAGGAAGAATAAGCAGGGAAGAGAGAGGAGGAGGCATGGAAAGGAGAGACACAGAAGCTGCCCCCCTTACCCTTCTGCGTGGCCACTACCTGGGCTCAGACCCTGGTTAAACCAAGCTTGGCCCGGTGCAGTAGACCAGCCCACAGCCTGACCCGTGGGAAGCACTCAGGAGACCTTTGTTGAGTGAATGAATGAATGAGTGGCTGTGGAGCACTGAAAGAGCATAGGAACACAGAGACTGAGTTTACATTCCAGCTTTAGCCAGCTGAGAGTCATCAAAGAGGTCCATTGACCTCTCTGATCCAGTGGGAACACAGACCTTTGTGTTGCTTCCCTCGTAGGAGTGCAGGGAGCACGAGATGGCTTAGTGGGCACCAAAAGGGAGAAAACTCCCTGATGGAGCAGCAACTAGGTACTGGGTGCTGAGGAGGACACTTCATATAGTTTTATTAATATTCACAACGAACCAGGGAGTAAAGATGACCAGCCAACTTTACAGATGGGGAAACTGAGGCCAGGGAACCTAAGTTGCTGGTCTTTTCATGTCTCTTGGAGCTTTATGATATGGGCTTCTCCCAAGGAAGAGGTTGGGCGGAGGGTAACTTCCTCAGGTCTAAGAGGTGAGCTTCTTACCTGAACAATGAACAATAGCTTATAAGAGGACTCGGCAGCTTACCGAGAGCACGCCAGCCCATCGTCTTCATTTGATGAAATAATATTGATACAAAGATATCAAACTGAAATGCCACTACCATTTAGCAAGTGTTTCTTTTGGGTCAGGCACTCTGGGACTTGCTGTGACATGCGTTATTTTGCTAACCTCACACGATGATGTGAGGGAAACCATTTCATCCCCACTCTACAGATGAGGAAACCGAGATGCTGAAATGTTAAGTGACTCATCCAAGGTCAAGGCTGAGGGCAGGACTGGGATCAGAACTCTCATCTGGATGACCCAGACCACTAAGCCATCTGCCTCTCATGCTGCTACTTGTCACTGAGAAAGGGTTTGCTTTGTTTCCCTTCCAGAGAAAATGTCCCCACTTAGTGCTTCGAAGGGAGCATGATTGATGACAATAATTATAATATGGTGCAAGTAGGGTTTTCAGTGCTGTTGAGTCCAACGCCACAAACGTAGCCCAAGCAGCCTGATTCTTTTGAAGGGGTTGGTCGTTAGGTTCTTATAATTACACACCCTGTTCTCCTGGAGATAGAAAGAAAAAAAAAAAAATACGTTTCTTAGGTTGAGGGAGAGTTCTTGACTAATTGTCAGACACAACTATTTTAACTGAACCGCGGAAAATCTGAAATGTGAAAGCATGCCCTTGGGGGCTGGAGGATGTGGAGCGTATGGTCAATGACTGTGCCTCTAGAAGTTTTTTTTTACTTTTAACGACTCTACAACTGAAACACAAAAAGGCTGAGGTAAGCCTTTAATTTTAGATTAGATTTTACTGCATACAGCTGGTGCTAAAGGCAAGCATTGGATGATAGTGTGTCTTGAGGTACAGTGGGCTGTGGGCTTGGGTGCTGCCTGCTCAGCTGTGCTCCCCCTTATTTGAGTAACAGATCTTGATTTTGGGGGTGTTACCAAAAAACTGGGTTCACCTCTTGCTGGGTGTCTAGCCAAAAGAGACAGCCAAACCAAAGATCAGGTGAAGGAAGGATGTATCACTTGCAGCAAGTAAGGAGAACACTGGGAATCTTTCCCAAAGCAGTGTCTTCGCAAACTGCAAAACTGGGTGAAATTTTAAGCTAAGGGTACATGCATATTTATGAAGGGGCTTGGGCGGTTGACAGAGTCCAAGCTTTAGTAGATTGAAGTCATGAGGGTCAGAAAAACTCAACATCATCATCTCTTAAGTTCCACTTGATCTGCGTTCTTTGTTCCCTTAAGATCATTAATTACCGAGACCTGTTCAAAGGCAAGCATTGTGGCCAGGCTTAGATCACTAAATGGCTTAGGTCAAAAATGGCTGCTCGGGCTTTCGTGGTGGCGCAGTGGTTGACAGTCCGCCTGCCGATGCAGGGGACACGGGTTCGTGCCCCGGTCCGGGAAGACCCCACATGCCGCCGAGCGGCTGGGCCCGTGAGCCATGGCCGCTGAGCCTGCGCGTCCGGAGCCTGTGCTCCGCAACGGGAGAGGCCACAACGGGGAGAGGCCCGCGGACCGCAAAAAAAAAAAAAAAAAAAGAAAAAGAAAAAAAAAAAAAGAAAAAAATGGCTTCTCTTATGTCAAGAAAGCCATGCTTGGTTCTCTTTCTCCAGGGACCCCCTACCCTAGCTGCTTCCCCCACTTGCAGTTCTTAGGTGTAAATGGTCGAAGCCCAGACTTGGCCAATCAGCCCTTTGAGCTCTTCGGTTGCTCCGGGTGATCCTGGCAAGTGAGCGGCCCTTAGGAAGTCTCAGGTTCCTAATCTATACAATGGGCACAGAGATGGTACCTTTGTGATGGGATTGCTCTGAGGGTTTAAAGCGGATACAACCCGTCAGTGCCTGGCACACAGTAAATGCTCAGAAATGTTAGCTGTCCTCATGATTATTACTGCCTGTCATGGTTTATGCAATTATAGTCACATTCGTTAAACTGTGAAGTTAAACACATGCACGTTTATTACAAATCCCTTTGAGGATTTCAGCTGTCAGTGCTTCCTTTCTTGGGGGCTGGGCACACACCCATTTCCTTGTTCTGTCCTCTAGTCTTGATGCCTCATTTTCCTCCTAGCATCTCTATTTATTCCTGGGCTCTCACTAGTTGGGAGGAAAGGCCAGTGACTCTTCCAGCATCCCCTCTCTTGGTGGCAGTCCCATGGCAGGAAACTCACCAGCTTGGGAAACAATATTGGTGCAACCCAAGCAGGGTGCTAGTGGGTGTGTAGGGCAAGGGAGGTGGTTGACAAGATGTCCTTACAAGCAAAGGCCCTGTGTTGAGCTTCTGCTCTGAGCAATAGCCCCAGGGCTGGGAAACACTCTCCTTGGGGCTTAGCTCACCTTGCGCGGACCCCTCCAGTGCTCCCCTTGTGTCTCCTGCACTGTCCTCTTGCCTGGGCCCAGCTCCTTCCTGTACTGCTGCTGCTTCAATCACACCCTTACGGTGACCAACTGTCCCGGCTTACCTGGGACCGAGGAGTTTCCGGGGCTTGAGGGACCCCACCTCTCTTCTCCCTCTTCCTGGTGTGATGCTGACTCCCCTTCCCGGCCCCTTCACGCTGCATGTGTGAGGGGCCTCCATCGCTCTCGCTACGTCCCCTCCTCAACTCTCTTCCTTGCTTCTCACCAAGGCCTTGGGAAGCCCCATTCCTAAAGAGGAACAGGGTCAGAAACTCTCCTGATATTAACTCACATCTGAGCCTCACCATGGTCCAGTCCCACGCATCCTACACCATTTCATCCTCACCCAGCCTGTGCGAAGGCAACTGTCATTGTGGCCATCCCAGAGGCACGAGAAGATACAGAGGTCTAGGAGGTCCACTATCCAGCCAAGGTCACACAGCAGGTGACTTGTGAAACTGGATTTGGAACCCAAGTATGTCCTGCATGGCAGTACATGTCTATCTGCTTACCTGTGCATGCTGCCTCCTGCTAGGAAGGAATCTGCAACAGCAAAAGCTGCTGTGAATCAAGATGCAAGGACCATGGCTGTGGTTCCTCAGCATTTTCTGTTCATTTCCACCTAGTGTGGCTCCATCATACATTGCATGTATGATGAGATCATACATCTTGAGATCATACATTGCATTCCCCGACTGTTGGGTCATAAAATTCAAAAAGCATTGATGGCCTGTCTGCTACACTCCTGGCACAATACTGAATGTTTCACCTACACCATTTTATTTATGTTTTCAAAAATCTCCACCACAACCCCAGAGGGTGGATGTTAAAAAGTCAGTTCCATAGATACAGAAGCGGGCTCCACGACACTAAGTAATGGTCCACGTGGCACGGCTGGCAGGAGCCAGCTCCCGACTCTGTCGCCAGGGCTTTGGAGTAAAAGCTGCCTCGATCAGGCATCCATTGCTGGCAAATATTCCCTTTTAAGTTTTCAAGCAAGTTATAAATTCTCCCCAGGCAGCAGACGCCACTTAGGTTTCTTTACCATCTCCCGGGCTGCTTTGGCCCAGTGCTAAGTGCAAAGGCCATGCTCCAAATGAAACTTTGGTTTGATACTTTCACATGATTACAAGAAAAACAAAAGCAAAAACAAAAAAACTGTGTGAGAGGCTCATTTTCTTAGTGGGGGAATTAGTTCCAGGCTTATAAAAGTCCGGAGGGAAAGGAAAGGAAGCAGTTGTTGGGCACCTGGGTCTGTGCTGGGCACAGTGGATCACTCTGTCTGGTAACAGTCCTGGAACTGCAGGAGGGGAGCGTGATTATAGCCATTTTGCAGATGAGGAGACGGAGGCCCAGGGAAGTTAGCCCTCATTCCCGCAGTCTCACAGGATGTAAAGGGACTGCTTCTCTTCCCCCTACTTAGGCCTTTCTGTTCTCCAGCTGCAAGGCCTCCTTGCCCAGAGCTCTCGCCTCCGTGCAGAGTGAGCCAGTTAACGAGGTACCTTTTAGTCTCCCTCCTGGGGGCCTGCGTACGGCTGTGTCCTGTGACAAAGTCCTCCTCAACTCCTGCTGGAACATCAACCATCATGGCTCAGCCTGGCAGAAGCTCTGCTCATTAAGCCTTTCGGGAAAGCTCGATCGATTGTGGGTTTTTCCTCAAGCAATCGATATTTTTGGTGAAGCAAAACCCTGGGAAAGAAGCCTGCGGAGCACTGGGGCTCGGCAGAAAATTAGAAATTCTCCTTGGGTTTGGTTGTGGAAAGGAGATATAGAAAATCTTTAGTCTGATAAATCCGCAGCCAGGGTGTTAGGGGAATTTATGAGACCAAGCTCGCAGAAAAATGCAAATTCCGTGACTGCTGTCCCAGAAGCCAGGAATGGTGCTGGCTGCAGAGTCCTGACTTGTCCTTGACATGCGGATTTGGGGATTACATTACTCAGCAAATGAAAACTCAGGCTTAGAGGAGGAAAATGGCCTGAGGCCTACAAGTTAAGGTGGTTCACAATTTGTCGAAAAATTCTGGGGAGAGGAAATGGGACTTGCCCACCAGGCAGGAGAAGGGCATCCTGCACCCGACCCTGAGAGGCCAGAAATCAGAAGGGTAGATCTTATCAGGAGAGGTCCAGGCCTTCTGGGTGCTCAGCTGCTCAGAGCTGGGCAAGGCAGAGGAAGCTACTCCTTCTCTGTTTGCTGAGCATACATGTCTCCAGAATTTGAAACTGACCACACTTGGTGGATTTAAAGACAGGACATGTGTCTTCCTGAGCTTACCCAATGAGTTCTTTGAGTGCGTACCAGGCATGCTTCCAGGTGCTGGGGATGGGATAAACAGTGGATAAGATCAAGTCCCTGTTGTCCCTCATTCTAGTGGGAAATAGTTTGCTGTGTGAAAATAATTATGATGTAAAAGGCTGGGGGTGATGACAAGAGATGGATGCTCAGAGGTTGCCATGTGGTTTCTTGCTTCTCCTTGTGGGGTGGTGCCTGTGGCTCAGGTGCATTGGAGCAGTGACTTTGACATCCACTTTCTGCACACTTCAGATAGGAAGGTCTGGATTTCCCCATTGGGCTGGATGAGCCAGGACTGGCCTGGGGGTGAGGAGCTAAAGCTAGGGAATGTCAGAAGAATGAAGTCCATGGGTGAAGGCAGTCCCAGGAACCAGATGGTCATCTGAGTGAGGGCCAAATTCAAGGGGACAGCTCTCGAACTCAACCCAGACAGAGGTGGAACTTATTCTAGATATAATGGACTGTGTCTGAAGACAGTGGGCAGGCCTGAAGCATGCAGAGGATGAGTCCGGAGAGTTTCCTGAGCTTCCCAAAGCTCCAGGTCTATTTTGTAGGCACCCGGGGTCTTTCCCATGGTGTATTATGGAATTGCTCTTTGTTTTTTGTTGTTTTTCCTCCTGGGCAATTATTATTGAATGCATAAAATTTTTAAAACTGCATGAATACATTTTCAGTTTGAAAGATTAAAATATTCTAGAACAAAACAGATCAAAATGAGGACTTTCTCCATATCCCCTCCACATTCCAGTTTCCTCTCTAAAAGTGTCCACTGTAAATAGCTTCACATCTGTCTTAAAGACTCTTTTCTATGCATTTACATTCAAACATGTACAAATGTACCTACATCTTACATCAGAATGGAATTATAGTATACATATTGTTCCATGACTTACCATTTTTCACTTTATAATATATTGATATATTGGAAAACTTTCTATGTCAGTAAGTAATCTTTTCATTATTTTTTAATGATGATATTCCGTAAATCTTTTACTTTCATTCTCATTTTTTCCAACTGAGAATAAAGTATTGTTTAATGAGTTGGCCACGTTATTATAAAATAAGTTCTTAAATGTATATAGGTTCAGTTACATATTTTCTATTTTGTTCTATTAATTGATTGTCTAGTTCTAAGCCACTAAACACACTGTTTTATATATACTATAGCTTTATAGTGTTTTTTTTAATGTGGTATAGCAAGTTTTGTATTATTTTTCTTTTTGAAATTTTCCTAGCAATTTTAATGCATTTTTAATGTCAAGTCCACTTACTACATTTCATTAAAGTCATGCTCAAATTATGATTGGGATTACACTGAATATGAGGATTATGTGGAGAGAATTGACATCTTTATAATCTATCTTCCCATCCAGGATTAGGGCATGAATCTCCATTATTCAGGATTTTTTATTGTTGTTAACCTTCATTTCATAAAGTTTAATAATTTTCTTCATTAAGGTCTTGTACAGTTCTTCTTAGGTTTATTCTTAGCTTTTGTGTGTATGTTTGTTTTTCCTTATGAATGAAAATGTTAATTCTATTCTATAATTGATTATTATGTAGTCAAGGAAATTATTAACTTTTTAATGTTTTGTAGATATCTACCTATTCCTCCTTTACTGATGTCTTTTATTAGTTCTGTTATTTTCTTAGCTAATTTTCTAGGGAGATAATAATATTGCTTACAAGTACTGACAATTGTCTTTGTTTGAAATTTTATTCCTTTATTTTTTTCTTGCCTTGTTGCTTTGGCAGGACATTGAGTAAAATGTTATGTATCAGGATGATAAAGATAGTATCCTTACCTTGTTCAAGTCCTAAGAGGGAATGCTTCTATATTTCACCAGCCTGTCTGATGTTTGTTAAACATCACCTAGTAGGTTATGACTTTATTTCAGCAGAAACAGGTTTTTAATTTTACCATGTGCTTTTGAAACATCTACTGAAAAAATCATATTTTATTCTCTTATCTGTTAGGTTGGTGAATATATTGATTTTTCTGATATTCAGTAGTAAAATATCCTTGGATTATGATTTTAATATGGCAGTATATTTGCTTTGCTAATATACTTTTTAGCATGTTTATGTTTCTGAGTGGATATGGCCTACTATTTCCTCTTTTAGTTTTGATGTCAGGATTTTGCTCAGAGCTTAAGGAAAAATGATTTCCACATTATTCTACATTCTAGAACAGTTTATATATCATAGATAACATCTACTTTTGAAAATTTGGTGGAACTCACCATAAATCACTTGAGTTTTTATTTCCTTTTTAAGAAATAGTTCTTTGGTTACCTTTTCAATTTCTTCTATGTTTACTGATCTATTCATGTTTTCTACCTCTTCTTAAATGAATTTTAATAATTTATATTTTCCTAAGAAGTTATTCATTTCCTTTAGAAGCTTATATTCATTGACATTAAGTAGTACCTAGCATTCCTAAATACATTTTTAATATCACTCTTATCTATAGCTCCTGTCTTCTCTCATTTCCAAAGTTGTTTTTTAATATCTTCTCTCTGATTTTCCTGATAAAGTTTCCCAGAAGTTTGTCTATTATATTGGTCTTTTCAAAGGACAATCTTTGGCTGATTTTGTTTTGTTTGTATTCTGTTTTATTAATTTCTGCTGTTATCTTTCTTAATTGCTTCTTTTAGTTCAGAGAGTGAGTTATTTTGTTCTTTTCTGCCTTTTTTATAGATGCATGCTAAGCCCTTTTCTTGTCAATCTTGGTGGTTTTCTAATAAATGCATTTAAGGCCATAGATTTTTCTCTAAGTGGGCGGACTAGCTGGAGATGTTAATGATGCCATACTAGATAAGACAAGATGCTGCTTACCCTCCAGCGTGCCTGGATAACCATGCTGTGAGCCCGGTCATTGGTCCAACATCAGATTGGACTCGTTTATATCACATAAATCATGTTCCAACAACTCTGAAGAGATTTTCAAATTGAAAAGTAGCTCCTCCTGGTATCACCTCTTGTTGGCTGAGCTTAAAACGACTTCTAATCACATTTGCCTTCTCTCTTCTTTCCACTGTCCATCTCTGTGTGTGTGTGTGTGTGTGTGTGTGTGTGTGTGTGTGTGTGTGTGTCAGTCAATCATTTAAAAGTTCCTGAGCATCTACTATGTGCTCAGATTACTGTAATGAACCAGGTGTAGCCTGTCTTCAAAGCGTTCACAGTCTAGCAGCAGAGACAGATACGTAAGTATGTAATTTCAGTCAAGGAAGTTAGTGCTACAAGTCTAAATATTTTAAGGACTGAAAAGAGGGATGGATTTAAGTCTGCATGGAGGTGGATGGGACCAGAAATCAGGGAAAATCTCACAGGGAGATGACACAGGCTGAAGTTGGATGTTCAATCAGACTTCATGTGGCTCATGGGGAAGGAAACTGTTCCAGGCAGAGGAATCAACTAAAGTAAAGAAAAAGAGGTAAGATGGAACAGGGAGTGTTTGGTTAACAATGCAGGGCTCAGTCTGAAGGTCTCATTTCTGGGGGATGATGCTGGAAGGTCGATGGTAGACCCAGCATGGGGGACCCCGAGGCTGATGCTCAGGAGCTTGGACTTTGTCCTGTGCTGTCTAAGTAGATGTGAGATGACGTGGCCACACCATGCTTGCATAGACTCTGTGGCCTCAGTGAAGTGGGCATTGGGGTGGAGAGGTGGAAGTTAAGGAGACAAAGACAGAGGAGGCTCAAGTCATCCAGTTGGAAGATGGCATGGGCGTGAATTCCAGAGACACTTGGGGCTCTGGCTGCTTTCAGGTTTGATTCAGCAGACCTGGGGAGTAGAGAGCAAAGAAAACCTTCAGCAGCCTTTCCTTTCTCCCACAGGCACCTGGCTCTTAAATCCGGCGCTGATGATGTGATCGCTGTTTTCTATTGGTCTGTGACCTCAGAGGGCTGTTCGTCTTTCCCAAACTCAGTTTCTTCACCAGGAAAAGAGGTGGTTGGGAGTCTTTGAGGTGACGGAGCATGTGGAGTCCCTGTTGTCGTTATACTGTTGTTCTAAAGACATGAGCATCTATTTTCCGGTTCCTCGGTGAGGCACTCAAGTACATTTTATTAGTTTTGCTTTTTCCCTTAGAAAAGAAAGGACTCAGTTGGTTTGATATAATGAAATGGTTTGTATATTTTATTTAAGAGGAAAGAAAAAAAAAAACTGCTACAAAAAGAGCTTCTGCCCCGCAGAGCCATCCTCCTAAACGCTGCTGCAGCCTGACATTCTCCCTTTGTTTGCTCTCTCCCCCTCACAGCCTAATGACATTCCCAAAGGTGGCAAAGGAGAGCTTCGGGTTGCCATGGGAACCGGGTGCCAGCAAGAATTGGAGAATTCTAGCTCTTGGAGGCTGCGGAGTTATTCCCCGTGGCTCAGGGAGCAGGGCTGGCTGCAGAGATTGGGGCTGGGGCGGTGAAGATGCCTCGGGCTCTGTTGGAGCCAAAGGAGGTACTTAGGGGGCCCGAGCTGTTGTCTGGCAGGACCCAGGGCCCTCTCCGGAGCAACATCCTCCCCCTTTCCTCTGATCACATCCAAACCCAAATATAAGCAGGAGGTGGGGGGGTCGCAGGGAGGCGTGAAGGAAGGAGGGATTCTCTCTGTAGCCTGTGGCCCCTGCACCCACCCCCAGCGTCCTGAGCAGGCTGGGCTATTCTGGGTTCCCAGCTCTCCGCGAGGACTTTGTCAGGGGCTCGCCTGAGATGCCATCATCCCCGCCATCTCCAGTTATCCTGTCACCACCTGAGCCTCTTCACAGATGACAAAGCCCTTCCAGGTGTGTCATTCACTAGCTCTTCACAAATTCATCCTGCAAAGGGAAGCATGGGTCATGTGCCCATTGCACAGATGCAGACATGGGGGGCTCAGAGGGGCCATGCCTGGGAAAGCAGCGGGGAGCTCTTAGTCTCGAGGTTTGTCACCCAGGATCCATCAGTCACCAGGGTGGAGAGAGGGCCTACAGGGGAGGGTGGGGAAAGGCGTGCAGAGTGATAAATGATTACTGCCGCAGCCTCCACAGTGCGAGAGGTTTACAAGGAGGTAAATCGTTTCAGGTATCAGCCCAAGGGGTGCCAGTGGGAATGAAGTAAAGCCCAGAACTTTCCTCTTCCTGAAATGGGCAGCTATGATTTGCTTCTAGCACACCGGCCATGTGCCGGGAAGTCTCCACACTTTTCCTAGAAGAACCTCTCAAAGCCACCCGCAGGGAAGGGACTGCTACCCCCAAGTCACTGAGCTGGGAACACAGACACTCCGAATCCCTCACACACTCATACGTTTACACACACGCAACTCTCTCACACATGTTCTCACACAGCACGCACACGCAGATACACACACACACTCACACAGCCCAGCCTTGCTTTGTGTTAAGGGTTTGCCAGTCACACTGATGGTGGGCACTGAGCCATGCCAGTCACTCCCGAGGCTGATGTGCGCTCTCAGCCCCTCAGCAAACCCTCCCCTCCAAAGAAGCGGTCCAAGCATCAGTCAGCAAGGCCTCCCCAGGGGAGCACACGGCCTGGGACTCTCCCCACAGTGCTCAGCCAAGCCCTTAGAAAGAAGCAGGGCCAAGTCCTGCACTCGAGGTCCTGCAAACCCCCCATGCCCCCACTGCTCCCAGGATCTCACCCACCGACCCAACTTCTATATCCACTGCCCTGTGCAGACGCCCCTCGCCTGGGCTGCCCTGCATCTGCTGCTGGGCTGGCTGCCCCGCTCTCGCCTCATCTACTCTCTCCTCCCCTGCCCACACTGGCTCAGAGCCCACCTAAAGCAGCTCTGTGGCCGGAAGCAGAGAGGTACAGATTCTGGGCCACAGCCCAGGAGTACTGTGAAATCCATTTAGCATAAGAGATCAGCATTGTAGAATAGTTTGGAATAGAATAGAAAATACAAGATGTTTTACAGTTATAAAAGGCAGTCATGCACTGAGATTTTTTCTGTTACATTCAGGCTTGAATGCATGTGTCCTGGATTTAGGTGTAGAATGTGGTTTCTTTTTATGGGGCGTGGTCTGAGAAGTTTGAAAGTGGGTGGAGTTACGTGAAAATTTATCTGAGCTTTCCAGGCTCTCATGATCCAGCTCCTGCAACCCTGTGCATCTGCACCCCCTGTAGTTCCCTCTGCCCGCGCGTGGCCGGCACTCCAGTTTTCAGCTGCGGGACATACGGGCTCTCTGGTCCTCCTCACCGCCACCTGAGCTGTACGTCTGCCCGGAAGGCTTCTCCAGCTCCCACTGTCACCCCTGTTTCTCCCGTCACACCCACTCAGGGATCATCCCCTCTCTGAGGTTGTTCTGCCCTTCTCTTCTTTTCCCCAAGGGCATCGTTCCCCCGGACGTGTTTGCACCCTGGTCATTTGATGTCACAGTGAGTAGTGGTTGTCTGCTCCCCATGCTTTCCTCCCACCAGACAGAGTATTCCATCCAGAGACGTGGAAGGAGAACTTGCTAGGCACCAGGCACTTTGCAGTGCACTGAACTAACAGCATTTAACAGTGCCCTGTGAACAGACCCTCTGCCTCTGTGAAACTTAGGATCAAGTGGCTGAGGCAGAAAATAAGCAAGGAAGCAAAACAAAAATATGGCTAGACATCTCGCTGAATGCTATGGAGGAAAAGGAGAGGTGGCTACTTTATTTTATTTTTTATTGAACTATAGTTGATTTACAATGTTGTGTTAGTTTCAGGTGTACAGCAAAGCGATTCAGTTATACACACACACACACATATATATATATTCATTTTCAGATTCTTTTCCATTATAGGTTATTACAAGATATTGAATATAGTTCCCTGTGCTGTACACTAGGTCCTCGTTGGTTATCAGTTTTATATATATAGTAGTATCCCAAACTCCTAATTTATCCCTACACCCCTTTCCCTTTTGGTAACCATAAGTTTGTTTTCTATGTCTATGAGTCTATTTCTGTTTTGTAAATAAATTCATTTGTATCATTTTTTGAGATTCTACATATAAGCAATATCATATAATATTTGCTTTCTCTGACTTACTTCACTTAGTATGATAATCTCTAGGTCCATCCACGTTGCTGCAAGTGGCATTATTTCAATCTCTTTATGGCTGAGTAATAGTCCATTGTATATATGTCTTTATCCATTCATCTGTTGACGGACACTTAGGTTGCTTCCATGTCTCGGCCATTGTAAATAGTGCTGCTATGAACATTGGGGGGTGCATGTATCTTTTCAAATCAGTGTTTTCTCTGGATATATGCCCAGGAATGGGATTGCTGGATCATATGATAACTCTATTTTTAATTTTTTAAGGAACCTCCATACTGTTCTCCAGAGTGGCTGCACCAATTCACATTCCCACCAACAGTGTAGGAAGGTTCCTCTTTTGAGGGGTGGCTACCTTAAACAGGGATGTCATATGAACCCCCAAATTTCAGAGGCCTAAGAAATTGAAGTCCATTTCTCTACCACATCAGATCCAGTCACTGTTGGAGGTGGTGGCTCTGCTCCACCCGGTCATGCAGAGACCCAGGCTGATGGAGCCATGGCACCTTCAGGATGGTGCTTCCAAGTTGTCCGTGTGTCCACATCCAGGAGGGAGGATGGAGGGTGGAAGGGGACACGCGGGAGGTTTCTAGGGACAAGGGCTGTCTACGGCACACATAGCTTTCCATCACATTTTGTCTGTTACTATGCAGTCACATGGTTAGTCCACTAGGGCGGCTAGAACAAAGTACCACAGGCTTGGCAGCTTAAACACAGAAATTTACCATCTATCAGTTCTGGAGCCTAGAAGTCCAAGATCAAGGTGTTGGCAGGGTTTGTTCCAGCTCAGGGCTGTGATGGAGAATCTGTTCCATGCTCCTGCCCGCGTTCTGTGTTCCGTGTTCCCGTCTCCTAGCTTCTTGCGATTTGCTGGCAATCTTTGGTGTGCCTTTGTCTTGCAGAAGAGTCACCCAGTCTCTGCTTTCATCTTCCCTCCCTGTGTGTGTGTGTGTGTGTGTGTGTGTGTGTGTGTGTGTGTGTGTCCAAATTTCCCCTTTTAATAAGGACACTAGTTACAATGGGTTAGGGGCCCACGCTACTCTAGTTCAGCCTCATCTTAACTAATTACATCTGTGACGACCCTATTTCCAAATAAGGTCACACTCTCAGGTACTGGGGTTAAGACTTCAACATATACATTTTTATGGGACACAGTTCAACCCAGAAGGCATGGTAACACCTAATTGCAAAGGAGGCTGGGAAATGTGGTTCAGCTGTGTACCCAAGAAGAAAAGGCTGTCTCCAGGACCCCATGGAAAGTTTGAAGCAGAGGAGTGACCACATCTGACCTTCAGGATACCATGCACTCCTCAAGTGGTTGGCACATGGCAGGTACCCAAGGGCAGGAGTTTGTGCAGAACTGTCCCAGAATCTCCCTGCACCATCCAGCTGTCTGGGTTTGGATAGGTGCTCAGTGAGTGTTGAACTGAACTGGATTCAGAGTTTACTTAGGGGTAGGGAGGGAGCGGGTGGTATAAAGTGAGAGGCTGGGGATTTATAAGCTGAGTGGTTAAAATGATTCAGAAACTAAAGCCGTATGTGTGTAAGCTCATATGTGATAACTGCTTTATGATTCTGGCTGGAAACCTAAGCCAATTCTGCCAACTCTGACTGAAGCCAAAAGGAAACAGCTACAGGATGAAAAGAAAATTCGCTCTGCAAATTTACTTTTGGTATCTCCCTTGCTAAGGCGTCCTCAGATGAGGACAAGAGGATTTAGGATTAGGGCAGATGATCATTTCAATTTGCAACATCTTACAGACCCAGCTTCTCACCAGCCCGATCCTGCACGCACAGAGTCAGGAGGAAAGAAAGACTTTTCACGGATGGGGGACGAGAACCCACTGGTGGAGGATGGATTTGTTTCATACTCTTCCAAGACAATGAAAGATCAGGATGGGTGTCAGTGAAAGATCTGGGGCTGACTTCCCACCCGGGAAGCCTTTATTCAAGTCAGACAGGCAACTCTGATGACCTCGAGGACCCTCCAATGTCCAGCTGAAAGGCTGTATTCTTCACAATGTAGAACAATAGTGCCATTTTCTGGGGGCCTCACATATGCCGGAAACTGGACTAAGTACACATTGACCGGCTGAATCTTGAAAACAGCGTTGCTGTTATCTTCTCCATTTCACAGGGGAGGAACCTGAACATCAGAGAGTTACCGTAACTTACTCAAGGTCACGTACCAGGGATTCACATCCAGCTCTGGCTGCCTCTGTTACTGTAGCGTGGCCCGTGATCACCCCAGTTCCCTCTGCCTTGGGCTTTGGTCCCAGGAGTCTGTCAAATGCGGTGGCTGGGGGCACCCCGTTTCATCAGATCTCCTGGGTTTGAATCCTGGTCCCTTTGCTTCTGGTGGACCAGCTACGTCACCCCTTCAAACCTCAATTTCCTCTATCAAACGGGCATCATAATAGTAATTATTTCAAAGCGCTGTGATAAGCATTCATTTAACTTAGCACAGTATCCAGCACATAGTCAGTGCTAAGGAATAATTGGTTATTATTGCTAGCTCATGCACACACTGTCTTCCAATTTCCAACTTAAATGCCACCTCCTCAGAGAAGCCTGACCATCCTTATCTATGATGACCTTGCCAGCCCTTCTGGCAAATCAGACTATAGTCCTGATAGCTGATAGCGCTTATCACATATCTCACTCAGGCAGTGGTTTATTAATCTCTTTTATGCCTCTCCCTCTTCCATCCCTCCACCCACACACTAGGATGCAAGGTCCTGGGGCGCATCTTCCTGCTCCAGCCCTCTCTCCCCACGCCCAGCACAGTGGTTGGCACATGGCAGGTACCCAATAAATTTGTGTTGAATATTGAGTGACTGCTAAGCTCTGTGGCCCTGGTAATGTCATTGTTCTCCGCCCAGCCTGAGTCTTGTCACTTGTAAAACAAAGAGTTGCTATCACTCAGGCAAATGCCTTCCAGGCCTGATGGCTTTGAATCTCAGCCACCCCCTGTCTGGGGGCCATGTAGGTCCCCACCTGTAACACATGCTCAACCAAGTGTGACTTCCCACGGGCCAATGTCAGTGGCAAAAATTATTGTCAACTCTAGTCTTCGACTCCCAAGGGCAGGTCTGGTCACCACACCGCACTGCCTCCCTGTGGTTGAGCAGAAGTGGAGAAAAATAGGTAGAAATAGCAGCTGCCATGCAGTGAGCACTTACAGGATGCTCCAGGCTGAAAGGTTAGCTTGTTTATGACAGCCCCTCGAGAGAAAGGAAGCCCAGTAGCCACATTTTACAAATGAGGAAAAGGAGGTGACTTTCCAAGTTGATGCCACTTACAAGGGGCAGTGCTGTGGAAGTGTGTAGTGGGTCTAACTGCCTAGGTTCAAATCCCGGCTCTAGGTTTGCTGGCTGTCCTAGCCGCTCACGGACTCAGTTTTCTTCTCTGCAAAATGGGGGAATTATAACACCAATTTTATGGGATTGCTGTCAGGGCTAAGTGTATTCAGCCATGGAAAGGACTTAGCCCAGCCCCAGGCCATCAAAAACTGTGTCAGTTGCCATCATCATCTCTTTACCCAGATGTCATAGTCCTCCAGTGGCTATAGCAAAAAGACCATAGACTGGGTGGCTTAAACAAGATGTATTTTTCACTGTGTTGGAGGCTGGTAAGTCCAAGACCAAGATGCTGGTAGATTTGGTGTTTGGTGAGAGCCTGCTTCCTGGTTCATAGGTGGCCAACCTCATGTGGCGTAAGGGGCCAGGGAGCTCCCTGGGTTCCCTTTTATAAGGGCACTAATTGTATTCATGATGGCTCCACCCTCATGACCTAAGTACGTCCCAAAGGCCCCACCTCCTAATGCCATCCCATTGGGCTTTAGGATTTAACATGAATTTTGGGAGGACAGAAATATTCAGCACCAGGACTGCTCACTTAACCAGCGATTCTCAAAGTCAGGACCAGAAGCAGTAGCATCAGCGTCACCACCCAGGAAATTGTTAGAAATGCAAATTCTTGGGCCCCACCCTGAACTTGCTGAAGGGTGAGGCCTCGCAACTGTGTGAACAGCCCTTCAGGCGAATCTGACGCAGGTTCAAGGGTGGCAACTTGCTCTTCCTCTCTGCCTCCCTGAGAAGAATTAAGATTTAAGGTCATATTTCACTGTTGATTATAAGACACACCATTACTCCAGATATCACTGAGACAGAAAGAACATTGTCAACTAAATTACAACGCAGCCCTTTTCTTATCACAGTGATTATAACACATGATTATTTCAGAGACATTAAAATGTGAAAAGAAAATTGCATCTCAGCATCAATGGAATTTAGCATTAGGAATATCAGAAGGTGGGAAACCATGTCGTCCTCACCTCTCCTCTCCAGTGGTTCCAAGACCTGACTGCATATTACACTCACCTGGCTGACATTAGAATTTAAATACCTGATGTCAGGATGGCACCCAGGCCGATCTCACCCGAATCTCTGGGGCTGGGGCCCAGGCATCAGCAGAGCTGAAAGGTCCCAGGATGACTGCATTGCGCAGCTAGGGCTGAGATCCAGGGCTTTAAGTCAAATATCTACCCTCGCACACTGGATGCAGAGATGCAACCAAGTTTCCTGATTTCTAAACAAATGAAACCCTGCCCTCACAAGCCCCATCAGTGTTCCTCACTTGAGTTTTACATCAAATTCACAGGGGCATGGAGGAGGCTGGTTTCCATTTCTGGACTTCCTGCCAGAATCTGAAGGTTTCCCCCAAACCTCCTCCCTCTCCAGTAGCTTAGAGGTCATAAGTTTCCTTTGTACTCTTCTAGATCCTGACATGCGGAGTCTTTGTGGCTGAGGAGGGTATAGACCCTCCTCCTCGAAGAGCTGGTAGGGAAGGCTAAGCCCCAGCAAGAGTCCAAGAGCCCGGACTGAGAACTGAGAAGGGGCGGGTGTGGTACACAGTCAGTGAAACCTGGGGACTTAAGGTACTCTCCCCTGGGACACAGGGAATAAGAGGGGAATGTTTTCTGTGTGCTTACTAAGCTCCAGAGGCTCTGCTATCCATATGTGACTTCATTTCATGCTCGTTCTATGAGGTAGGTTTTATTCCGCTTTTTATAGAAGAAGAAACTGAGGGTCAGAGAGGTGATAAGAATTGTCCAAGGTCACAGCTAGTAGTGGAGCCAGGATTTGGATCCAAGATTGTCTGACTCTTCTTTACATGGATGCTTCCTTCTTCCTTGGGTCATGAGCCTTAGGTTCCAGAACCTGAGAGCAAAAGGCAGGGCTTCTGAATTTCCCATGCTGTTTTAGGTAAAAAAAGAAATAGAGGCTAATATTTATGTGCTACTCTGGGCTGGTATTTTACGTCTGCCATCTCATTTAGTCCTCGCCACAATCCTGCCAATTAGATGGTGTTAGCCTCATTATACAGATGAGGAAACTGGGGCTTAGAAACCAAGGTGGTGGTTCCCTTTCACACCTGGGGTCCCAGCTGAGAGGCATGAAGATCCCGATGATACCATTGCAGGGAGTGTTTTGGCAGGACCACGACCTCCCCAAGAGTAAGAGTGAGTCTGGTCTGTCTCTGCACCCTTAGACCCCAGAATGGGGCTTATCCCAGAGCAGAGGCTCAGAAAAATTAGAAATCACACTGTCAGCTTGGGAGAGTATTCTGTAATGTGAAGATTACCAGACAAGTGCTACCTGTTATTTTTTTAACTTAAACAACCATACAGTTGTTTGGGACAAATTTGAAAATGCGTGGCCTGAGGATTTTGCTGCCTTACCTGAAACAGAAAATTTCATGTAACAATACCGGTTTCTTTAGAAAACTGGAAAGTTCCAGCAATACCAGAATCACTTTTGTACACGGCAGCAATCAGGTGGAGCCCAGGGGAAGCTGCCTTACTTGGGGGAGGCCTGGCTCAGCAGTTTAGCCAGAGGTCCCATCAAGTCCTATTACCTCACAGCCAGCAAACTTCACCTTCACTTTTCAGTTTGGTCCCTGAGGGAACTGGAATTTGTGACCCCTGCTCTAGGGCTGAAATTGCAGCAACAATAATGAATGCATTTTGAAATTGGCATATTACATGCGCAGAGCTGGAAAAACACAGCAGCATCTCGGGGAGGTCAAAGCCACATCGACTGATAACCGTTTGATCAGGAACAAACACTAGTGGAAATAATCAGTGACTTTCTTCAACCAGTTGTGCATCAACCCCCATGCGCTGGACCATCCTTGACCTTAGGTTCCTAGGAACAGCTGTCAGAGAAACGTGAACACCGTGCAAAGGTGAGCGGGAGGCCCGGGGCGCCAGGGGAAATCACCTCGGTCATTTTTTCAATTCTGTTTATGGTCTGAGTGATTTTGTGCAGAGCCTTGCAAGGAAGATTTAAAAGAACTGAGTGAAAATGTTCTTGCACCATAAAATGCCTTTTTTGTCCCTGTGGCAAGAGGAACGAGACCATAAAAATGCTGTTCTTACCGGGTCTGCAGGTAAAGTTTGGTCCCTGAATAAACATTCCTCTTTCATCAGACGCGATGGTTAGAAAAAAGGAAACTTCACAGCTTCAAAGAGCTGTGAACGTACTGTATGCTCATCTCTTCTTACAACAGCCCTTTGAGGTAGGAGCCCTGAACCCCATTTTGCAGATGAGGAAACTGAGGCTCAGAGAGAGAATGTTACTTGCCCAAGATCACACAGCAGGGAGGCCACGTAGCAGTACGGGGGGGGGGGATGGAAACATACTCGTTAGTGGGAGGGAGGGAGCCTTTGTTCTGCTACCTGACCCTAAGGCCAGGGTTCCCCCAGGTTCCCTCTTCTGTGCTTCTGGCAGTGATGGGAGATGGGGCAGGGGTCATGAGACCCCATTCATGCCGTTAGTCTCCCGGAATTCATTCCACATCCCTGACTTTCTTTCCTGAGATCAATTGCTCAGCACCTGCCCATCCATGGCTAGCCGGATAGTCTACCCTCCAGACTCACAGCACTGCCAGGGGACATCACCATCTTTGCTGCCTGCTTGTGCCTCCACTTTCTGGTGTCGAAAAGTTGAATTCACTGTTTCCTGTAAATAATTCCAAACTTGGAGGTCTCCCTGACTCCTTTTTTCAATCCATCACTTGTCAGGTTATGTGGACATGTCTTCCTTTACAATTTTCTTCCTATTTGCCTCCTCACCTGCATCCTCTGTGCCCTGCCTACTTGGGGCCTCATGATTTCTCTCATCTGGGACCATTTACAAGCATCCGCATCTGGCCTCACTTCACCCAGCCCACCCTCCACCCCGCATATCATCCCAAATCACAAAACCTTTCAAAGCTCCCTGAAGTCAGAGGTTACAGTCGAATGCTTTTGGGTGACATTCAAGGCCTTGGTGATCTGGTGGTTCCCCGCTTCCCGGTCTCTCTCACCTTATCCCTACATGAGCTCTGGCCTCAAGCCAGTTTGGACTTGGTGCTGTTTTCTAAACGAGTTCTGAATGGTCCTGCTTCCGAACTTGGCTTTTGCATTGTCCTTTCTGCTTAGATCTCCTTTCCCAGCCCATCTTGGCCTAACAGAACCACTTTCATTCTTCATGGTCAGTCTCAAAATCCTTTCTTTGAAAAGATCTTCCTCCCTCATCTGTGGAAGGCTGCACTGTTAGAGGTAAAGGTGTAGGATTTCAGCTTCAGCTTTGCAACCTGGCTCTGGAAATCATTTTCCTGGGCAGTTGTTCTTCCATTGGTGATGTTGGTATAATAACTTCTAGCTCCTAGGGTTTGGGGAAGGGTAAGTTGGTTCTGGCAAAGGTTTAGGATAGGATAGGTCTTCTGTAGATGGTAGTTTCCTTCTCCCTAGTGTTCTTAAATTTCTGAACCCACTACAAGCTGCTCAACAGCTTAGTCAGGGTGGGGAGTAGGTGCGTTAATTAGAAATTTCTTGGTGGTAAGTGATAGCAACCCAACACAAACTGACTTATAGCAGAAAAGAAATGTATTGATTCATGCAAATGAGAAGTCCAGGGGTAGCTTCAGGCATGGCTGGATCCAGGGCATTAAATGATGTCACCCAGTTGTTTTCTTTCTCCTGCTTGTCCTTTCTCTTTATCTCTTTCCATTGCTTTTCTTCTGTTTTGGCTTTTTGGTTTCCTATTTAGACTTTTCCTATTAAGGGAATCCCATATGGCCCCCGCTCACATCCTACTAGCTTTAGCAACCTTAATAGAAAAGAGAGCCTGTTTTTCAGAAGTTCCAGCAACAGTCCCAGGACTGATTTCATTGCACAGGCTGGGTCACATATCCTGATCCAATCACTGTCAAAGTCCACTCTTGAAGCAGAGAGTTGTGGTCAGTCCCACTAGAACCACATGGATTGAGGTTGGGGAAGGACTGGTTCCCAAAACAACATCAGGCACTGGGACTGGATGGATGGATGGGGGACAGACACTGGGCAGGCAAAGACAGATGCCCACACAACAGATGGAAGCAGCATCGATGTGCAGTTAGTTATGCTCATAGACAATTGTACAAAGATGTCCTGGGGTGGTATTTTTCCCTTTGACTCTGTGAGGGGAAAGGCCATATTCCGTTCTCATGTCCCACAAGGTCCCCTGGACCGTGCCTTCTCCCAGTCCGTTGTGACAGCCTCACAGCTGCCCCATTGCCCCTCCCTCCCCTCTCTCCCCATCATCCCTACCTTGTGGGGCCTGTTCCTGAGTAACTCAGTCCTGGGTTCTAATCCTATTGGTCACTCATTCGTGGTGTCCATTCGAGCAAATTACTAGGCTGAAATACTCCTTTCTCTGTCCACATGTTGAGAGCTCCAATAAGAAAATGGCCAGTTATCTGGCACTATGGAAGGAAATAATAACCAGAGTGGTTCACATTTACTAAGTGCTCACTCAAGGCCAGGCACCTGTAATGTGTTTTCCATGCACGATCTCACTGAAGCCTTGCCACAATCCTAGGATAACCACCTCCCCTCTGTAGATGAGAAATCTGAGCCCAAAGAGGTCAGGCACCTGAATCCAGGCCATACACCTAGTGGATGCTAAGGTTAGAATTCGAACCCCACCTGTGTCTCTAGAGTACATTCTTAATCCCTATAGCCATTTGTTCAATAAACATTTATGAAGCTACTACTGTGTATCAGGTACTGCTTTAGATGCTAGGGAAAACCCAGACAAATCCATGCCCGCATAGAATTTATGTTCTAGAGGGGGGAGGTAGCGTTAATAAGTGAGTTTTAAAATATATATGTGTATGTTGTGAGAGTGTCAATGGAAGAGTCATGTGGCAAGAATCTGAGAATGGCCCCTAGGTGCTGAGAGTAACCCCAAGGCAGCAGCCAGCAAGAAGGA
>NW_006792411.1:3100952-3129958 GCF_000442215.2 Lipotes vexillifer
GGGGAGGGGGGGAGGGGGCGGAGGGGAGGAGGGAGCATATGGATTTCCGGGAGAAGAGCTGTTTTGAGTAAAGAGAGCAGCAAACTGAGAAAAAGTAGGGGTAACCAGGTTTGTCAGGTACAGTTGGAACCTTCCCTCTCAGCCCACTGGCCCTCGCTGCTGCATCAGGCCCCAGCTACTGTGGGTAATTTCCTTCTCAGGCTCAGTGGCCACCTGCCCCCAGATCCAGCTGGCGTGTGGGCTGCAGGAAGGTTCGGAGCCGGCCGGGCAGCAATGCTGTGAGCTGGCGGGCGTGGGCTGGAGGCAGCAGGATGAACAAGCGCAAAGAGGCAGGGTGAGGGTCACATATTATTTCCCTGCTTCAGCCTTTGCCATCACCGCACTCCCAGGCAGTACACGGGCACCTGCTTGTGGACATTAAGCTCAGAGGGTGTGGGGCTATCCTGACATCCATGGCAGGTTCCCAGGTGACTCTCACAGCCAGTATCCTCCCTCTCCAAGCCAGGGTGAGACCAGACCTTTTTGCACAATTAAGATGTTCATGAAGACACAATTTACCTCCCTCCTCCTGGCTCAGTCCCGCCCCCTGCTTCTTCCTCTGTCCTAGGTTTTCCTTTGTCAAGAGGAAGGCAGCTGGGGTGGGTACCCCATCTTCTGAGTCTTTGGGTCACATCCAGCAAGGAAGGCCCATGAATGCTGCTGGAGGGACCATGTAGTCCCCCAGAGCCCAGCGCCCCACAGCACGAAGAGCCTGTTACTACAGGCGGGTCGTGCTTTGTTTCTGCGGTGGAAGTGAGCAAAAGGCGAACTCCCGAGTCTGAAAGGAATTAAGAGACTCTCATAGAATCACAGTTTTCCTGGGCCTTGGCTGGGTCTCATCTGGAATTTTGCCCAGCATGGCTTAATTATGCCAGTGCCATTCATTTGCAGCCTGAGGTGGGGCTGGGGGCGGCCAATCCGCCCACAGAGGAGATGACTGGATTCCAGGAGGGAGGAAGCCGGGATCACCTGTTCTAGGGCGGTTTCTAAAGAGTAGTGTGTTAATTCATAAATCCAGCCCCTCCCCACTGCTCCCCTCCCCCCTGCCCCATTGAAAGTTCCTGAATGAGAATTTACTGCCTGCAGAATAAAACTCAGACTCTTTGGCGTGATCGTTTTGAAGACCTCTGTAGTCAAGCAACGCTGGGCCTACCTAATCCCACGGCAATATTGTTATCTATGTTACTCCCATCACCAAGAGATCTGCCCAAGACTCCCCATTCATCCTTTAAGTTCAATCTTAAATTTCCTTTCTTCTATGAGGCTTTCCTGGCCTCCAAATGGTGAGGTCCCATACCGTGTGTTCCTATTGCACGAGATAGTAATAACTCACACATTTTGTATTCACTGGGAATCTTTCAGTTGTAAGTATCAGAAGCCCGACTCTGACTGGCCTTAACACAAGGAGTTTCACCTTCAGGCATGGCTTGATCCCGGTGCTAATGAAAGATCAGTGAGAAATTGCTTCATTGTTGTGTGGGGCTCATTCTCACACAGCCACTGGTCATTTTAAACTTATATTTCACCAGATAAGCAATGCCTTGAGGAAAGGAAAATTCTTTTTCCCAAATGTTCCAGAAAAAAATCCTAGGACTGCTGCTTGCTGGTCCCCCTTCATCAGGTACCTGAACGGACCCAACTACTGTGACTTCAGATGACCAGATAAACATCACATGCCTATCCTGGGAGGATGCAGGCAGCCCTACCAAGCTACACGGTTTGAGCATGGGGAAGGGGATGCTTCTTTAAAGGAAAATAAAGGGCTGTAACCCAGGGGAGGAAGGTTGGCTGCTAGACAGGAAACAATAAGAGCAGAACCAACCACAACTTGGTATCCATCAGAATCCATTTCCCCCTCTAGGCTGTGAATACCTTAGGGAAATGCCTAAGTCCAGGTAAATTAATAACAAAGGGCAGAAATTAGTGTTCACAGAGAGAAGGGCACTGCATAGAGTATCTCTAAACATAGGTATCCCTAGGAGCCTGGGTCTACCATGACTAAGCTGTGTGACTTCAGGCAAGTTACACAGACTCTCTGGGCCTCAGTTTTCTCACGTGTTAAAACGATGAAATACCAGCTAACATGCAAAGAGAAACAAGGTAAAGTGCATTTTCTTCATGGAAAGAAAAACAAGGTAAAGTGCATTGAAATTCTTTATAAATGCTAAAGCAATATTCTCATTTTTTCTCCTCCAGAATGTCTGAGTGCTATCACTGGCTGTGTGACTTTCCAGAAGAGAGAACTGAACATAGTCTGATATAAAACTGCTCAAACGTTAATAAATCTCCATTTTGGCTTGCATGCAATAAGGCCATGAGCATTGGCGGGCTCTTTTTAATTTCACTCATTCATGTGTTCCTTTAGGAATAATCATTCAGATGTTGATTGTCTGCACGGGCTAGTGTCACCTAAGCATTGGGGATGCAGAGGTGAGCCAAAGTGGCATCGTGCCTGTCCCCACAATGATGCTTATAACCCATATGAGAGACAAATAAGTAAATACTGGAATAAAGTTTGTAACTCCATATCATGATACTTGTTACCTGAGGAAAAGAAAAGAGAACCTGAGGCCGATTGGCCTGGGGTGTGTGGCGGGGTGGCGATGTGGAGACCCCTTCAGCTAGATGGTCAGAGGATGCCTCTGAGGAGAACATCCGAGCTGAAGGCCAAGAAAGAGACAGGCGAGAGGATTCAGAGCAGGTCATTACACACTGAGGGTCTAGCAAGTGTCAGAGCGGGTGCGGGCTGTTCAAGGAATAGAGAGACGGCAGGGGTGGGAGGGAGTCAGATGGGTCCAGGGGAGTCACGTGGGCAAGAGGTGGGTCACTCCGTTCCCCCTGCCCCCGCCGCCCACTCCGGGGCAGGAAGGGACTCTGGCTTCTGTTGTAGAGGGATGGCCGCTATTGGAGGGTTTTAACCTAAGGAGAAATGATCAGATTTACGCTTGACCTTTTATTACTTTTTTTCCCCCAAGTTCTGTCACTTCGCTTCATCTGGCAACCAGAGCAGGGAGGAGGTGCTGAGGAGACACGAGGGGCGGGGCCCTTTTCTCTGGTTCTTCGCTGGGGGCTTGCGGTTCACAAAACGCTTTTCGCACGTCACCTCATCTTACCTGCATGCAGCCTGGGGGAACCAGCGGAGAAGCAGATCAGCTCCTTGAAGCTCCCAGGCACCCCAGACTGGCAGACTCCGCCAAGCCTTTGACCCGATGATGTGCACAGGATTCCCTCGTCTTTTAATTTCAGACCCCTCCCCCTCCCACCCCCAGTACCTGCTGCCAGCCGAGCCCTGGTCTGGTGAGTTGGGACCCTCCCAGTAGCCTGGTTAATCTTACTTCTGTTGCTGCCCTTATCAGACTGTGTTGTATGTAGTGGAGGAAAACATTTTCCTCCACTCTCTTAGGGTTCCTGCCTGGGTCTGGCAGTTAAACAGACCAACACAGATCAACAGGAGAAAATGTCCATGGGAATGAAGACCTGAAAAAGTGACCAGGGCAGGAACCTTTTATACCTTTTCGACAAAGAAGCAAATGAAGAATTGCTGGTGGCGTCTGGACTTGGGGTAGCAAGTGGTAAAGAAGTAACTAGCACGATAAAGGTGAATTTAACACGGTTTTTTATACAGCCAGCTCAACCCCAAATTCCCTGTCTCTGGTGGTAAAAATATCTTCCTTCCTCCTGGTACAAGGAGGGTACCTTTTGCTTGGGAGTTTCATGGTCTGTTTCAGGGAATAAGGGCAAGGGTTGGGGGCAGGTCAGAGTGACCCCGCATTTGTTGTTTTCTCAAACTCCTTCAGCTTAAGGTATTTAATGTACCAAGGTGCCATATTTTGGGGTAATGTGTCCTGAACCCCATCATGTACAATGGGTTTTCACTTCCATGTCCCCAGGTGGACTTGGGTTATCCTTGTGGGTCCAGTGTAATTCCACGGAGGATGGAGGGCGAGTCAGGTCAGAGGGGAAGGTGCTGTATGACAGAAGCAGAGATGGGAGTGATGTGGCCACATGCTGAGGAATGAGGGCAGCCGCTAGAAGCTGCAAGAGGCAAGAAAAGCTTCTCCCCTAGAGCCTCCAGGATGAGCCAGCCCTGCCTACACCTTGGTTTTAGTCCCATAAGGCTGACTTTGGACTTCTGACCTCCAGAACTGTAAGAGAATAAAACTGTGTTTCTTAAGCCACCAAGTTTATAGTAATTTCTTATAGCAGCCATAGGAAATGAATCCACCCACCATGTCTTTTGTTCTAGAAGTGGGTTTTTTATAACAAGAAAAATGGTCTTAACAATTCACCAAAATGTCAAGATCAAAGACATGGTTCTTTTTTTTTTTTTGAATTTTTTATTTTTTCTTTTCCTTCTTTTATAATTTTATTAACTTTTTTTTTAACATCTTTATTGGAGTATAATTGCTTTACAATGGTGTGTTAGTTTCTGCTTTATAACAAAGTGAATCAGTTATACATATACATATGTTCCCATATCTCTTCCCTCTTGCATCTCCCTCCCTCCCACCCTCCCTACCCCACCCCTCTAGGTGATCATAAAGCACCGAGCTGATCTCCCTGTGCTATGCAGCTGCTTCCCACTGGCTATCTACCTTACATTTGGTAGTGTATATACGTCCATGCCACTCTCTCACTTCGTCCCAGCTTACCCTTCCCCCTCCCCATATCCTCAAGTCCATTCTCTAGTAGGTCTGTGTCTTTATTCCCGTCTTACCCCTAGGTTCTTCATGACCTTTTTTTTTTTTTTAGATTCCATATGTATGTGTTAGCATATGGTATTTGTTTTTCTCTTTCTGACTTACTTCACTCTGTATGACAGACTCTAGGTCCATCTACCTCACTACAAATAACTCAATTTCGTTTCTTTTTATGGCTGAGTGATGTTCCATTGTGTATTTGTGCCACATCTTCTTTATCCATTCATCTGTTGATGGACACTTAGGTTGCTTCCATCTCCTGGCTATTGTAAATAGAGCTGCAATGAACATTTTGGTACATGACTATTTTTGAATTTTGGTTTTCTCAGGGTCTATGCCCAGTAGTGGGATTGCTGGGTCGTATGGTAATTCTATTCTTAGTTTTTTAAGGAACCTCCATACTGTTCTCCGCAGTGGCTGTATCAATTTACATTCCCACCAACAGTGCAAGAGTGTTCCCTTTTCTCTAAAGACATTTGTTTTTCTGTTAAACCTAATGCTTTGCATTTCCAGCCCACTGCTGGAGCAGTAACAGCAGGCACTTCCAGATGTAGCCAGCGTCGCAAACACACCTGGCATACCAGTGATTGGAGGAGAAATTATCACGTGCTTGGTCTGGGCTGGGTAGTATCTTCTACTTTGCAGAAACCACACACAAGAAACCCCTAAACAAAAGCCACATGGAATTGGATAAACCGTAGGAGACCCAGGGACACGGGCAGCAGCTCTGTACATCCCTTGACCATTGTCAGAGCGTTGATTGGGACCCATCTTAGCTGGCCTCCAAGCCTAGACGCCAGGTCCTGGAGGATTCTCTGATGACGGCAAGATGAGGTTGAAGTCTGCAGGACCCTCCTAGCTGGACAAAGCCACCCCGGTCCATGGCTATCTCTTCCTTCATGTCTGCTATTTCTGCTTGGACAAGTGTCCTTTTATTAAAGTAACATATCGTCGCTTGTTTCAGTGGCAAGGATTTGTGATGGCGACTATTATTTTTGAGAGAAGCCCTAGAGGGGAGGGAGGGGTCGGAGAGCTTTACCTGTTCCTTCCCATGGATACTTGTTTTGAAGGCAGAGGTTAATTTGATGGTGAGTTTGCTGGTGAGATTGGGAGACCAGGCTGGGGTTGTGTGTATTTCCAGGCAGAACCACTTCAGAGCTTTAAAACCACACGCGAGGGCTGGGGAAGCCCACCTGGAGGCCTTGCTCTGATGCCATCGTGGCTGGGACACATTCCAGCATCACTGGTAGAGAAGGAGGTCTCCTTGAGGGCCCCCAGCTCCTCCCTCCCCCTCTTGTTTCCTGGCTGAATTTGCAGCGACCCCAAGAGTGAGCCCTGGCACTTTAAAGAATCAGGAGAGACCCATGCTCTGCAGGGTCCTGCCACAGACGGGCTCCTGCTGGGGGATGGCCTGCAGCTCCTGCAGGGCTGCAGGAGACAAAACAGTTTCCCACAGTGCCCAGAGGGATACGTCCTGTGTGATTTCCAGAGGGGAAGCTGTGAAAAGCCACAGCTGGAACAAACACGTCCCTACAAAGGCATTAATATGATGGGGACAAGAGACACCACTTTCCCATCTGGGACAATAATCACTGTACGGGAAGCAAGGGGATGTCAGGCACAGCTGGTTCTAGGCTGCAATGCTGTCAACTGGTTTTCCTTACACACACACACACACACACACACACACACACAAGCAAAACAAAAGCAAATTCTGTGAAGTGAAGGGCTTTTGTTCTGCTGAGGCTGGGATGGGTGTGGGCTTGGAGTTCAGGGAAGAGGACTGAGGGTGAAAACAGAGCAGAAAATCTAGGAATCCCTGAGAATTTGGGTAGGAAGGAGACAAGAAACATTTGGGAACAGGGAAAAGAGAAAGGAGAGAGGGAAGTGGCAAAAGGTGGCCTGGGGTTTGATCTGACTCCTTTCTGTGACCTACAAGTGGTCAGTAAAATCCACAAAAATGCAGGAAGTGTGTATTGACATTTTGGTTGGGACTGGTGAATCTGGGAGGAATTTCAAGGGCTGTCGAACTCACGTAAAGGGGAAGGTTGCTGGTGTTGGCTTGTCAATTCCAGGATGGCAGGGCCAAGGTCACTGTCATTAACGGCTGCTGGGAACTATAGTTTTTAGCTGGTGCTTTGCCAGACCCTTTAGTCAGGGTTCCATTCCTGGGAGGAAGGGGAGATTGGAGGTGGCAGGTACCTGGCAGTCCCTGCACTGTGGGGAAGGATCAGTGTCTGGTCTGGGGAACACACGACGGCATGTGGACGTGCCTTGGGTGAAGTGGACCCAGGAAAGAGAAGAGGCCAGACAAGAGAGGACCTTAGGGAATTCGCAGGTATCCAGGAAAAACTTTGGATTTCAGTTCAAGTCAGCTTTCCCCAGGATATGAGCAGCATGAAGGCCGCCATGACGTGCTTTTCCCCCTTCCAAGCCTCAGTTTTCTCATCTTTAAAAAGGGGATGATAATCCAACGAGATTGTTGTGAGGCTTAAATGGGATGATGAATACCAGTGCTTAGCCCAGTGGCTGGCGTCTAGTAAACAGTGGTTTCCCATCTCTGGACTTGGCTTTCCGGGCTGGACGTATATCCCTTGTCGCCTCCCCCTCATCCTGGAGGAGAGGATGGTCCGTGGTGGTGGCCTCCTCCCAAGGTCTCTGGTCGCTAGTCTACGTAAAGTCTTATCTCAAGCACCAAGGTTACGGTTGCTGAGCTTGCCGCTGCCTTTACTTGTTGCATTGCTGGACCGCAGTGCTGCATCCGGTGCCTGGAACGAGAAACACTCAACTTTCCAGATCCCAATTAAATGTCACCTCCTCTGTGAAGCCCTCCTTGACCACGCCCCCTTCCTCAGGGGACTGAATTGGAAGCACCTCCTTCCTCCTCTCTCGGTCCATATAGAGACCTTAGAACACACCGCCTCCGCCTTCATCTTCCCAGTCTTCAAAATGCCACAAGTTGCAGAAGCTAGTCCAGACAAGGTGGGGTATCTGGGTCCAGAATGAAGCTCCATCCCGTCTCTTGCTTTTTCCCCTGTTGTTTCCCTCCTCACACTCCCTTCCTCCTACACTTGGCACCAGTGGACTTCTTTCAAAACCATGGAAACTCACATACATCTCAAAGCCTCAGAAACCATATCACAAAAGCTTGAGATAACACTTTTGGGTCAGGATGGCTGTCTTTAGGCCATATCTCTGCCGAACAGCAAGCTCCAGGTCAGGTCCTACGGCTCTTTAACTCCACCTGAAAACAGATGGCATCACCTTAGTCTTCCGGTGCCAGAAGGCCCTTGTCCCTGAGTCCACTGTCGAGTAGGGTAGTTCTGCCTCGTTTCAGGCCCAGGGTCCTCCCAGCCCCCTGATACTCAGATCCATCCTCCCTCACCCCAGGATACCACACTCTAGTGCCTAAAGGTAGCTGAGCAGCCCCATCATGCTCCAGTTCACTCCCATGAGGGCCCTAGAAGCATCAAGGTCGATTATTCAAATGAACACTCCATGGGGTATGTTTAACACAGCGTGCCAGGTATGTGTTCATAACTACCATTTATTCAGAGTTTATTATAATTTTTAAAAGCCCTCAATAACAGTTACTTATTTTCTATATGAAAAAAAAATGACAATGAATGATTTGTCCCAAGGTCCCCACCTAGAAATATTAGGACAGAGATTTGAACCCAGGCCACTGGGCTCCAGAGCTCTGGCGCTAACCACTGAGCAATGACACGGTCCCAACGTGGTACCTTCAATTCTCATAAACGCAGTGGGAAGTAAAATGTGCTGGGAGAGGTGAATAGCTTCAAGAGAGGCCTTGAACAAGGCTTCAAGCCCAGGCCTGCCTGAATCCAGGTCCTCTCCTAGCCCACCCGGCCTTGGCCTGAGCCCCTGCCATTCGCCTGCCGGTGGCTCCGGGCTTACCCACCAATACTGATGCACATCTGCTCTTCCATCTGTGAGTAGCACAGACAAACTGTTCATTTCCCCAAGACTGATCACTTTTGTCTAACATCTGGTACTCAGAGAGCAACACATCTGTTTTCTTGAAGGGCTACGCACTCTGATAAGGATTGTCAACCCTTTCTCAACCCTTTCTCAAAGCTGGTTGCAAGGATGTAGAGGCCCTCCAGGGCTCCCCATTTCATAAAAGAGCTCATTTCATTGTGGAGGAAGCTGACACCCAGAAAGGGAGCTGGCCAAGCCAGAACCCATCTCTTCAACTTTTATCCAGAACTCTTTCCTCCCACCATCAAATGTCTTTGTTGGCTTATATATATCGGCCACCAAATCAGACAAACTCAAAGCTAGAGCGGAGCGTGGCCTACTGTAGCTGTGGAATATTTATCACATGAATGAATGGATGCGGCCTTCGTTCGTCAGACATTTATGCTCTGTGTTTGACCTTGTGCATGGCGCGGAAAGGGATGCAGCCAGGTTTTCGCCGTCCAGGAACAGTCAGGAGCTCACATTCTAGGAAAAAAAAGCAAGTAGACACTTGCCACCCGGTGTCATAAATAAGTAGGTGGGATGGAAGTCGAATGGGCTACAGTGAATTAACCAACGGTTTAAGGAACAGGCTGCATGCCTGGCCTGCTGAGCGGAAGGGAGATTAATGAATTACTCAGACTGCTTGCCAATTAGTGCTGACCTCCGCTGGATTCGTGACCCCCTCACTTGAAATACTGCCCTTAAGTAATACATTCCGAGAAAGATAGAGTCCTTTTCCCAACTTCAGAGGGAGAGATTGAAAAGAGCCCCAAGATCTGTCTTGGTTCTTTCCTTGCTAACTGGGGTCCTCCAAGCATCTCCAAGCCAGAAATGCGTTAGACCTCACTCGTGGGAGTTGTGTTTGGGGCTGGGTCATAGAATGTGCTGATGCTGAGGCAGCTTTGCCCCAGATGCTGAGGCAGCTTTGCCCCAGATGCAGCTGCATCCTAGATTGTTCTGTAATGTGCCTTGAAGGAGAAAGACAGTCAGCTTCCTGCTTGTCAGGGAGGCCCAGGTGGCACGTTTGTTTTGTTTGGTAACCTCGACTCCAGACTGATGGGTTGATCTGGCAGTTAATGCCTCCGGGGAAGGGCTGCCCTCAGGAAGCTGGTGATGGGGTCCAGGAAGCAGGGCAGAGACAGCGCTGAGCCTCTAGGGACAGGGACACACCCATTTATGCCCACAAGATGCCTGACTCCTCCAAACTCATTACCATGACAACGGAGACTTTTTCCAATCCAGGCTGCTGGGTACCTATTTATCAGGCCTGGGAGAGGCACACATGAATTCAAATCCTGTCTTCCACTCTAGCAGCTGGGGGTCTTGGCCAAGTCCCTTTCCCCTCTAAACCTCTGTCAAATCATTTACAACATGGGGATGTAATAATGCCACCTTTTCGTAAGGAAAAAGGGCAGAAGCTATCAAAATTTGATCCAGAAATTCCATACTCCAGAAATGCACACACACACGCACACGCATGTACTCACAGAGTGTTCACCGAGGCATTATTTTGTAATGGTGGGGAATGGAAGCAATGTAATGTTCAGAATAGAGTGTGTTTAAAATTTTTGTTGTTTTCAGATTATGGATTATTTTGCAGCTGTAAGAAAGAACAAGGTAATCTTCTAGGTTCTGACAAGGAAAGATCTCGAAAGTGTTCGATGAACTGGGAAAAGCAGGCCTCAGATCAACATATGTAATTTGATTTCACGATGATAACAAAATAAAAGTCTCCAAACCCAATGAGTTAGGAAGTCAGGTATGTAATAATATGTGAAGAGGAGACCTCTGCCTGCTTTCGTTCTGTCCCAGTGATGCATGGATGGAGGGGCTTTTTGGTCTCCATCAAACCTTCCTCTGTCTTCCACAGCCTACCCCACATCCCAGGAAGGGGTGCTCATGAGGGTCCTGGGAAATTGAAGGGGTGGTGGGCTGTCCAGGTGAGTCAGATGGGGGCCAGCACAGATGTCCATGAACATTATGGGGGCTGTGAGTGATGTGCCCTCCTCTGGCTTGTCAATGACTAACCCAGCTTCTTGGCACTGCCAACCAATGGCACCCATGGCTACAGAAACTGAACTGCCCATGGGTGGGTCGGTGGTCTCCCAGGCTGACCCAGCTTCTGCCTGTGGCCCCTGGGTTGGCTTCCTGTCTCTCTGAACCCTGGCCCTTTGTTATCCTGTGGTCACCTTCCCCTCCACTCCCCATGTCACCAACTGATGCAGAAACTTTCAGCAGCGGGAAGATGGGCTCTGACCATTCCTCTCTATTTTTCATATCGCTGTAATTGGATAGTGACCTTAGAAATTTAACAGCCAAGAATGAGATACATTTGTTGTCTGTTCTGTCGCCATGATCTGTCTTGGGATCAGGTGAGGGATGTTTTTGTACCAGATTGTATCAATGGGGGACGGTCACCCCATAACAGAAAAAAGAAGGGAAGCTCTGATTATAAAAACAGGATCTTGTTACTATTACTACTGGAGGTTTACCGTACACAGAGCGAGGTGCATGTAATTTTGTCCCTTCTCAGTGACCCCAACATAGCAGCTCCGTCTGCCTGTTTCCTGCAGGTTTCATCTTATGGGCCCTTAGGTTTCATCATCCGTTCACGGCCGTCATCTGATAGAGTCAGTTCCCAGCCTTCAAACAAAACTCTCAGTCCTGCTCTTAGTAATTAAGATAAACTGCCTGGATATTTGGATGCCATCAGAAAGCGCGGTTCCCCACTGACTGCTTGGGGAAGGAAGAAGGGGCCCAAATCCTGCAGCCCGGCCATGGCGTTTTCCTCCCCAGCTCCGTGGTTCCTTCATTTCACCCTCCAGCACTTCGTCCTGCATCAACACCAGGCCACTCCCCCTCCGCGCACCTGTACCTCTTCCCAGAGCAGCTGAGACACCTTTTTCGAAACAGGCTTCAGATCATGTGACTTCCACTTAAAACCCTTCAGCAGCCCCAGTAGCTCAGGATAAAGATCAGAATCTTCAGCTGGCCTCCCGGACCTGCACAGCTGGCTCCGGCTGGCTTCTCCCAACTCAGCTCCCCCCTCCTCCCCACCACAGCTGGCTGGCTTTCTAGCTTCCAGAGCCAGATATGCCACTTAGGGATTCTTGGCAAGAGGACTCAGGGAGACCCTCTTTGCTTTGGGGCCAGTACCCACCCCTCCCCAAGCAAATGACACTTTCTTTCTGCAGTTGCCAGAATTTTCCTAAAGCATTTGAAGCCAACTGAAAATTGTTTAAAGAGAGCACGGGGGCTGGGGTGAAAGGCTTTTGATGTGTTTTTGTGATAGTGGAAGGTTATTTGTGCTCCAGCCATCACCTGATCTCTGCAAAAGAAGCGAGAACGTTCACCACCTGGGCCCCCGCAGCGGGACGGCGGGGCGGCCTGATGGCATCTCTCACGCACAGCCTAGGCTGACTGGCTGTGCCTTCTGGCCCCTGAGGACCACAGGCTGCCACAGAGCCCTCTGTCTGCCTGCAGAGTGAGGGAATCTCCTCTCTTTGCTCCCCAGGAAGTCTGGGAAGCTGGGAGGCTGCATGGAGCTTGCTGTTGTGCCTGTGGCTAGAGGCCCTAGTTCCACCTTGAGACCCAGCAGATTAGTCCTGGATCAGACAAGACTGTGTACCGGATTTCCCTCCTCCTTGGAAATTTTCTCCCACCCAACCCCCTTTCCCTGGGTAACTTTGACTCCTCGAAAAGCACCTTCACTTTGTCTTCGGGGCACTGATCCCAGTCTGCAATTACACAATCATCCATGGTTATTCCATACACATCTGTCTCCCTCACTATGCTACAAGCATCCTGAGGGCGGCTCTTATGTCAACCAAATAAGCACAGAAGGCTACAAATAAGAGTTTATTTGGGGTCTTAAGAATTGCAATTTGAGAGACTCGGATATGGGTAAAACCAGAAGAGTATTCCTGGGAAGAGAAAGAGTCAAGGTTTATTAAGGCAAAAGCCACGAGGCTGTACTCTAACACAAGAAGAGAAACATTTGTCTTTAAGGGAGAGCTTGGCACAAGTTATTGTAGGGTAAGTGTTTCATAAGTATCTTGAGTTTCTGGAACATTGGGCAGATGTTCTAGATGCCTGCATTAAGACAAAGTTCAGATTCCATTTGGGCTGAGATGTGGGTAAGTCACACTTCCCAGCTTCACTTTAGAGAGCTCTCTTAGCAATACCAACTCCATTTTGATTTTCCTTTCACACTTATAAGGGGCATGTAGTACCCTGGTCACTAGCACCGAGCCTGGCACATAGGAGGGAACCACTTGATATTTGTTGATTGAACGAGCAAGTGAATCACCGAACAAACGTGCTGCTGATGTCAAGAGTGACCTTTACCTCTCCAAGCCTCAGTCCCTCCATCTGTCAAATGGACAAGACAATGGTTCCTGCCTCACTGGTTATCATGAGCATTTAAGTAAGGCAACATTCCAGACCCCAAGCTTCCAGACACATTGGCCAAATCAAGCATTAAAGACGTGTTGAGTCTTGTCTTGGTCCGTTCCGTTGCTATAACAGAATCCCAGAGACTGGGTAGCTAGTAAACAGCAGACTTATTTCTGACAGTCCTAGAACCTGAAGTATGAAATCAGGTGCCAGTGTGGTTGGGTTCTGGTGGGAGCCCTCCTCTGCCTTGCAGGCTGCTGACTGGCTGCGTCCTCATGTGGGCGAGAGGACAAGAGAGCTCTCTCTGGTCCCTTTTATTAGGGCACTAATCCCATTTGTTGGGGTGTTGTTGGACCCGAGTTCCCGTGCCCAACACACAGTGAAGCCAAAAAACCCCAAAATGTTGGCGTTTGGATCAGAGAAAGTTTTACTGCAGGGCCGAGCAAGGAGACCAGGTGGATCATGCTCAAAAGACCTGATGGGTTTCAGGAAGTTTTTAAAGGCAAATTGGGGGTGGGGAGGGGCGCTGCAGGGTGTGTGACTTTCTTCTGATTGGTTGGTGGTGAGGTAGTGGGGTGACGGTCCTGGAATCTCAGTCTTCAGCCCTGTGGTTCCAACCAGTCTGGGGTCTAACTGCTTGTGCTCAGCCTAAAGTTACCATCCTCCACCGGGCTAGGGGCCCCAGCTCCTATAAAAAAACCTCAGAGATATGTAGCAGATTGCTTTGCACGCCCCCCGCCCCCAGGGGGAACCAGCAAGGAGTTTCTTGACTCCTTTTCTTGCGTTTCTGCGTTCCCTCGCTCCCCTAATTAGTAACTGTTTGAATCTGCCCTTTGGAACACGGGGAAGTTCTAGGAGGCTGAAGCCTTTTTCCTACAAAGAGGAAACGGGGGACACAGAGAGGCTTTTGTTCCCAGAAGGGCCCCTTGGGGTCCTGCTTGGTTTCAGGGGCTCTACCGTCATCTCCTATCACCTCCCAAAGGCCCCACCTCCTAATACCACCATACTGGGGGTTAGGTTTCAACACTTGAATTTGGGAGGAATCACAAACGTTCAGTCTACAGTAAGCCCTGTGCTTTAATTTCTCCCCTCTTCCTTCCTTTTTCTACCCCTGGGATGCACATCTTACCCCTGGGGGCCCCCAGCCAGGAACCTGCATTTCTCTTCACCTACAACAAAGTAAACTCTAAAATGTGACTTGTCAGGCTGACTTAGCTGCCAGGCCAGCATGTCTTTTTAACTATAGCCAGACTGGCCACTGGCTTTAAAATTAAGATTAAGCACTGACTGTATGCCTGGAACTCGAAATATACTGTCTCATTTAATCCTCACACCCACCCTATGAGGGTGTTATTATCTCCAATGTCTGCAGGAAACATGGGCTTGAAGGGACGAGGGGATTTGCCCAGGCTCGCATGGCCGATGAGCGCCCAGGGCAGGATTCAGACCCAGGTCTGCCTGGCTCTGAGCTCGCGTTTGGCCCATCCTTGAGGGCTGGGGCTGCGTCTTATTCATCTCTGCTTCCTCGATGCCTGGCACAGGGCAGTGTCCTGTCCCTGTTGGAGGACACGGCCTGCCTGCCAGATGCACTTTATCATACAAGAATAATAGGCAAAGACAAGCAATTTCTGAACAGATACAGAACGTCAGAAATCCACGCATCCTCAGGAAGAGGTAAGCCATCCTCAGTGGCTTCCCAACACACAGTGCAGTGGGGATGGGGATGCCATTGTCCCGCCGTGGGATGGCCTCAGTTTCAGCAGCTGATGTGGCCTCTCTACTGAGCCCTCGATACCTCCCTTTGAGACCATGGTCATTTACTCTATTTTTCCAAGCTTTGGTATCCCCAAGTCTAAAATGGGAATGGCATTACATTGGGTTAATTAGAAGGGTGTTTTTAAAGCACCTGACAAATGATAGGTTCTGAAATGCAGGTTCCTCTCCTGGATCTTCAACGTGGTCATTTTTTTTTTTTTTTTTTTTTTTTTTTGCACATAAAGAAGAGCTGTATTAATATTAAAGCTTTCATTATGTTGGCTCAAATCTCGGTAGCCAGTCATGCTGTTACGACCCCCTCACCCCACGTGGATGCACATGGCAGCACTGACGCGGGTTTGCCCTGTGCTCAGACCTCACCCCCAGGTCCCACTGAGCCCCCCATGGCCTCAGGATCTCAGTTCTGTGTGCTTTGTCTTGAAGGCCTTTTAGGGTGTGAGGTGATACCTCATTGTAGTTTTGACTTGCATTTCTCTAATAATTAGTGATGTTGTATATCTTTTCATGTGTTTGTTGGCCATCTGTATGTCTTCCTTGGAGAAATGTCTGTTTAGGTCTTCTGCCCATTTTTTGATTGGGTTGTCTGTTGTTTTGATATTGAGCTGCATGAGCTGTTTGTATATTTGGGAGATTAACCTTTTGTCAGTTGCTTCACTTAATCACAGAATTACAGACATTTGAGCTTTCTTTTTTTTTTTAATTTTTATTGGAGTATAGTTGCTTTACAATATTGTATTAGTTTCAGCTGTACAGTAAAGTGAATCAACTATCCTTATACATGTAACCCCTCTTTTTCAGATTTCCTTCTCATTTAGGTCACCACAGAGCATTGAGTAGAGTTCACTGTGCTATACAGCAGGTTCTCATTAGTTATCTGTTTTATACGTAGTATCAATAGTGTATATATGTCAATCTCAATCTCCTAATTCATCCCACACCCCTTACCCCCTTGGTAGCCATACGTTTGTTCTCTACATCTGTTTCTATATTTCTGTTTCATAAATAAGATCGTCTATACCAGTTTTTTCAGATTCCACATATATGGCTTAATATACGATGTTTGATTTTCCCTTTCTGACTTATTTCACTCTGAATGGCGGTCTCTAGGTCCATCCATGTCTCTACAAATGACCCAATTTCGTTCTTTTTTATGGCTGAGTAATATTCCATTGTATATATGTACCACATCTTCTTTATGCATTCCTCTGCTGATGGACATTTAGGTTGTTTCCATGTCCTGGCTATTGTAAATAGTGCTGCAATGAACATTGGGGTGCATGCGTCTTTTTGAATTATGGTTTTCTCTGGGTATATGCCCAGTAGAAGGATTGCTGGGTCACATGGTAGTTGTATTTTTAGTTTTTTAAGGAATCTCCATACTGTTCTCCATAGTAGCTGTATCAATTTACATTCCCACCAACAGTGCAAGAGGGTTCCCTTTTCTCCACACCCTCTCCAGCATTTGTTGTTTCTAGATTTTTTTAATGATGGCCATTCTGACCGGTGTGAGGTGATACCTCATTGTAGTTTTGATTTGCATTTCTCTAATAATTAGTGATGTTATATATCTTTTCATGTGTTTGTTGGCCATCTGTATGTCTTCTTTGGAGAAATGTCTATTTAGGTCTTCTGCCCATTTTTTGATTGGGTTGTCTGTTGTTTTGATATTGAGCTGCATGAGCTGTTTGTATATTGGGGAGATTAATCTTTTGTCAGTTGCTTCACTTGAAAATATTTTCTCCCATTCTGAGGGTTGTCTTTTCGTCTTGTTTAGGGTTTCCTTTGCTGTGCCCCAAATGCCAAAATGCCAAAAAGCCCCCAAATAAGCAAGCAGAGAATCTCTGTGTCATGCACCCACCCAGCTCTTTTCTTTTTGGCCTCAAGGATGTGGTGCCCCGTGGTCCCACCTGAGCCGGCTTCCTGGCCCTCTTCTGTGAAAAGCCACGTTCATCACAGCACTGATGGTGTATGGCAAAGGATCTCCCAGGGCGCTGAGACCCAGGAGCTCCTCAGACCTCTCCTACAGGAGGCTAGCGGGCTTGGAAACCAGCTTTCTTCATCCCGAGAACCCACATCAACCCTCTCAGGAGAAATCATGGCTGCAGACCCTCCTCTGTTTAGGCCTCTTGTTCCCATCTCCCTGTTGGGGGTGTAAAGGGAGCTCGCTGGGGCTCTGTTCTGCTGTGTCATTTTCCAGCCCAGAGAGGGGGGCTAAGCAGGTGTCCCACATGCTTCTCCCTGCTGTACTCAGCAGGCCTTTCTAGAAGGGACCCTGTGCCAGGCCTGGAGCGAGTGCTGATGCAGCCCCTGTCTCAGGGAGCCAGGAAGAAAGCCAGAGCAGGGAACCGTCCTTTATCCAGCCCTTTCCATGTGTCAGAGGCTACAGTGTGCACCCAAAAGCAAGGATGGCAAAAATGATAACAAGCAGATGAGAATGCACTGCACTCTTCCTGAGAGCCAGCACTCTCCACGTCTCCCAGAGCCCCACTCAGCACCCAGCGCACTGCAGGTGCCCCAGAAATGTGGGCCATTGAGCAGAAGTGGTCCTGATAGAGTGCCCAGCTGGTGCCAGGCTTTGTGCTGGGGCGTCTCCTGCTTGTTGAATCTACTTGACAACAACCATACGAAACAAGTAATATTACCCCCATGTTACAGAGGAGGAAATTGAGCAGCAGAGAGGTTGGTCCAGCCCCCAGGGTCACACAAGCTGTGGCTTGTGCATGGTCAGAGCAGGATTCTAAGCCGTCTCTGTCCAACACCACAGCCCGTTTGTGAGCCACCCTCCTGCTCAGACTCATTGACGAATGCTTGTCACTTTGTGTGACTTGAGTTGTCACAGGTCCAAGTCAAGGTGGGACTGCTGGAGAAGGAAGGATTAATTCTTCCGTTAGTGGGGAGAAGACAGGGGTAACAAAAAGCAAAGCAGTGACATTTCATCTGTGTCCCTTTCCTGTACTTATCTTCCCCCCTTGCTGGCACTGGTTTAATTTAGATTCATTAAAGAGAATAAAAATTAATTGGATGTATTTGGGAAACTATTAAAAGGCTCAAGTTTTGCCTGGAGGATTAAGCCACAATTAGGGCCTGTAGCCTGATGGTAAGAACTTTCTTTGAGATTGTATATAACTTAAATAGGTAATTTTTGCATGTAGAAAAAACTTTAAAATGTCTCTCTTTTGAAATGCAAATCAAAACTACACTGAGGTATCACCTCACAACCAGTCAGAATGGCCATCATTAAAAAGTCCACAAATAATAAATGCTAGAGAGGGTGTGGAGAAAAGGGAACCCTCCTACACTGTTGGTGGGAATGTAAATTGATACAGCCACTATGGAGAACAGTATGGAGGTTCCTTTAAAAACTAAAAATAGAACTACCGTGCGACCCAGCAATCCCACTCCTGGGCATATATCCAAACACAGCCCTAATTCAAAATGATACATGCACCCCAATGTTCATAGGCGCACTATTTACAATAGCCAAGACATGGAAGCAGCCTCAATAAATGTCCATTGACAGATGAACAGATAAAGAAGATGCGGTACATATAATGTATATACAATGGAATACTACTCAGCCATAAAAAAGAATGAAATAATGCCATCTTCAGCAACATGGATGGACCTAGAGATTATCATCCTAAGTGAAGTAAGTCAGACAGAGAAAGACAAATACCAAAAGATATCAGTTATATGTGGAATCCATATGAAACAAATGAACTTCTTTACAAAATAGAAACAGACTCACAGAAATAGGAAACAAACTTATGGTTACCAAAGGGGGTGGGATGAATTAGGAGTTTAGTATTAGCATAGACACACTACTAAATATAAAATAGATAAACAACAAGGACCTACTGTATAGCACAGGGAAGTATATTCAATACCCTGTAATAACCTATAATGGAAAAGAATTTGAAAAACAATATATATATAATATACATATATATGTACAACTGAGTCACTGCGCACTGTGAAACAAACACAACATTGTAAATCAACTATACTTTAATAAAAACGTCTCTTTATCCCCCCATCCCTGACCATCCTGTTTTCTTCCCAGAAAGTAACCAATAATACCAGTTTTTTGTGTATGACTATCCATACATGTTCCATATACATGCAAGCTTGGATCAGTGGTGGTATATTTTGCACTCTATTCTACATTGTGCTTTTCTTTTCTACTTTTTCTACTTTTGGGTTCACATAAATAATTTTTTAATTCTTTTTAAAAATGGTATTCCGTTGTATGGCTCTTACCACAATTTATTTAAACAATCTCCTATAAGCAGGCACTTAGGTTGTTAGACTCTTTCAATATGGCAACACTGAAATGCAGAACTTTGTACCCACAGGGTTTCCCACAGGTGTGATGGTAAAGCCGTAAGAAAGCAGTTTTAATTTTCCTGTCTCTTACTCTAAGGTCTAGGGTGTTTTCACCTGTTTCAGAGCTGCCTAAGCTTCTTTTCCCGCAGATTTCTCTTATTTGATGGTGAGATTTGGAGAAGCTGCAGCTATAGGTGGAATGTCATCCATTTGGATGGTCGCATTTTCCATGCTTCTGGGGGATACAGTCAGATTCTGCTCCTGACTCGTCAGTGAAACAGTCCCTGAAGATCAGCACCTGTCCTTGAATCTGCCAGGGAGGCCGTAGAATGTGGAGGGGAGAACCCGGGCTTTCACACTCATACACCTGACCTCCAATCTCAGCTCCTCCACTGTTAGGGGTTAAATTGTGTCTCCCAAAATTCATATGTTGAAGTCCTAACCTCCAATGTCTCAGAATGAGACCGTATTTGGGGATAGGACTTTTAAAGAATTAAATTAAAATAGGGTCTTTAGGGTGGGTCCTAATCCAATATGTCTGGTGTCCTTATAAAAGGAAAAATTTGGACACAGATATGCATAGAAAGAAGACGATATGAAGAGACAGGGAGAAGACAGCCAAAGCCGAGGAGAGAGTCTGGAATAGATTTTCCTTCAAAATCCTCAGAAGGAAACAACCTGTTGACACCTTGATTTTGGACTTAGAGCCTCCAGAACTGTGAGAAAACAAATTTCTGTTGTTTTAAGCCAGTTATTCTATGGGACTTTGCCACAGCAGCTCTAGCAAAATAATATACCCATCCACTGGCTGGTGTGCTGGGCAAGGGGTATCACCTCTCAGAGGCTATTTCCTCACGTACAAAGTGGGAGTAAGGACCCCTTCCCCGCAGATGAATACAAGTAACTGGCTCATGTCCACAGCTTCAGGCTTTAAGTCTGAAAGATGGCACATACCTGCTCCCTGGAGGACCCAGGAGACCTTAGTTTGGAGCCTGAGAAGGAATTGACTTTAACCACCAAAGAGATATTTCTAGAGTCTCCTATACCCAAGCCCAAAGCCATGCAGCAGACCTGATGATCTCAGGCCAGGGTTCTCTCTCACTTCCTCCATCAATTGGAGGCCTCCAAACCTTTCTGAGCCTATTTTCTCATCCGTACAATGGGCAGAGGAGTGAATATAATGATCTCTAAGGACAAGCTGACTGCAGTATTCTGTAACTTGCTTTGAAAAAGATAATCAGACAAATATATTCATTCTCTGCAAACAATTCCCTAAAAAAGTCCACAATTTCTAATGCTGGTGCTTCATTGGAAAGAGCTTTGACCTGGAGGAGTGATCTGGAAAGGGGAAGCCCACAAACTGAGTTATCTATATAGATAAACCACTCTGTCTCAAAAAATTAAAAAATCAATTATTTACATATAGCTGTTGCACTTACTACAATTGTGCCTGAATTCTATTCCCTGGTGGGTGGGTTAAGATGTGGCAGTATTTCGGGACTTCCCTGGTGGTGCAGTGGTTAAGACTCCATGCTCCCAATGCAGGGGGCCTGTGTTCAATCCCTAGTCTGGGAACTAGATCCCACATGCATGCCGCAGCTAAGAGTTCTCATGCCACAACTAAGGAGCCAGCGAGCCGCCACTAAGGAGCCCAACTTCTGCAACTAAGGAGCCCGCCTGCCGCAGCTAAGGAGCCAGAGAGTTGCAACTAAGGAGACTGCCTGCTGCAACTAAGACCTGACGCAATCAAATAAATAAATATCAAATAAATAAATAAATACATCTTTTTAAAAAGATGTGGCAATGTTGCTCTCAAACCTTGCATAGCTTAAAATGTGTGAATTCGGTTCAACAAACCTGGGCAAGGTGTCTAGTGGGTACAGGAGGTCATTTGGACCCAGCTCAGAGCTGCACAGCATCCTGGCTCTGCTCAGTGACAATCGGTAGGCTTTGCTCCCCATTCCTAAGATGCTATAATGATAAATTCTGCTTCATAGGACTGGGGGGATTCGAGGTGACAGCATGCATTAAGGATCTGGCTCATAGGAAGAGCTCAATAGAGGTGGTTGTTTCATTTGCCCAATGTCACTTCTTTACTGTAACAAGGCTCCAGCACATCCTTTTGGGAGGAAGAAGATCTAATTAGTGTCCAGAGCCTGCTGCTTCCATTTCTGGCCAGGTCTGTGAGTCATCAGCAATTATCCAGCAGCCAGGGGCCAGAGCAAAGGCTGATGAGGCTGGACAGAGCATCTCAGGGTGGGGACAGCACGTCTGTCACCTGGGCATCGGACAGAGGTGGGAAAGGTGAATTGAAGGAGCTCAGGTGTGGATGAAAATGCCTGTCCTCTTGGATGCTTCCCACCTCTGGGCCTCAAGTGTTCTCTCTGGGAATAGGCCCCTTCCAGTGCTAACACTCTTGGATTCTAGCTCTTCTCGATGAAAGGTTTAGAAAGCGTTTCTTTTTCTGAATTTTAATGGTGGGAAACTACACGTAAAATTTACCTTCGTAACCATTTTTAAGCGTACAGTTCAATGGTAATAAGAGCATTCACACTTTTTTGCCACCATCACTACCATCCACCCACAGAACTCTTTTCATCTTGCAAAACGAAAACTCTGTACCCGTTAAGTACTAATCCCTTTTCCACCCCTCCCCCAGCCCCTGGCAACTACCATTCTACTTTCTGTCTCTATGAGTTTTATTACTTTAGATACCTCATGTAAGTGGAATCACACCATCTTTGTCCTTTTGTGACTGGTTTATTTCACTTAGCATCCTATCTTTAAGGTTCATCCAAGTTGTGGCAAGTGTGGGAATTTCCTTGTTTTTTTAAGACGGAATAGTATTCTTTTGTATGGACACACCTCATTCTCTTTAATCATCCGTCTGTCGATGGACACTTGGGTTGCTTCCACCTTTTAGCTTCTGTGAATAATGCTGCTATGCACATGGATGTGCAAATATCTCTCCGAGACCCTGTTTTCAGTTCTTTTGGGTATACAGTTTCCCTTGGTATCCATGGGGGGGGGTATTGGTTCCAGGACACCCCTTCCAACACATATAGGACCTGTGGATGTGAAGGGCCAACTGTATGCCCCAAAGTGGAATCATGTGGGTAATTCTATTTTGAAGTTTTTGAGAAACCCCCATACTGTTTCCCACAGCGGTTGCACCATTTTACATCCCCACCCAGCAGCGCCCAAGTGTTCTGTTCTCTCCACATCCTCACTAACACTTGTTATTTTCTTCTTTTTTTAAAAAATAGAAGCCCTCCTAATAGGTGTGAGATGGAGGTATAGATATATTATATTTTACTTGTGAATGCAAGCTTGTCTTTTGTGAACCAATCTTGGGTCATTAACTCAAGCATTAGATGAACGTGACTTTTTGGAATTCTGTATTACCTATTTAGTGTGTTTCTGGAGTCACCACTCTGCTCAGTGATGGAAAGGTCATCACAGGTAACGCAGCCGCCCTTCCTCGCACTGAGGTTGTATCCAGGTTGCGTCGTGTGGATGATGAAGTGCTCCTCTGGTCCTCACCACTGGCTCGTGCTGACACTTGCTGGGACATCCTTGTTTCCATTGTTGATGACATGAGTTCCTGCTAAGCCATCGAGTCGGTCAGTTATAATGGCCGCGAATAGAACCCACTCCGGTAATTTAAGCAGAGCAGGATTTAACAGAAGGTCTGAAGTTGCAGAGTCTCTGGAAGCGCCTGGGAATAGACTTAGGTGTCTCACATCCGGGGACAACACAGCCAGGAGAAATGTCCTACACCCTGAGATGCACATAATGGAAGAGCACTGCAGCCGATGCTGCCTGCCGCTTAGCACAGGTGGCATGGGGGCCCAACTCATCACAGATGTCCCAGAAGGAGCAGACCCATCCCCAGTCGTTTTCGCCACTGGACACATTCTCTCCTAGAGACCTTTGTGCTCTGACACCTACAAGTCAAGGCAATGAGGGAGCAGACTGCGGGCACCATCACCCACCATTCCCAATGAAAAGCACTTCATGTATCTTCGAGCTGCTCCCAGGCACCCCCGAGAGGCTGTCTGTGCAGTCAACCACATGGCGTCTTCCCTTGAGGGCTGTTACCTCCCAGGGTACCTGCCTGCCCACTGCTGTCAGATCTGGGTTTTCCCTCTTCTGCCTACTCTGTTCTTTGTTTGTTTGTTTTTGTTTGTTTGGGCTTTTGGGGGCCGCACCACATGGCTTGTGGGATCTTAGTTCCCCGACCAGGGATCGAACCCGGGGCTCGGCATGGAAAGCACCGAGTCCTAACCACTGGACTGCCAGGGAACTCCCTCCTCTTCCCTACTCTGGACAGAATCCACAAGAAGCCTTCTAAGGGACCCACTGACATCCAAGCTTTCCTCTCTTCTGCCCCCCCGCACCTCCTCCTATCCCAGGGGAATCTGGATCTGGCTTTGTCGGTGGGGAGCCAGCTCTTCCATGTTTATGGATTCTCCCAAGTTTATTGTATTTCCTAGAATTTTTGCACGTTCCCCAGAAGGCCTCTACTTCTGAAACTGAAAAGCCTCTGCTCCGTAGTCCTTCTTGGGGGTGATGAGTACAGCATACCCACCTTGGCTGTTTGGACGAGCAAGGGGATCATGGTTACAAGGAAACGCAAGGCCAAGAAAAATCTCAGTTAATCTTTCAACATATTTATTCTGCCAAGTTGCGCTGTGTCCTCCTCATGTGTCTGGCTGATCCCCAGTGCAATCGCGGGTAATAGGTGGGTAACTCTTAAAGGAGGAAGGAAGGGTTGCATCACGCCCTAGGCAGTGCAGGCCGGGGCGGGGGTGGGGGGCAGGTGGTTATGCATGTCGTATCCAATCTTCAGTACCACCTTGCAGGGCAGCTGTTATCACCTGATATTAAAGATGGGGAAAAGCTCATCTCACAGAGGTTACACAGTTTCAGGGCAGGAGCTGGAATCCTCAACCCTGTGCCTGTCTAATTCCACATCTGGAGCTTTTGCCAAGAGCTCTCTTTGTGAATTCGCTTGTTTTGAACTTTCTGACATAAAGTGAGAATTCAGTTTTTAAACCGTCTCTGCCTTGTTGACGTGGGAATCCAAGAATGCTACACATTTAGAGTCTGAAGGCGAAATTCCTCTTGGAGTTCTTTAGATAATTCTGAGTCGTGCTCATGCCCCTGGCAAAGGAAAGCAGGAGTGTAATTAGAACTACGAAATCTGAAGATAAAAGAAAACTCTCTTTTCCCCTCCTGGGTCTAAGTTTGGCATTCTCGGCAGTTCTCAAAACAATGGGTCGTCGCGGGGGGGAGAAACTGGAGAGCAGTGGGATGCACCTGCGCTGAGGACGTTCTTCTGACATCTTGGATCCATTTCCTTATTCCCCATTCATCGGTGACTGCCAGCTGCTCCGCATCCCTCAGCGTGTGCAGTGGCCAACTGGTACTCACGAGTGTCTGGCCCTCCTCCCCTTCCAGAGCATGGAACACTGCACTTCTCAGCCCCTTGCCCTTGGCTAGGGCCCTGCGATCAGTCCTAGAAAATGAAACGCGAATGGAAGTGACTGTCACTTCTGGGCCAGCATACTGAAAAGCCCATGTGTCCTTCCCCGGTCCCTTTCCTCCCGGACTGTGGCAGATATGGAAGAGACTTTGTGTTAGGGTGAGAGAGGCACAAGTTCACAACGGCCAGAACTGCCGAGTTGCTTGTCATTTTCCCTAGAGAGACGCCCAGATCCCACTAGAATTTGCAAAAAGCATAAAACAGATCTTTGCTGTATTAAGTCTCTGAGATTTGGGGGACTGTGAATTACATCAGCGTAACCCTGCTTCTCTGGACTGCATGCCAAAGCAAGGTTTCCCCAATTTTCCCTGAGTGCTAGGCTGCCGGGCTTCACTTAGAGCCCGAAGTCCAGTCCCAGCCACACAGATCTCAGCCTGGGGGCTAGCCAGAGCCTCTTGCTTCCCAGCTAATGCACGAGAAGGACTGGAAGACAACTTCCTGACCCAGAGAAATATTCGTAAGTGTTTGGACCTCGTGGTAGGCCTGCCAGATGGCCCCTCCAAAGAGGTCCACATTCTAATCTCTGAAACCTATGAATGTTATCTTATCTGGCAAGAGGGTTTTGCAGATGTGCTTCAGTTAAGGATCTTGAGATGGAGAGATGATCTCGATGATTCTGATGTACTCTCCATGCCTCTTATAAAAGGGAGGCTGGAGAGTCAGAGTCAGAGGAGAAGACCCGGTGATGCTGGAAGCAGAGGTTGGAAGATGCACCGTGAAGATGGAGGGAGGAGCCACCAGCCAAGGAATGCAGGCAGCCACTAGAAGCTGGAAAAGGCAAAGAAACAACGCACTCTCCCCTCAGACTCTCCAGAAGGAATGAGTCCTGCTGACACGTGGACTTCAGAGCAGTGTGACCGATTTCAGACTTCTGTCGCTGGAACAGAACATATTTATGTTGTTTTGAGCCACTGAGTTTGTGGTCCTTCATCCAGCAGCTGTAGGAAACTGGTACAGTTCCCCAAAGAGCAAATGCCTTTATTATGGAGTCAACCCGATGATGAAATCCAGACAGTTTCTTTGCCTTCCGATTCATTTTGAAGATGCCACCACCTGGAAATAAGCTGCAGATCTCAGATCAAGGAAGGTGAGAATGTTGTCAAAGACGAACTATAAGGATTGACCATGACATTGAGGCAGAGGGAAGAGGGGACACCCAGGGGTCAGGGACAATGGAAAGTTGCTAAGGCTATAGACCCCGTGGGCTGGAGGATTGTTGGGTCTGGGGTTCTGGAGGGAGGGAGTGGAGAGGTCAGGGGTGGGAGAGGAAGATGAGATGCTTTGCAGCTGAAATTTTGGAGGGGTGGTTACAGTGACTGTTGTTGCTGTGGACGAGGTGTGGGCCTGGGAGCAAGCTGCTGAAAGAGGGTAAAGCACGAGCTAGCGGAGGGGATCTCAGGTCAAGGACGCGAGACCAGGGTGTCCTAGGATCGCCTACATGGGCTTTGAAATCGCTAAAGGTTATGACAGAAGAGATGTTGAGCAAAGGGACAGCAAGTGATACAGGCGGTAAGAGATGTAGATGGTGCAACCCTGGGAGATGGGTACTGGGTGCTGTAGTCTAGTGACGTGGTGGGAAAGCTGGGCGGTTCCTGGGCAAAAGGACATAAGGTCATGAGGAACAAGGAGGACATCTACCAGCCTCCAGATGCAGAGGCTTGAGGGGTGTGAGCGAGAACAGCCTGCACTGGCGAGGACCGCAGGCGCCTAACGTGGTCGGGGTCAGAGGTGTGATGACATTGGTCCCCGACGGTTCCAAAGTTGGCAGATGGAGGCTGTCAGCACTGAGGAGTGGTGGAATCTTGCCGGGGTAGGGAGATTCCTGGGACTCTTAACATCGGCTCTGGATGTGGATCCTGCGGAAGAGAGAGACCCCCAGGGAGCGGACCCTCCTGATGCCTGCTAAGGGCTCCCTCTGGGAACTGAGTCCTGTCTGACCCCAAACCCTAGGCCTTCCTCCCATTGCACCAGCTCCCCGGTGAACTAACTTTAGTTTTTATCTCAGGCTGTGTATTAACTTAGCTTGTATATTAACTTCCACCTGAGAGTTGGGCCCTAATTTTTATTTTCAAAGGATCTACTGCTGAGATTTCTCATTTTCGTCCTTTCACGAAGATGATTAGATATAACCGCCCAACAGAAGCTACAAGAAGCTTACGGGGCCATCAGTTAGGGAACAGAAAATGTTAATAGCTGAACATAGCCAGTGACTCCAGACTAAAGTTTTTGCTTGTCTAAAGAAAGAGTATCTTTGTGATCCTTCTGCTGGCCCGTGGAACTCTACTGATTTGCCTTGGAGGGGAACATCTTGAAAATAAGAGCAACTATTGAAAACTAATATGGAAGGTCTAGATTACTGTTGATCAAAATTCATTCTCCTCTCGAGTAATAGAGTTGGAACTGGGTACATGGAGAGTCTCTGTGCCCAGCCCTACTGGGTGTTTGTATTTGGGGGTCTTAAGACATTCAGGATGCCTGCTCCATGCTCTCCTTCACCTTCCATTTGGCTGGTACGCAGAGAAGGTGGGGTCTTAGCTCCAGCTATGCAGTTAACCACCCAGAGTGCCAGTGACCTCGTCCCTGGATTATGTTACAAAAGCGGAGCTGCTCAGTCATTTCAGGACTATTCTGGAAAAAGAAACAAACTCCTGTGTTCTTTAAGACAGTGAATGTTTCAGCATTTTTTTTTTTACAGTAGTGCATTGCTCTCCCCAGTACCACCAGGATGAGCTAGGCCATGTGCTGGCCGTTTTACAGATATTGTCTCATGCAATACCAGCAACTCTGTGACGGCGGATCAATATTTCTATTTTACAGATGAGAAAACAGGTTGGGGGGAGGGAATGTGATTGTCCAAAATCTCAGAACTACTAAGTGGTAGAGGCTGCCACCGGAAGCCAGGCTCTTGTTTCTTAAACACATCACACTGGGAGAAACAAGGAGAAAGCATTAAAACCACGTACAAACTGGAAGGGAAAGATACACACCCTACCCCAAGCCTCCCTAGGAAGGACGATCGCTCCGGGAGATCAGCCTGCTGGGGTCTAGGCATGGAAGACAGCATAGGGACTGTTAGGAACAATTAGAAGGTCGGCTGCAATCTCTCTGACACCCAGGAGGGGGCACTGTGTGGTGTGACTCAGCTAAGATCTTTTCTCCCCAGCAGGTCTTGGTGAGCAGCGTCTGGTCTGATCTGGCTGGATTCGCTCATCTCTACAGATCAATGTAACTTGTTGCTACAGGATCTGAGGCCCATGCTGGTGAATCCTGGGGACCCTCGGTCAGGGGTGGGACCCCCATCCTGGCTCTGCTGCTTTCTATGCTGGGGGAACTGGGGCAAGTGCTTCTCTCTAGATCTCAATCTCCTCACCTGAAAGACGCAGATATCAATGATAAAACCTTCCTCACAGACTACTGGGAGGGTAGATTGGATAATTAATTGCACTTTGTACAAAATCCTGGACCCTGATGAGTCATTTTTCTTTACCTGACCCAGGGAGGGTTTGCTTCCTTATGTTATACTAAATGAGTAGCTTGGCTTTGGTGAGAGGAGCTTAAGGGAAGTCCTACTGATCAGGCCTAACCTCACTTGAGGACGAGCATGAAGAACCCTAAAGCCGCAAGGTGGAGAATATCGTCCCCACTTTGCAAATGAGTAAACTGAGGCTCAGAGAGCTTAAAGGGTGTAGCCAGTTTTGATGCCAGGAACTATTCTGCTTGTGACTCTGGGAAGGATTTGACACTTGTTGGAAGCTTCCTGTACCCCGTGCAGCGCCTCTGACCAACAGCTGGAACAAGAAAACACTGGGTTTATCACCCCAAGGGTGGACTTTACCACCCAGGTCAGTAATCTCCTCACTGCCTCTGGTCTCCCCCGCTACTGTCCATCCTCCACACAGCCCCATCCAGGTGGTCTTCCTAAACACAGATCTGACTTTGCTGCTGCCCTGCACAAAATGTCTCTTTGACCACCCCTTGCCCTCAAGAGAAAGTCCAGCTCCTTAGCCAGCTGTTCGGGGCTCTCCCTGAGATATCTGCAGCCCCTCCCATTCCTTTTCCTTGGGATCTTATGTCCCCATCAGTTTTGATCAGACTTGTTGGATCTTCTCTTTCCTTCACCCCAAGGATTTTGGCTTTCTCTGTACCTCCGGGTTTGTCATTCCCTCCACGTGGAATGCTTTCCTAACGCTCTTCCTCCCTCGTCCCTCGGTTTTTTTTTTTCGGAATCCTACATTCCC
>NW_006792411.1:3130009-3140888 GCF_000442215.2 Lipotes vexillifer
CTCTTCCTCCCTCGTCCCTCTGTTTTCTATCTTTCGAAATCCTACATACACTTCAAAGTGTAAGTCCTGGTGTGGTCTTCCTATGAAATGACCTCAGATCTTGCTAACAGAAGAGACCTTCAGTGGATATCTGTAGATTGCACGCTATGCCAATCCCCCTTCCCAAGTGTACGTGAATTTTCCAGCTGTTGAAGTTATGTGGGATGGACTCCACCCATGGCTCTGAGGTTGAGCCCCTATAGCTGAAGCCTGGCCACAGTGATAGGTTCAAGGATGGGCACATAACCCAACATGGTTCAAGTTTAGATCATATGTTCACATTAATTAGTAAGGCAGGTTTCCTTTTTTTACTACTAGATTTGAATATAGAAGCACATGACCCAGAATATTGCTGGCAGGCAACTTGCAACCCTGAGCTTGTGAGACTGAAACCATTCTGAGGGGTAGGGATGTAAGATGCTAGGTTACATGCCTCTCCTGAGGCTGACATAAACAATTCAGTTAGGCAGGGCACTCAGTTCTCTTTATTTTTAATGGCTATACTCTTGCCCACCAACACTCTCCCAAATCCAATGGTCCAAAACCTCCAGAAAGGACAGACTCCTCTTTCCTTTGATAATCACTCCAGTCTTTTGGTTTTAGGTTCCTAGAATGTATGCAGATAAAGTCACTGAGAAATTTTTCTTTCCTATAGCATTTCTCTTGAAAGCAAAAATGCACAAAGAGGATATTAAAAGGAAGTCCTGAGAATCAAAATAATTATGTAACAAAACTTTTGTTGCTGTTGTTGTTTATATTCAAAACTGCTTTCAAAGGAAAAGAAAAAGAATGGATTCTGTTAAATGAAGCAAGAACTGGATAGAAGTGAAACGGATGCTGTTAGATGAAGCAGGAGCTGGAGAGAAGTGAATTATTCTGCTAAACGGAGGGAGATTTTTGAGTTTTCAGAGAAGTTCAGGAGGAAAGGGAAATTCTATGAGGATGCAGATGGTATGGGGAAGAGGTGTCAGCAGAAATTCTCCATGGGCGGTAAGATGGAAGGGGTGGGGAGAAAAAGATATCTGTAAGGCCCTTGCTCTGTTCCAATCAGCACTCCCCATCTTGAATAAGGTCTACTGCCCCCACGGAATAGGTGTTAATAAATATTTATTAAATAAATGAATGGATGAACAAACCAACCAAAGTTACAAGGACTTCACAAATGCACATCAAGAAAAATAACTTGACGGTTAGGCAAATCTCCAGGTGATAAACCTTGAAGGTGTCATTTTCAATAAGTGAGTGAGGGTGAAACCCATGCAAATGCTATTCCCAAATGTAGATAAATCTGCCTAAAGTTACACCCTAACCCCTTATGCCTCAGTATAAGCACAGAAGGCTTATAATATGAAGATAGAATGAGAGAAATGGAATTGAAACTGACACCGAGTTTCTTTCCATAGAGAACCACCAACAGCTGGCTTTACCTAACAGATCAGTTCCTCCCTAGGTGACTGTATAGGAAACTGCAATCCCCCAGGCTGGAGGCTAGGGGAGGTCTTGATGCTTAAGGGATGCAAAGCTGCAGAAGGACAGACATGTTTCAGGACAAAAATTAATAAAATTCATTCATTCATTCAACCACAGCAGCGTATAAGATGCTGACGATTCCTATACTCACAGAGTGTGTAGACTGGCAGGGGAGATGACAATTATAAAAATAAATGTAAACATTTAAAAATTTATTAAAACAACCATAAACATCTGAAGAATGGAAAAAATTTCTGCAGTCAAGGGCACCAGAAAAGGTTTCCTTGTGGGAAATGGACAGGCCCACATCCTGACTTTCATGGCCCTAGGCACATTTACCTTCCAGGGCCCCTTCCTCCATTAAAATATATATATATATATATATATATATATATATATATAATTTTTTTGGACTGCATTGGTATGTTGGTATAAAAATCAATATAATTCAGAATGGATTCATAATTATATATCCATTATCATATCAATTTTATTCTTATTTTAAAATAAATTAAAATGAAGCCTTTTTTTCCTCCCAACTTTATTGTGGAATAATTGATAAATATAACTGCATTTATTTAAAGTGCGCAACGTGATTATTTGATATGCACTGGGGAATGACTACCAAGATGAAGAAAATTAGCACATCCACCACCTCACATACTTAATATAGTTAACTCAGATTTTGGGGGGGGGGGTTTGGTGGTGAGAAAGTTTGAGATCTACTCTCAGCAACTTTCAAGTATACAATACAGTATTATTAACTATAATCACCATGTGGTACATGAGATCCTCAGAACTTAAGCTTCTTATAACTGAAAGTTTGTACCCTTTGAACTGACATCTATCCATTTCCCCCTCCCCTCAGGCCCTGACAACCATCTTTCTACTTTCTGTTTCTGTGAATTTGTCTTTGTCTTTGTCTGGCTTATTTCACTTTGCATAATGCCCTCCAGGTCCATCAATGTTGCAAACTGCAGGATTTCCTTCTTTTTCTCTTTTTTTGCCATGCCTTGCTGGGATCGAACCTCTGCCCCCTGCATTGGGACCACCGGCCGGGGCGGGGGGGTGGGGGGGTGGTCCCAGGATTTCCTTCTTTTTTATGGCTGAATACTATTTTAATATGTAGATCATGTTTTGTGAAATGAAAACATTTTGTGGGTGCGTGATACTTTTAAGGCTCCACGCCTTCTGTGCTTAATGGATAAAGCCAGCCCTGGAAAGGGCTTTGAGTTGAGATTATAAGGAGCTGGGCAGGGGGGTCTCTCCACCACAGAGGCAGCCTGTACCGTGGCCCTTAATGATGGAGCCTGGGGAGGCGGAGGGTGCGAGATGAGGCAGGAGATCCCCACAGGGCCCACACCATGGCAGGTGGCCTTGCTTTTGATGATGACTCCGGTGACGGCGCACAGAAGCAACCTTCTCCTTCCAATGTCCCCCTCAGATCTTCCCATCCTGGAGGGCTCTCCACTTCCCCCTCCTCTGAGTTCCCACATCCCTTGATCTGTCCTGCTCAGATCTAATACCTGTCCCAACTCTGTGTACCTAATCCTTCTGCGCGTGTCTGGAGTCTTTGCTTTTCAAAGGACAGGCACCCGACCACGACTGGCATAGGCAGAAAAAGGGGCTTCTTGGCTCCTGTAAGGGGCATTTCCAGGGTTTGAATGATGTCTTCAGCGTCCACCTTCTTATCCTGGCGCCACCGCCTTGTACGGTAGCTCCAATTTCAGCGGGTTTCCTTTTGTGGTGGTGAGAACTGCATCTGAAAGGATCATGAAATTGCATTTCATGGATTCTGGCAGTTTGCATGCCCATCCCTGGGCCAGTCATGGAGCCAAGAGATAGGATGCTCTGTTTAGCCACACCTGATCATACACCCACTCCTTGATTCAGGAAAGAAGTCAAATTCACCCAATGCCCAAGGACTGAGAAAGGGGGAAGGACTTTTTGAAAAAGAAAATGGAGGTGCTTTTCCCAGCAGAGGGGGCCCTGAATGTACAGGCGGAGCAAAACACGATGCCTGCTCTGTGCTCTTGTGGTCAATGAGTGCCAGGAAAGAGGGACCACATTACTCTTCTCGGATGCTTGGAGTAGTCATGACAACACTGTGTCCAAAGTGCAGTCAATACTTCCTGTAGATAAAATGCTGCCTTCACCTCTGACAACTTCAGGAAAACTCACCAGACTCTGGTTCTACTCCAAGTATACACTAACTTGCTTGGTAACTAAATATATGTCTCTTAAAATCTCCTGGGGCTTTATTTCCCTATCCATAAAATAGGGATGCTAGTAAAGAGCTGGCTATGAGGGGAATTCCCTGGTGGTCCAGTCGTTAAGACTCCGTGCTGCCAATGCAGGGAGGGCAGGTTTGATCCCTGGTCGGGAAACTAAGATCCCACATGCCGTGCAGCATGGCCAAAAGATTAAAAAAAAAAAAAATCTGGCTATGAGATAGCCCAAATGAGCACGCTGGGAAAATGTCATTTTTTCTGCTACATCCATATGAGGATACTGGTGTGTTCACCTCCTCTATTAATGTTTGGATTCCTTGGAGTCACGAACTGCATCTCTTTCATCTCTAAACCTCAGTTTCCTTGCCTGTAAAGTGAGGATGACTTCAACCTTGGAAGACGATTGGAAGAGTTGAATGACATAATGCATGCGATGAGCTTATTGAAAAAGAATGAATGAACAAATAAATAAAACATATGAAATGATACTAAGATGGTATCAAGGAAGGATGAGGGGAAGAGAAGTGGAGAGTGGAGGAAAGAACCAGGGTGATGTCCCTTGGCTTTCTTCATGACGGCACTCAAAGGGAACCCCTACCTCCCCACCGGCGTCTTCAAACTTCCGAGGGGTGTGTGGACTGCCGGCAATGCTGTGATTCCCAGGCTGTTCGTTGCTGGAGCGTTTGCTTCTGTTCCCCAGGGCATTTTGGCTCCAGTTTGAGCATTGTTCCCCACTCTGTTTAGAAAGTTGCAAAAGTGTAAATATCTCAGAGAATAGTATATCCCCATAGGAGGGAGGGGTCAGAGGGAAGTGATGGGACGGGCTTGGTAGGCAAAGAGATGCTGTTGGTCCAGTATCAGAGGACTTCAGATGGGAAAGAGGGAAAGGGAGGGAAGAAGAGAGACGATGAGAGGAAAGGCACGTGGGTGGGCATCGCCCCTGTGGCCAGCTCCACAGCTACCCAGTCCCCACCCCTCCCCACTGGCCCTGCAGGGTACGTCATATAGGGTAAGGCAGGTGTCATGGTAACCTTGGCCAGGACCCACTTTTCTAATAACACTTTGGAATCATGGAGTAGCTTAGGAGAAAACACAGTGAAAAATTAAGTCCATCTCTCAGAATCTTAAGAGAGTCCATTTATGACAATTGCCATGTGACCTTCACTGTTGGCAGGCACTGGGTAAAGCTCTTCTTTCAGTCAACCTTTGTAAACATGACCAAGACCAGGGAGAGGCCAGTGAGGGGCCCCGGGTACCAAATTTAAGGAGCGCTCACTGTGTGCACATGGTGAGAGCAAACGCCTCCTTACATTTTGTGTCCAAGACGCATTCTCTCCTTCCAGGCTTATCACAGTTTGTAAAAACCTTGGAGAAAGACAGGATTCCCGTCCCCCTGCTACAGAAGGAAGGCTGAGACACAGAGAGCTTGAGTTAGTGATCCAAGGTCACACAGAAGGTGGAGATCCAAGATTCAAAGCCAGACCCACACTCATGAGCCCCACCCTCAATATAGCCAGAACGCCCTGCCCGAGGCCAGACCTTCTGAACCAGAAATGTTCCCAAAACATTTCTTGTCCCTCTGTGACAGTCTGCAGGTAGGTCTCCATTTTAGCCCAGTCACAGCTCCCCAAGGGCATGGGAAGTGTGGAGTGGGTACAGGGCAAGGGCATGGTCAGGAGAGACAGAGCCTTTATCCTGGAGGTGATGGCTTGGACGCGTCCCCATTGTCACCTCACCAGCCCCACACTGAGGCCTTCAGGTCCACCCTGGCTCAGGGCCCCCTTTCCCAGGTCCCAAGTCCGAGGATCAGGTAAACACTTAGAAGTTCATAAGACTTAATTGCCACTTGGAAAGAAAGGGAAATGCTCTAAAACAGAGGCAGAGTGGCTTTTTAGAAACAGTTTATTGAAATATAGTTCACCCATTGAAAGTGTAAAATTCAATGGCTTTTACTATATTCACCACTATCGATTTTAGAACGTTTTTGTCACCTTCAAAAGAAACCCTGCATCCATTAGCTACCACTCACCAAACCTCCCAGCCCCTGGCAACCCCTCTTCTGCTCATGTACTCTCTGTCTGTCTCGAGTTGCCTATTCTGGACATCTTATGTAAATGGAATTATGCCATATGCAGTCCTTTGTGCCTGGCTTCTTTCACTTAGCACAATGCTTTTAAGGTTCATCCATGTTGTCACAGGTGGCAGGACTCCATTCCTTTTTTTTTTTTTTTTTTTTTTGCGGTACACGGGCCCCTCACTGTTGTGGTCTCTCCCGTTGCGGAGCACAGGCTCCAGACGCGCAGGCTCAGCGGCCATGGCTCACGGGCCCCGCCGCTCTGCGGCATGTGGGATCTTCCCTGACCCAAGCACGACCCCGTGTCCCCTGCATTGGCAGGCGGACTCTCAACCACTGCGCCACCAGGGAAGCCCAGGACTCCATTCCTTTTTACGGCCAAATAATTTTCCATTGTATGGATGCACTTGGTTTTAATCCAGCATCAGTTGATGGACATTTGGGTTGTCAGTTGGCTTTTTTCTGGATAAGAGAATACATACAGCTGGCCGAGGCAGAACTGACTGTAAAACGGTTTAATCCTAGAGCAGCTTTAACCCCAAACCACCTGAGCTTAACCGGGGAGTCCAGGACAGCTCCTGGCACTGTGACCAAAGCTCTCACACCAGTTACTGGCCCCCCTTTAGAGATAAGGGCGCTGAGTCCTAGGAGGACAGAGAATTGGTGCTCAAGGTGACAGAAGGGCCACAAAGCAGCGGAGCGTCTAGGGCAGTGTTCTAGGCTCATTGCCTTCCACGGCCACCCCCCCCCCCCCCCCCAGCTCATCACTCCACTTCGTACAGTCTAAGATGTCATCGGCTGTGGAAACACGTTTTGGAGGCCACACTAGGAAAGAGAAAATGCTGCCAACTGAATGATGGACACGTATGGAACTATGGCTTTCTGGACACAGCAATGGTAAGATGCCTTCCAGTTTCAGAGATGCTGAAATGTAAGAGAACACGTGTCCTAGAGTTGATGAAATCCAGTCCCCTTTCAGCAAGTATTGGGCGATCCTAAACACACCCACTCATTGTCTCCCCCTTCCTTCTCTTTGAGTCTTGTCTTCACGTGTCACCATCCAGGGACTCCGAGCTATGGTCCCAGAGTCCTCCTTTCTCCCCCTCTTTCCCTCTACTTGCCAACCTGCTATCTAATCAGTCACCTCATCTGGCTAGTCCTCTAAAGGGCTCCTCACACTGGCCAGCCTCTCCGTCCCCACTGCCATGGCCATTGCTCCGGACCGTTCCTGGTCCGTCAGCGCTCCTGCAGCCTCCCCCATCCTCTGCACTGCTACTCTCACAGGTGGGACAACTTAGCTTGGCTCCCGGTCAGCCTCTGACATAGTTCCCCAGCACCTGCAGAATAGAGTGGAAACTCCCTAGCACAGCAACCAGGGCCTGGCTTGCCTTTGGGGTCTCCCTCCAGGCTCAGGGGTGGGTCCCAGACACCGCGTGTGTCCCCACTCGGGGAGGCTCGCTGTTGGAGGACATGCCCTGACTCCCCGCCCTTGTCTGGGGCTCCTCCCCCAGGAATGCTGTTGCTTTTGTTCCCATTTAGGAGATCTGGTTCAAATGGGTCTGCGTGCGTCTCCCCTTCAGAGCTGAACTGACTGCACGCTACGTTTTCCTCCGAAGCGCCTTGCGCAGCACCACTTTACTGTGCTGCTATGACGCACGCAGAGGAGGGGCTTTGATTTGCTGGAGGCTGAATTCTACTTCAGTTTAGCCACTGTGTAACGCTGGTGAGGTCACAGCATCTCTGAGAGCTCTGGCCTGGGTACCAGCACACAGCACACACCAGAAGACGCAGGGCAAAAGCTAAGGAACTCTTCCCAGTTGCTCTCTCAGGCACCACTCCTGCCCCGAGCCACTTTCCAGAAGAGAGGCAGACCTGCTGGTCCCTGAGAGCCAGAGCCCTTCCTGGAGCTGAGGGGCACTTTGCCCCCCAGATCAGCACACAGGGCACTGCACTTTGTGGCTTCCAGCTGTCAGACAGGTGAGCCTGGCTCCCAGGGCCTGACGCTCCTCTCCCCACCTCCCACTGCCCCTGTCCCCAAGGAGGCTGTGTGGGTGAATGTGCTCAGGCATTTCCTCTTCGAAGCATCCCCAGCTCATGCTGGCCCAGGACTTAGATTTGGAAGCGGGTGGTCTGTTGGGGAAGAACAGGCTTATTAAGTTCTCCAACCTAAGCTGCATGTTTCAGCCCAGGTTTTACCAGAAAGCTCTGTTCTCAGGGAAGTGGGTCATGGGAGCTTGGTATCACATGGTTGCCCAGTTAATTAAGCGTTTCTAGCTTCCCGCTTAGTTCTTGCTCCATGCACATGGCTCTCTTGCTTTAGAAGCCTGTAGGTGGGGAGGTGACAGCAGGACTGGACTGATGTGTTCCTGGACCTCTGTTCTAATGCTGCCTGGGTACCAACCCGGGTACCAAAAAACACCTTCTCTCACCTCCAACAGGAACTGCATCATTATTGCCACCATCCTCATCTTCATCCTCGTCATCTGGGCCTCCCTCTGTAGACTGTGGGTTCCTTGAGGAGGTGTGTGTCTTGTGCATCACTGTCTACACAAGGCCCAGAGCAGAGGAGGTGCTCCCCACGCTGGAGGATTTGAAGCACAGGATCCGGGCAGAATCACTATTCTAGTGAGGGACAGAGGGCAAACAGGACCCTGTCCCGGAATGTGACCCTATTGGACTGCTGCAGAGGAGGGGCTTGCCATACAAGTCATTAAGGAAGGAGGACCTGGAGGTGTGACATCTGTGTCTTAGATTGGATTGTGTCTCCTTGGAGCAGGGCTGGACCAGAACCTCATAGGTTCCAACTGATGGAAGCCCTGGGCTTCCCTTTGTCTTCCAGGATGAAATCAAACCCCTTTTCTTCTTTATCAGACTGCAGCTCTTGGCACCTCTGATGTTCATTGTGAGTTTAATGAACTGAGGGAACCGGGGAGCCCAGTGATTCCCATGTGTACTGTAGCTTTATGAAGGAGGAAAATGAGAAAATGGATAGAAGAGGGAAGCATGCCTGGAGCATTTCTGGACTTTTGGCCCTCCTTGTTCTCTCTTCTTGGAGAATTCTGAGATAAAGGAGACATGATCCACACTATTGTAACAGTTTATTATTTGTCATTTATTATGGAGACTTCTGTTTGGCTGGGGAAATTGGGAAGAGTTCAGGGATGACGGAAGCAGATTGGATGTGCTCCATTTGCCCAGTGAGCACCCTTGGGTGGGTGCCTCTCAGAGTTGGGAGCAGAGACCAGTAAGACTTAACTCCTTTTGCAGGCTCACGAGGTCTCACTCTGGCTCAGACTGATCTTGAACTAAGGACCTGTACATCCAGTCCTCCCCAAATATCCACTGGCTCTTTGAACTCACAATGTGCAGATCTGACCGTCCGTCTTCCCTTTGGTCATCCTCTCGTGGGTTAATGGAGTCACTATTTATGTGGTTGTTCAATTTAGGGACTGGGGAGTTATTAGAGATTCTTCTTCCTCATCTTCTGAGGCAGTGGCAATGTTCTGAGTCCCCATTCCTCCTGGGCACACAGCTTAGACACACTTCCCAGGCTCCTTTGCAGCTAGGTATGGTCATGTGATTGACTCGTAGCCAATGGGATGTGGTCAGAGTGATGTCATCGCTGCTAGGCCTGGTCCAGCAGGAAACATCTCAGACGTGGGAACCCTTTCTGCTTTTCTCCCATTCACCTGTTGGAATAGAAGGACTCTGAGGGCCTTGGGGATGGAAGAGCCTCAAAAAAAAAAAAAAAAAGAAAGAAAAAGAAAGGAAGGAAGGAAGGAAGGGAGGGAGGAAGAAAGGAAGAAAGAAAGAAAGGAAGAAAAGAGTCTGAGTCCCTGAATGACTACATGCAGTACAGTCACCAACTGGATTTCTTATAAATTAGAGATAAATGTAAGACACTGAGATTGGGGGATTTAGCAGCATAGCAAATGTTATCATATCTTAAACACTTTCCCAAAATAATCTGATCCTAAGTCTTGAATTAAGGTAGAGATTAATATTCTTGAATATGTTCTTTCCTTGGGACACTTCCTGTCACCGCCTCACCTCAGGCTCCCACCCTTCTCACTGGAACTGTTTTATCAGCCTCCAAACTGTTTTCTGCCTCTATTCTTTCTCCAAATCCACCCTGCACCCTGCCTCTGAATTTGATTCTCACTGTGCTTCTCCACCCCAGCTATTAAAACCCTTCAAGGACTCTGGCAGGCAGGACAAGGCCCAAACTCCAGGGCAGATGTTTCAAATGTTTTACACACGGCAGACCCAGCAACCTCTCCAGCATGGTCTCCGGGCACCCCTCCTCCATCACACTAAATTACCTCCTGCCTCCCTCCGTAGTCTGGAAGGCCTTTTCCTTTTTGACCCTAGACAGGTATGCATATTTTTAAAACCTGTTTAGAAAGCACTTCTTGGTAGCTTTTCTCTGATGCCCCCAAATAGAAATAATCACACTTACTTTTCCTGTCATTTGTCTCCTTGTCTTAGGACACTTCCCCCATGAAATATCATTTTCTTTGCCTGCATCTCCTCCGTAGACAATGTGTTTCATTTTCACATCCCATTGCCCTGCCTGCTGCCTGACACTAGCAGCGCTCAGCAGAAATTTGCAAGTGGATGAGTAGATGCTTGGGAAACAGAGATTTCAGCCAGAGGCTAGGATGCGTCCTCTGCTCAGGCTCAGCCATGCCTGGATGTCTCTCTGACACTCACAGGACAGGTGTGACAGGCATTTAGTGGCTGGAGGTCGCTGTCTGCTCATTTGGCTGGGAAGCCCGCTAGTGGGCTAGCAATGAAACAGGATGGGATTCTGGGATGCTACCACGGAAAGGTGACTTCCAAGGAACACTCTTGAGTGCTGTTGGTCTGTAGCTGCTCGTGGGCCTGAATTTTTGTCCCCTTCCCCAAAGTACACCTAAAGAAATAATCAGAGGCTAATCTTTGCTGCTGAGACCATATATGGATCATAGTTCCCCAGCCAGACAACACTGAACCTATCTTTTCAGGGCTGACAGACCTAAATGCTCACAGAGGCCAGATAATAGCTAGAATGATTGAAGAGCGT
>NW_006792411.1:3140924-3153784 GCF_000442215.2 Lipotes vexillifer
AAGAGCGTCTATAGTAGGGAGTGGTGGAGACTGGGGCAAACTGGAGTGTAATATACCCCATTCGAAAGGGGGAACTGCCTCTCAGCTCTCTAGCTAATGACTGCTGTGCAGACATAAAGGCCCTGTGTTATTAGACTTTCTGAGTTTTTTTGGATGAAAGTTCAGAGACAGATTTTTTGGGGGGGTGGGGGGCAAAGACCATATCTCGTCAAATTTAAGACATCATTCCTTGTAAGTTGCACCATTATTTTATGTACCTCTAAGAAAACAAAATTTGCTAATTAAACTATGACACAGGCCTTTCTTATCACTTAAAGCTTTATTTTATACATATAGAAAGAGCTATTTTAGACTTATATAGACACAGAATCTTTATCACACATCCAATTTGTGCAGATCTGAGAAGGAAATCTCATGCAAAATTAATCGGTTAAAGTTCCCCTAAAACATCTTCCCACTTAAAATCTGACTGCTTTGTGTTATTTCTACACCAGCATCATCGGAATCTGCTTTCTTCCACACAATGTCATCCTCTGTGCCTGCTCTGCTGTTGCCTCCAGGATCTTTTGCAAGCCGCTAACACCCGTTCTGCAAGTTTTGATGAAGCAATAACAGGCAATGATGTGTCACGGCTTATGTGTCACAAAAGTGACCTTAAGATGCACCTTGATTTCAGGGATGCTAAAATGAGAAAACAGAAAAACGAACAAAAAAGAAATACAGGAATTCCAATTAGAAAACAAACATGCAAGCAAGGGAAGCGCTGACATTGCATGGAAAGAAATAATACATCTCTGGGCCAAACTGACCAGCAGCTGGAGGTTTGGAGGCCGTGATTAGCAAGCCCAGTCTTAGAGAGTCTGTGAGTTCTTAGCGAAATGGTGTACTGCCTTCACGCATGGGTTTCTCCACGCATTATGATCCCCTCTTCAACTATGAGCATGTGAGGATGTGGTCTTGAAGTCCATTATCCCCTGACTTTCAAGTAGCAGCAAAAGAGGGCTGGCAGGCAAGGACAAAGAATCTACTCTAGGACAGGGCAAGACAGCACATTCCACAGAAGGTTTGGAATTAGAAAGAACTGCATCTGTATCCTGGTCCTGCCACTTTCTAGCAAGGCGGACTTTAACTATTGTGTCCTCATCTACAAAATGAGAAGAATAATAGTACTTTCCTTTTATGTTTATTGTGAGGATTAAATGAGGTCTTGCACATGAAGCACGTGGCACCTGGCATTTACCGGGTGCTCAGTAAATGTTAGAATCATTATTCAAATCTGATCAAGAATGTTTGGCTGAGTAGAGGAGATTCTGGGAGTCTCGATCGCATATAATGGGGCTTGTTTCTCATCTTTTGTTGCTATGTGCCCCTCTCTGCCAAGTGTAGGGAGCTGAACCCAGTCTCCCTGATATCCGTGGAATACACTCTCTTCACATCCGAGAGCAGTGTTTCCTTGATATGACAAACCTTGCTCCTATGGTTATTTTGAGATCCTTGTCCAGGACAGGGGCAGAAGGACCCCTTAGAGACAATATATCAGACAGTGCCAGGTGGCACTCACTGACACAGGGGGACACAGTCGTCGTGGAAGAGAACGCCATGTCCCAGGAGGGCAGCTCAGCCCAATTCCTGGCCACACCCTCTCTGACTTCAAACATAAAAATTGAAAACTCTTCACCTAAGTTTCGAAACACCGCTTTGGGAGCCCCCATCATCAGGTGCTATTCAAAGGGATGCAAGCCGTTCTCCCCGTATCCCTCCCCGCCATCACCACTTTCCAAAACAGGCAGAGACACTCAGGGTATTAGTTTCCTAACACTGCTGTAACAGGCGACCACCAATGTAGTGGCTTAAAACAGCATGAATGTATCCTCTTACAGTCCTGGAGGTCAGAAGCCCCAAATCAGTCTTACCGGCTCACATCAAGGTGCTGGCTGGGCTGTTCCTTCGGGAGGCCTCAGGCGACAGTCCATTCTCCTTGCCTCTACTGGCTTCTGGAGGTTGTGACTCATAATCACGTTACTCTAATCTCTGCTTCCATTTTTTCATCACCTTCTCGCCACTCGCATCTCCTGCCTCCCTCTTATTTATTTATAAAATTTTAAAATGTTTTTATACAATTTTTAAAGGTTACTTTCCATTTACAGTTATTACAGAATATTGGCTATATTCCCCGTGTTGTACAATACATCCTTGAGCAGGTCTTACTAGTCTGTGCCTCCCACTCCCCAAGCCCTACAGTGCCCCTCCCACCCCCACTGGTAACCACTGTTCTCTGTATCTGTGAGTCTATTCCTTTTATGTTATATTTACTAGTTTGAGGTATTTTTTAGATTCCACATACAAGTGATATCATACAGTATTTGTCTTTCTCTGCCTGACTTATTTCACGTAGCATAATGCCCTCCAAGTCCACCCTCGTTGCTGCAAATGGCAAAATTTCATTCTTTTTTATAGCTGAGTTGTATTCCACTGTTTATATATACCACATCTTCTTGATCCATTCATCTGTCGATGGACTTTTAGGTTGCTTCCCTATCTCGGCAATTGTAAATAACGTTGCTCTACAAGTGATATCATACAGTATTTGTCTTTCTCTGCCTGACTTATTTCACGTAGCATAATGCCCTCCAAGTCCACCCTCGTTGCTGCAAATGGCAAAATTTCATTCTTTTTTATAGCTGAGTTGTATTCCACTGTTTATATATACCACATCTTCTTGATCCATTCATCTGTCGATGGACTTTTAGGTTGCTTCCCTATCTCGGCAATTGTAAATAACGTTGCTCTGAACGTGGGGGTGCATGCATCTTTTTGAATTAGTGTTTTTGGGGTTTTTTTGGATATATACCCAGGAGTGAAATTGCTGGGCCATATGGTAGTTCTATTTTTAGTTTATTGAGGAATCTTCATACTGTTTTCCACAGTGGCTGCCCCAATTTACATTCACACCAACAGTGTACAAGGGTTCTCTTTTCTTCACATCCTTGCCAACATTTGTTATTTGTGTTTTTACATGATAGCCATTTTGACAGATGTGAGATGATATCTCACAGTGTTTTTTTGTTTTGTTTTTTTTTTGTGGTGTGTGGGCCTCTCGCTGTTGTGGCCTCTCCCGTTGCGGAGCACAGGCTCCAGACACACAGGCTCAGCGGCCATGGCTCACGAGCCCAGCCGCTCCATGGCATGTGGGATCCTCCCGGACAGGGGCACGAACCCGTGTCCCCTGCATCGGCAGGTGGACTCTCAACCACTGCGCCACCAGGGAAGCCCACACTGTGGTTTTGATTTACATTTCACTGATGATTAGCGATGCTCATCCTGCCTCCCTCTTATAAGGCCCCTGTGATTACAGCAGAACCCCCGGGATTATCCAGGTAATCTCCCCAACTCAAGATCCTTAACTTAACCACATCTGCAAAGTCCCTTTTGCCATGTAAGGCAACATACAGATTCCAAGGACGTGGATAACTTTGGGGGCCAGTATGCAACCCACTATAGCCACGCTGGTGCCCATGCCAAGCTGGCCAGCAGGGGTGCCCCTAGCACCAGGGTAGCTGTAACATCTACCCTGGGAGACTGCAAGAGCAGACATGAAGTCCTTTCCAAAGAACTCTGAAGAAGGCTTAGCTGAAATTAGGGAAGGGCTGGGGAGGGGCTGGGAGGGGCAGAAGGGACAGATGAGTGAGTGCACCCACGAGCCACGCAATGGCAATAAGCCAGTAACTTCACCTTTACAACCAGCCCATCAACTCCAGGGTGCAGATGTTTTTCCAGGTCTTAGGATAATGTAAGAAAAAAGGGGAAGACAGGGCCTCCTCCCGCGAGTGCTGGCTACACGTGTTTCAGAGCGCAGAGCAGAAGGCCGTCTCCACAAAGATGACCTGGGACCGCTGCTTTGCCGAGCTCAGCTAATGCAAGGCCTTGGGCGGCCTTCACCTGGTGTCTCCGATCAGCCGCCCAGACAGAGCTCTCATCTCAGGCCCCCTGAAAGGCCCAGTACAGGCAAGAGAACCAATTAATTAGAGAAAGTGGTCTCTGTACACACACTTTCTGGAGAGAAGATAATTGGATTTCTGTGGTTAAGAAGACAACTCCCATTCAGTCTCTCCCAAGAATGGGGCCATTTCCATGCTGAACACAGCAGATTTCTTCCTGTTTCATTAGTGGTGATTCCACTAGCATGATGGGGTGCTTGGTTTATAATTGGGGTGAAAACTGCCAGGGGGCTTGAGGTACAGGGACAAAGACTTCATGCACCCCCAGAGTGAGGCTAAGTCTCTAGGCGGATAGGGGAATCTTCTTGGATGTCAAGGCCACATAGGGATCAGGGTCTGGGAGACAAATACTTTGAATTGACTCTCATCATTGTGGAATAATGGGTCATCATATGCCTGTCCCGTAGCCACGGACCCTACTGGAGGTAACAGTTCCTGATTCTAATTTGGGGACCCGTCCTTGAGTCTTGGACCAAAGCCATCAAATTGGGTCAGGGCAAACCCTGGATCAAGCAGTGCCTGAAGATATTAACTCCAGATTTTTAAATTATAGGCCTAATAAGTCATTTTGGTTTTTGTCAAGTCAGTTTGGGGTGGCTTTCTATCTTTAGGACTTACCAGGTACAGTCACTGTCTCAGAGTCTGGGATCCATGGCAGATTTTCACTGCCATTACAAGGTCACCAGTTTGGGTGAGGCTCAGGGCCACACAGCCAATGAGGGGCAGAGCTGAGCCAGGTTGGCCAGGCTCTAACACCATCATCTTCTTAACTGCTCTGTAGACAAAATCGGCCCTAGATCCTAACCCCAGCTCCTGCCTCCTCATCCACTGTCCTGTCTGCCCTGCCAGGACCCCACGTCTTTCCAAACCTGGTTGAGAGAACTGAGCCTCCTGCAGTGATGAATGGGGTACCAAGCCTCTCTCACCTCAGGGCCTGAGGCCCCCTCCTGGGCACTCGGGAAGGAGCCAAGTCTCCTCTCCATCCCCTGCTCTCAAGGAGAGGTCAGAGGACAGAGCTCCTCCTGGGTTAACCCTTCTCTTGGGAGTAAGTGAGACCATCACAGCATTTGTTAGGGCAGGTGCTGCTGGCAGGGACTAGATAAGCTTGGAACCCAGAGAGGCTACCTGCTGCCATGGGAAGAGCACCAGTTCACATGCCTTTTTAGGCAACATCTCCTTCAACTTGCAGATGACTGAAGGGATACTCAGAAAGGGGAGGTGAAGGTTTAAGGTCCCATAGCCAGCCGGCAGGAGGTGGCAGAGTCAGGGTTTGTCCCAGACCCATCTCACTCCCAAGTCTGCTTATCCGCTGATGCCTCCTGGGTGGAGTGGGCTAGTGGCTCCTGGTGGATAAAGCGAGGCCACGAGGGCAGGAGCTGGGAGCAGTGGGGCAGCCCAGGACGTGTCCACCCCTTCCCAACTGCAGACTGTCTATGGCATCCCTGCAGACCTTCTGGAGCTCCGCCTCACTGCTCACTAGCCACTGAGGCAGGCAGGACAGCTGGAGGCCTGGGCCTGGCCTGAGGGTGGGTTCTGTGTTCTCAGAACCTTTCCTTTACAGCCTCCCCTCTCCCTGGAGGATTGCCTGGTTTGCTAATGGCACTGGATTCCTGGTTCCAGGGTCTGCCTTGAAGTGGGGTCAGCTGGCCGGGCTCTGACATCATCCTCAACTCTAGCAGCTTCCGCTCCTCGGGGCTGGGCACAGGGCTTCATGCCTATCACTGGCTGGGGTCCTGCTGATGGCACTGGAGCCCCAGTGACAACAGCAATACCTAAGGTGCTCACCCCTGTTATCAGCTCTTCACCTGCATCCCCTCCTGCATGCCTATGGGGCAGGTATCACCACTTCCTCTTCCGGATGAGGAAACCGTGACAGACAGGTGATGTGGCTGCTCGGGCTACAGCCTGACGGACAGAAGTGGGGGCAGCATCTACACCCAGCCTGACTCACAATCTCCCCGTCTCCTCTCTAGTCCCTGAAGACTTTCTCACCGGAGGCAGACAGCGACTGGGCTGTGTTCACCGCCCCACACCCACGCTGAGATGGACTCCTTTCCTCCGCCCTTTTAGGTCGAACTGAACAGCTGAGAACTGTGTTGCTTTGGGTACACGCCCTGGCAGTGCCAGAGACAAGGATAGACACCAGTCCCTGGATTCCGGAGATGCCCTGGCAGCAAGTTCTAGTTAGCTTCACCCCCTGGATGTGCCTTCCCAAGACAGCAGCGCATCGGAACCTCCGAGGCTCCTGGAAACAGCGCCAGAAGGACTCTGGAGAGGCAGAGCTGAGCGCAGCCCCCGTTTTGGCAGATTTCCCACTAAAAACGAGGAACCCAGCTGGCCCTCCTCGTCGAGGTCCACACTTAATGGCCAGTAAATTGGTTTGAGCCCCCATCACACGCTCTGGGGACTCCTGCTGAGAATTCCGGAGGACATCTTACATTCTCCTATGTCCCTTATGCCATTCGGGCTCCCAGCAGGCTTAGTGGCCCCCATTAGCTTCCCCGCCCGAGGCGGTTGTCCCTCCTCCAGCCCCCAGCCCTCTAATACTGACTGGGGTGCTCACAGACTTGTCCTGAAGGTTTGGGGCAGGGAGCTTGTCACAAAGGAAGGCCTTGGATAAAAGATCAGGAACCAGTAATCCAGCCGCTGCTCTTAAACATTCCTTCAGCCGTCCCATGTCTCCTGGGGCCATTTTCTCCCTAAAACCCAGCCTGCCCCCATATGGCTGGAACCGTCTCTCTCCCCAGACTCCTTACCCCTACCTCCTGGCTGCCCACAGTAGACTCCTGGTTCTGTGGCTCAATGATGTAGAGAAACGTAGACCCTCAGACAAGGTTCTGGGCTTGCTTTGACTTAAACTCCAAAACAAAACAGTCACTGCCTTGGGCCTTTGCCCGTGAATTGTGGGAACGACAAGTTACTTTGAGAGCACATTTGTGCTTTATTTCTACCAGTTCAAATTCTTAGGCAGGCCTCCTTCTCCATCATCCAGACAAAATCCCCCCGGGGGGAACTGGTGGCCCACCCTCCCCTACCCCAGGGAAGCAGGGCCTGGGGCAGCAATGGGGCCAGGGTGCCAGGCAGAGGTGGGCACTTGAGCGAGAGCCACAGGGCAGAAGCTGGAGGAGAGAAAGAAGCTTCAAGGTCAAGGATGGCAGAATCCGGAGGAAAATAATCCCAGAACTGGAGGAAGCAGCTAGCTGGGTTTTGCTCTGGAGGACAGTGGAGTGGATCAGAAGCCAGAATTACATGGGGGAGGGGTGCTGAATGTAAAGGTCTGGATTTGAACACAGGAGTTCATTTTGTGGACAAGGAGAGGGGAGACAAAGGACCAAAGACAGGAAGGGTGAGGATACAGGATCTGGAGAAATACGCTTCAAAGGACGGCTTGTGTATGGCTCCACATACTGACTCAGCTGTTTGCCATCCTGGAAAAATGAAAAAGGATAAAATCCACAGCCAGGCTTTAAAAGCCATATCAAATTTGAAATCTTCTGAAAGCCAGGGCCTTCAGACGCCAGGCACGTAGGCTCTGCAGGACCTGACAGCCCCTGGGAAGGCCCTGGGAACAGCCTGTGGGCACAGTGTGTATCTAAAAACCTTCAAAGTAAAAATGCTTACAAACAGTGAGTCACGCAAATAAACACATGGGGGGCAAATGTGAGGGACCGGGCCCCCAGTACCACCTCAGTTTAAAGGCACATTTAGCATACACTGTAGATGAAAGTGGGGAGCTGTTTGCTTCACAGGAAATCATCACTCTGAGCTTCAGAGATGCTGGCTGCAACGTGATTTTGCTGCCGGAGAACTCTGAGCTCTGTATTAAACGAACGGATCCGTTCTGATAAACAATGTCTGATGTAAGAATTAATTGCTCAGGAGAATCGATTAGTGTGTGCTTTCATTCACATTCAAATCACCACCACCACCACCTACTCCCTACCCCGCAAACCTGCCATTGCCTGGTTAGCCATCAGCACGTTTATGGAACTCAGCTCAAGGCTGGATGCTAGGCGCGGGGAGTGGGGTTGGTTAGGGAGGGCTCTAATTGATCCCGCTTCTCAGAGGGGGTGCCTTCGGGGATGGCCAAATAGGACTAGTGGAATGAGGAGATGGGAGTTCGAATCCCGGATCCCGTCCTTACCCTCCCTCAGTGTGATGGGGCACAAGTTACTTCACCTCTTTGAACCTGGTTTTCTCACCTGTCCCATGTGGCAGCAGTGATGCCTGCCCCCTGAGCTCTGTGGGCATCAAACATCAAATAAGACAAAGGGAGCAGGTGGCGTGCAGAAGGCCACGGCTATTGCTTTCAAGGGAAAGGCAAGTGAAACATACCTGAAATGTGTCTCAGATGCTAAGCTCCAGCCAGAAGTAACATATTTAAAAGGATTTCAGTAAGTTACAGCATCCTGATTTTTAGTTACCTGGAAGAATGATGATGCTTATCAAGCCTTCCTTATCTTGGAAGTAGGTCTGGTCATGAGACATGAGTGGCTGTTAACTCAGTCGAGAAGGGAGCCTTTTTGCCTCCTGTTGCCCCCCACGTGTCTGCTTCCTCCTACTGCCAACTCAGGATAACAGCCTATACCTACAGCATCCACCTAGGACCAAGATGTAACTCTGAGAAGAGAAGCTACAGGCAAGTTCTTAATGACATCACACCAGGTTTGCATACACACCCCATATTTTTTTTTTTCTGTGAGAGAGAACCATACCTCTATCTCTAAAGCCATTTTTTGCTTTTCTGTTATAGCAGCTGAACATAATACTCACTGGTAGCCTGAATACGTGTGGCTTCTGCCCCCAACATCCATTCACTCTTCTTGTAACCACCCTGTAGTTTCCCTCTATGGGGCCACCTCCTGTTCCAGGTTCGGTCTGTGTGTTTCTGGTGGAGCTGACTGGCACAGGACTGAGTAATCAAGTGCCATATCCCCTGGTGACAGTGATTGATTGATTCCGGTGTGAGTCAGAACAGATTCCAGGATTTGCTAAGAAGACTACTCAGTGAGGCTCATGTAATTCTGCTGGCTTTGAACCTGGACACACGAGAGCTCAAATTACTTATTTGTGACCATAGCGGGAGAACCTTCAGAGAAAGAAGCTACATTGCAGAAAACAGGGCTAAAAATTGAAGAGAGAAGCCCATCCTAGTCACATGATTTTAGCCCTGGATCAGACCTTGCCTGAAGCCTCTAGGCTATTTAGTTATGTGAGCTGATAAATTTCAATTTTTACTTAAGTGCATCCAAGAAGAATTTTTCTGTCACTTATAACCAAAAAATCTTCAACTGATAATACTGTAGGGGTGGAAAATTTTTTCCCCTTCTTCCCTTTTAATTTCTTTGACTGGTCTATGACTTAAATTGACATAAAATATTAACAAGAGAAAAACAAATTTAATTTCATATGTATGGGAATCCCATAAAAATTTGAGACTGAAAGAAGTGACCAGAGCAGGAAACTTCTATACCTTTTAGACAAAGAAACAATAGATGTGTGAAGAATTGATAGAACAAAGGGGTTTGGGCTTGGTAGTAAATTGGTAAAGAAGTGACAAAGTTGGGAATTCCCTGGAGGCCCAGTGGTTAAGACTCTGTGTTTCCACTGCAGGGGGCACAGGTTCGATCCCTGGTCTGGGAACTAAGACCCTGCATGCTGCGTGGTGCAGTCAAAAAACAAACAAACAAACAAAAAGAAGTAACAAAGTTGGCTTATAGGTTTATATAGCTTTCTTGGCCCTAAATTCCCTATCTCTGGCGATAAGGATGCCTTCTACTCTCCTGGTACAGGGAGGGCACCCTTCACATGGGAGATTTATCTCCTGCTTTCAGGGGAAAAAGGAGGGTCAGAGTGTCCTTCTTATACCAGTTTTTTCTCAAGTAACTTTAATTTAAAATAATCAATATGTCAAATGTGCATACCTTGGGGTGGTGTATTCTGCTCCCCTTCAATACACTAGTTTAAAAACAAAATAGCCAGTGTTCCAGTAAGCCAAATATAGGAATTCCAAAGGGAAAAATACTGTGGTCCACGTGGAATAACACTGGGAAAAATAGACCAGCGTGGTCTCCTTCAGGGCACCTGAGTTGTGAGACAGCTGCAAATGTCTGAACCACAGCTGTGGTGTGGTTTCCAGGGTCTCCCATAATGCACTGGGACTCAGGTACGAGAGGATGTGTCTTCCTCCAGATCACCTTTTCAGTGTACACAAACCTCAGCTTACCAGGACTTTTAAGATGGTGAGGAGATCGCTTTGCCCAGAGACAGTGGGGAGACGCTGGGTGGGAGGAAGTAGGCTGAGGAGGGGCACAGGAAGCAGCATTGCCAAACTCTACACTGACCCAGCCATCTGTGTCCCAGGGGAATCGTCTCTCACACAGATAACATCACAGTTTTCCCAAAGGCTGGTTCACGTAATACTTTGCTGGTTAATGGGGTAATATTTGGTGGGACAGGAACTAAAAAACAAACAAACAAAAACTAAAAGAAAAAAAATTAAGTTTTTGGTTGTGTAATTTAAAAATCTTGTTTTTTTCTGCTTAAAGTAAGAATGTATATAGCCTTTCCTCCTAAAATATATCGATGAAAAGAAAATATTAAGTAATTAATAGCAAAAGAGGTACACCACTTTGGTGAGATCGAGATAGTTATATGCCAGTGATTGAAGTTTGCCACTGACATTACTTCCTTCAACCTTTATGCCAATCTTATTCTTCGGTGGAGAATATCACACCCATTTTACAGAGGAGGACAATGAAGGCCAGAATGGTGAGTGGCAGAGCTTCTACTGGACTTCAAAGCCCTCGATCTTTCCATTAGCCCCCCGGCCCTAGGACACGGGACCTCTGCCTGCTACCCCAGTGAGAAGCCTGGCCGTGCAGAACCCTCCCCTTGGAGCTAGAGATCTGGGATAGCATTGGACACCTGAGCTGTGCCAGGAGCAGCACAAGGGCTTGCACAGAGATGAGAGCTGTTGAACTGCTGCAGAAGAGAATGAAGAAGTCTGACCTTCCTGGAGAACTGTGCAATCCTTTGTTTGAACAGTTTCCAGGGAAGCCTAATTAATCCCATTGTTGACGCTAATGCGCTGCTTTTTTTAAGACTCAGAATTGATGCTGCAAGCAAATTCCTCTTTGATTTAAGGCTTTGGAAAGAAGACAGAAGTTTTATCAAACGTGCCTTGATTGTGTTCTGGGCTCCACACACTGAGCAAATGAAGGCCCATTTAGCTGTGACAGGGTGGCCAGCCCCATAAAAACACCACTTCCCATCCTGGCCACGTTCCAAAGACTTTTCCCCCGTTTGGGTTTTCTTTGGTGAATTTTCACTCTGTTGATTGGCTGTACAGATATATGAGCCAAGAGCCAGTCAACCACATAAATTTTGTACACATGACAGAAAAATAATTGTAATAATAATAGTAGCCACAATGATAACCACAGCTACCATTTATTTGATTCTTACTGCGTGCAAACATTTAAATATTTGGAAACAGTTGAAACATGAGGAACATTCCCTGAATGTTGATTTTATGGCAAGCATACAGAAGTGATTAGACATAGTATTTAGGGAAGAACAGGTCAGGAAGAAAGGTGGATACATTGCCCCCTGACAAAGTCAAGGAATGTTTCCCCAAAGTGGGGCCATTTGGATTGGGTATTGAGGCATGCTTAGGAGTGTATTATGTGAAGAGTGAGGATAAGGGGCATTACAAGCATTGGGGAGGCCTAGGCAAAGGATCACAGAGAAGAAGTGTAAGGTCACGTGGCTTTTAAGGAACAGACAGGGATTTAAATTCAGGTCTATTTGATGCCAAAGCCCAGACTGATAAGCATCATGCTTAAGGGTGAACAGCTGAGAAGGACTGTGAGTCCACTTTGGGCAACAGGATGGATGGTATGGAAGAGACTGTACGTAGTTACCTTAATATCCATTTCTGTCCTTTTCTTTAGTAATAAAACCTCCTGGTTTTTTGTTAGGTATCTAGAATAGAGGCTGTATTTCCTGGCATGCCAGGAGGTAAGTACAGAATGTGGCTAAGTTTTGGACAGGGGGATGTAAGCACAAGTATTGTGCGGCAGCTTCTGGAAAATATACTTAAAGTATAGCTGGTCCGTTTGTCTCCTTTTCCTCCTTTCACATCCTGCTGTTTGGACTGTGGATGTGATCGCTGGCACTCCATGTTGGATCAAGAGGAAGAGCACGATTCCTGGGGAGATGGTGGAGGAGAAAGCTGGAAATAGTCTGTGGTCAAGACTCAGATGCAACCACCACACTAGCCCTGGATGGCTTATTCTGTACCTGAGAGAGAAATGCAAGTTCAAGGTCAATTCCCAACTCTCTCTGCTGGGGTGGCATGATACGGAACTCCATCTTTCTAGTTGCTCTGGCTCTAAACTTGGGAGTCATCCTTGACGCCTCTCTTTCTCTCACATCCCATATGCAATCCGGTGGCTCTATTTTCAAAATACATCCAGAATCCAACCACTTCTGTCCACCTCCACTGCCATCTGGTCTGAGGCCACATCACTCTTACCATAGGAGACTCCTAAGTGGGCTTCCTGCTACCATTTCTGATCCCTGCAGTTTATTCTCATCAGAGCAGCCAAAGTGATTCTTTTTTAATGGAGTCAGATCCTGTCCCTCCTCTGCTTAGAACTCTGCGTGACTCCCCATCCTGTTCAGGGTAAAAGCCAAAGTCCTTAAAAGATCTGCAAGCCTTACATGATCTTGCCCTGGTCCCCTTGCTTCTCTGATTCCTCTTCTGAACTCACTTCTCCAAACACACTCCATTCCAGCAGTACTGGTCTCCTCGCTGTTGGTCAAACTGAGCAGACACACTCATTCCCTCAGCCAGGA
>NW_006792411.1:3153847-3178939 GCF_000442215.2 Lipotes vexillifer
AGGAATGCCCTTCCCGCAGATATTCACGTGGCCAACTCCCTCATCTATGTCAAGTCTTCCACACAAATGTCCTTACCTCCCGGTCTGAAATTACAACCTATCTCCTCCCCAGCTCCCAGCCTCTTATAATCTGGTCACAGTTTTTCCTAGAGCACTTTTAACAAGCTATACAATTTGCTTATTTATTATGTTTATTATTTAGAATGTCTCCCCTCCACCTGAAAGTGAGCTCCAGGAAGGCAAGAATCTTTGTTTTGTTGCTAATGTATTTCAAACACTTAGAATAGTGCACAGTACCTAGTAGCTGCTGAAAAAAATATTTGTTATTGAATCTTGTTGAAGACATTATTTTCCAAAGCTTTAAAAAACGATGGTGTATTTCAAATTTAGGCCAATAAGTAGAGAGAATAGTATATCATACTCCAACATACCCATCACCCAACTTTGACAGCTCTCAACTGTGGACAAACTTTGGTCCTCTAGACCCTCCTCCATCTGCACCCAAGATGACTTTGAAGTAAATCCCAAAGAGCCTATCATTGCATCTTCAAATATTCCAGTATGTATCTCTAAAAGCAAAAAGTCCTATTTTATTTTATTATTTAACAGCTTTATTGAGATGTCATGAAATACTTGTATATATTTAAGATGTCCAACTTGATGTTTTCATGTACATAGTGGATGAGCATCACAATTAAGCTAATTAACATACCTACCACCTCTATGTATTCTCCGTTTGTGTGTGTGTGTGTTGAAATTTAATTTAAGATCTCTTAGCAAATTTTCAGTGTACAATACAGTATTAATAACTGTAGTCACCAAGCTGTACATTACATCCCCAGAAATTACTCATCTTGCTTAACTGAAACTTTGTACCCTTTGACCAACATCACCCATTTCCCTGTCTCTCCTTTCTATGAAAAAAAAAAAAAAGCTCCCCTTTTAAAATATAATCACATAAACAGCAAGGTCCTACTATATGGAAGAGGGAACTATATTCAGTAGCCTGTGATAAACCACAATGGAAAAGAATATGAAAAAGAACACATATATGTATAACTGAGTCACTTTGCTGTAGAGCAGAAACTAATACAACACTGTAAATCAACTATACTTTAATAAAATTTTTTTAAAAGAAATAACATCATAAATAAATATGCAGCAACTTAAAAAATATAAATATATAATCGCAATACCATCATCACAGCTCAAAACAATCACGACAAATTTCTTCATATCATTAAACGTGTTTTTATTTTTTAAGATTACTCGTTTGAATTGGGATCCAAATAAAAGCCAATGTGTGTGTCCCCTAAGACTTTTTTTTTTTTTAATCTATAAATTCTTTCTCCATTGTCTTCCAGTTGGTTGTTGTTATTGAAGAAAATGAGTCGTTGGTCCTCTAAGTTTTCCACAGTCTGGACTTTGCTAATTGCATTCCCTTAGTAGGATTTAATATGTTCCCTATGTCTTCTGTATTTCCTGTAAACTGGTGGTTGGATCTAGAAGCTCCCCTGTCTGGATTTGCTGCTTTGGCATCCCCACTGTGGTGCTGTGGCCAGCAAGCAGCTCAGATGTGACTGTCTCTTTTCTCCTGTCTCTTTCATCTTTTCATCATTAATGCCAAAATTCATTATTTCATTAGGGGTTGCAAAACGGAGATCATCTAAGTATACCTTCCTTCTTCGACAAGATAGAAAGAGGAGCATCCCCTCATCAGCTGAGGTGCAGTATGCGCAGAACTTAAGATTCTTATTCGTGTCTATATCAAATCTAATCACTCTGGATGGTGAGGCCACTACACACGTTACGAGCGGAGCAAAGTGAGGACGGGGAGGGAAAGGTGATGAGACTGGAGCTAATTCCTCAGCCTCCGGTTGGTAGAAGTCAAGGAAGGGGCATTGCCTGGTCCAGAGCAGTACCTGCTATTGACAAGGGGTGGGGTGGGCGGATGGATGGATATAACTGGGAATCGCTATATTTCACAGGTGGTTATAAACTACAGAATGCCAAGATTCAGAGAGATTAAGAGCCTGGCCAGAGCTCACACAGCATGGGGCAGTTCAAGGGAGAATTTGAATCCAGTTCAGCATATCTGAAGGTCAGATTTTTATCCACCAGGCTTCGTGGCTTCCTGATGCACGCTGAGTGCCTGGCCCACTGCCTGGCCATAGCAGGAGCTGTGAGCAGATCTCAGTTACCAACCCTTGGCATGTGCTGGTCAGCTCACATCTCCAGGAACAGATACTGGAGAGTTATTCCCTCCTGACCCAATGTGGGCCGGGCTGTCAGTCGCCAGAGAGATGAGTAGGATAATTCTGTCTCTTGCTCATCATTTGAACCTAAATCTCTTTCTCTCTCTCTGCCTCCCTCCAGATCGGGTAGACTGCAAATCTGCCAGGTGTTCCCCAATGCTACCAAGCTGTTACTATTTAGTGGGCAGTCTGGGGAGGGCTGTGGCTGATGTCTACTCTCCATTACCAAGATCAAAAAAGCTCTGAAGGGGGAGACGGCTGCAGCCGAGTCGGGTGCCAGTTTGCAGGTCAAGGCAGCACTCGTGAAGTGGGGCTGGATTGAAATAGCCCCTTGAAAGGGAAACGTTAGAGAAGCTTTTCCTCCAGGTGAAAAAATAAAGACTATTGAGCTTCTGAGTGGAAAAATACTAAACCAAAAGGTCATGGCTATGATTCTGTTAAGTTGTTTTTTTGTTTGTTTGTTTGTTTTTTGCAGTACGCGGGCCTCTCACTGTTGTGGCCTCTCCCGTTGCGGAGCACAGGCTCCGGACGCTCAGGCTCAGCGGCCGTGGCTCACGGGCCCAGCCGCTCCGCGGCACGTGGGATCTTCCCGGACCGGGGCACGAACCCGCGTCCCCCGCATCGGCAGGCGGACTCTCAAGCACTGCGCCACCAGGGAGGCCCTAGACTGCACCTTTTATGTTCATTTTTAATTATAGCTTGGGTTTCAAGGATATTTCATACAAGCAGTAGCTGCTTTAAACTGCACCCCCAACCTTTCAGAATTGCACATGCGTCCTTCTCTGTCTACTGCTCCCAGAAAAGCTTGAAAAATGGTCTTACCCCAATCTGAATGCTGCAGATACCACAACTATCCCCATTCTGCAGGTGAAGGAAGAGTCTCAGATTTGATGAGGTTGGAGTCAGGATTCAAAACGAGATCTTTCTCACGACGAAGCCCATGCTCTTTCCTCTGTTTACCATTACATCAGAGGTGAGAAAGAGAATAATTGAACATGAGGTGTATTAGTCGGGGTTCTCCAGAGAAACACAACCAATGGGATATAGAGAGATAAAAAGATGTATTATGTAATTACAGGGGATGAGAAATCCCACCACCTGCTGTCTGCAAACTGGAGGCCCAGGAAAGCCCATGGTGTCCAAGTGCGAAGGCCTGAGAGCCAGGGCTGCTGATGTCCAAGGGCAGGAGAAGATGGGTGCCCCAGCTCAAGCAGAGCAAACTCACCCTTCCTCCACCCTTTATATTCTATTCAGGTCCTCAGTGGGTTGAATGATGTCCTCCCACACTGCTGAGGACATCTTTACTCAGGCTACCAATTCAAATGCTAGTCTCTTCTAGAAACACTGTCACAGACACCCAGAAATAACGCGTATCAGCTATCTGGGCATCTTTTAGCCCAGTCAAGTTGACACATAAATTAACCTTCACAGGGAGCATTCCTGATCGAGGCCCCACCTATGTCTGGGCCTGGATCACTCGGGCTTGTATTTCAGCTGGCGCGGACCCAGCAACTTCTCGTACTGTTTCTCTATTCATAAAGCCCCTGGCCACAATGAGTGATGACTCAGCATCTAAGCTGGCTGTGATCTTATTTGAATAAGACCACAAATAAGACCACAAATAAGTATCTGAATAAAGCTAGTGTTTTAAACGACTCCCTCCATCGCACCCTCCATGTTGCCATTATGGGGGGAGCGCCCAGGTGCAACTGGTCCAGGCTCACAGAGGGCGCCAAGACCAGGTGACGCCATCCAGAAGTGGAGAGTTAGAGCCCAGTGAAGGACAGACATGGGCAGCTGAATTGGGTCACTCTCCTAACGCTGATGGAACCTTCTGAGACACAGTGGTCACGTACAGCCTTTCTGGATTGTTCCAAGTGGCCAAGCAATGGGCTTGTTCTCTCGTGAAGCTGTGGCTGTCTGGGTAGTAAAACAAATTAATCAGCTAGCCTTGATTTTCCCTCCTTCCCCGTCTCCCTTCCATTTACCCCTCATTGTGCTGCTCTGATACTGCAGCCTCTCCACCACTCCACCCCCAAGTGTTAAGACATAGCTTTTCCTCAGTTTCAGTGTTCTAGGGGACCTAGTTCACTACCGAAAATTGAACTTTTTTTTTTTCTAACTCATGTTCTCAGGCTGGTTCACGTCTCCTCTAGATGATTGATGCTTTACGTACTTTTGTGATATTCAAATATAGTGAAACATGCATGATTATGCAAAGAACAAAGTGGTATGAGAGTTGGGGAATCTATCCTGCCCTTCTCTGTCATTTACTGGCTGCATGGCCTTGGGCAAGAAACTTCTGTCCCTTTTGTTTTCCTCAACTATAGGGAGGTGGAGGAACTGTCAGTACGAAGTGTAGAAAGAGCTTGGCTTGGGGTGAGACAGACATGGGTTAGAATCCTGGCTTTGGGGGCTTCCCTGGTGGCACAGTGGTTAAGAATCCGCCTGCCAATGCAGGGGACACGGGTTTGATCCCTGGTCCGGGAAGATCCCACATGTCGCGGAGCAACTAAGCCTGTGCACCACAACTACCGAGTCTGTGTGCCACAACTACTGAAGCCCGTGTGCCTAGAGCCCGTGCTCCGCAACGGGCACGAGAAGCCACCGCAATGAGAAGCCTGTGCACCGCAATGAAGAGTAGCCCCCCGCTCGCCGCAACTAGAGAAAGCCCAGGTGCAGCAAGGGAGATACAACGCAGCCAATAAATAAATATTTTTTTTAAAAAAAGAAATGTGCTAAAAAAAAAAAAAGAATCCTGGCTTTGTCACCCTGTCGCAGTGGCTGTTAAGCAGCTTTCTTAATTACTCTGATCCTCAGTTTCCCCTTTTATATAAAAAAAAAAAGATAGTAAACCAACCTCTGAGGTTGCTCAGAGGATTACTGTATATGAGACAGTGCGTGTAAAAGCCTGAATGAACAATTTGGAGAAATAAAGGGATTAGGTGGCACAAGCATTTTTGAATTCTTCATCAAGGATCCCTTCTATTTCTTTTTTTTTCAACTTATTTTGAAAGATTCTGCCTGCAAAAGAGAACTGCTTAACAGGAGTAATCATTTCTTCTTTTCTTCAGTTTTAAACAAAGATGCTCTTCGGAGCTTCTCATTAGCAGAAGATAATCAACGTGACATCACAGAAAATGTAGGCTGTTTCTAGGCCACAGCACAAATCTCTCCCTCCCTATATCTCGCTGATGTTATTGAGTACCCACTGTGTGCTGGCCCTGTGCTGGACGCTCAGGATACAGATGTGCTCCCCGTTCTCATGGAGTTTACCATCTAGAGCTGAGTTAGACTTTTATCAAATAATCCATAAACCGGATTGTCACAAATGCTATGGAGAAGGGGCATAGGAATCAAGAGGGACTTGAAGCCCAAGACCTGAGCAAGAGTGCCAGAGGTAACAGAGCTTGAGCTGGGCCTGAAAGATGAGTGGGAGCTGATTAGACAAAAAGGGAAGGAAAAGCATTCCAGGCAGAGGGAACAGCATAGGCAAAGGTGGAAGGGACCCTGATGCACATAGGGAGTTGATAAAAAGCCAGAATGGCTGGAACACGGGGAGTAAGGGGCCAGGTGATGAGTCATGAGGCTGGAGCCAGGCCTTGTGAGGCCTTGGGCCCTGTTGAGCCTTGGGTTCTCCATCATACGGCCTGAAAACATTGATGTGATTTTAGGGGAAGAGTGACGTGGTCAGAATTGTCTTGCCAAAAGTTTACTTCAGTTGCAGTGTGGGGAGGAGTTTGGAGCAGATAAAGGAGAATGAAAGCAGAGACCAAGCAGGACAGCTTACACTTGCCTCTTCAAGTGATTCTTGGAGTAGGGTGATTATCAGAGGAGATGCAAAGAGTCAATGGTTTAGGAAGATGTTAAGAAGGGAGAATCGACAGGACCTGGTGATGGTCTAGACATACCAAGAAAGGGAGAGGGCATTGTCAAGGGTGACTTGTAGGGTTCTGTTGTAGGCAGCTCAGCAGAGGAAGCTGCCTTGTGTTGAGATGGGAATGCCAGAAAAGGCATTGGCTTGTGGGGGCACTGGAGGACAGGGAGATTATATCTTTGCATTTGGACATGCTGAGGTGGATATGCCTTGAGAATTGCAAGAGCGGATGTGGTTTGGACAAGTGTTGATTCAGGTCTGGATTCTGGGAAAGGGGTCTGTGCTGGATCCTGTGAATCATCGCCGTGAAGGTGGCTGACGAAGCTGGGGGATGGCTGAGATCACTGACATTTCAGGGAGCATTCAATAAATGGAGGAGCTCTGTTAAGCTTCGTAAAATACTTAAAAATAGCTTCTGTTCTACCACCTCTTTTACCTACATCCCTTCAAGAACTTAAAAGATCTTGGCAGGCCAGGTCCAAAACCAATAACCCATTTGGTTTTCCATCTTACTTTGGCTGTGGGAACTTTTATTCATATTCATAAGCCAAATAAACCATAAAGCTCACAGAGTGAAAATGGAACAGGTCTGGTTAAAGCAGGCCGTGAAGGGCAGCATCCCTGACACTCAGACTTCTCCCACCTGTAGGTACCTCTGTGGACCCCCCCAGGGTTCCAAGGAAGTCAGCTTCAAATCTGCTGGCCTACACAATTCCCTGTCTGCTTTCATTTCGAAAGGTTTCCAAGTCTCTGATGACCTCATGGGAGTGCCAAACATTATCGGTTATGTCCATGATGGCACACAAGAGACCCAGGATCTCATCAGAACTCTGGGTCATCTTAGCAAACCTCAATTATCCCTGAGCTTCAGACACTCTGAAGACTTCCAGCTGTCAGAACTCCAAACAGACCAACGTTTTACAGAGGATGCAATTTAGAAACCCAGTTTTTTTCCATTGACAGTGAAGGCCCATTGGGTTTCCCAAGTGGCACTCTCCTTAAGGAAACGCAATTTATCTCTCAGCGGAACTAAGGGCATGTGTTGCTCCGTAGCATTTTATTCTGCAATGACAAAGATGAGGAGGTTGCCAGGAGAAGCTTGTGGGTCTGGGAAGAGGAGGGGAAGGGTGGCATTTGGGGAGTTTGCTAGTGCTAAATTGCTCCATCTGTTGCATTAATAACCAATCAGTCCGGGGGGCTGGGAAAACGGGTAATTGGAGCATATGGTACCTATTAGGACCTATCTGCACATATGTAACTGCTCATTTCATCTGTACAAATGACTGCTTACTTATGCAAATGGCAGGTCTGAATGCCCATGTTGGGAAATTCTGCTAGGAAGGCATTTCCTTAGGAAAGGCTATATTCAAACCCTCAGAATGCTGAAGAGTCTAGGAGCAACCATGCCATGGATGCATAAGAGAAAGAAGTGTAAGCAAGGTGGGAAGAGAAAAGTCCTATTGGAAGGTTGAGAATATTGGAGCTTATGCTTTTCCAAAAGGGGCTGTGAACGTGGGCTGCATTGGCCATAGAGTGAGGCTGACTAACAAAAAGGGACAGTGCTCAAAGCAAAGACCACTGATTGGGCTGTAGGTCCAAATTCTGGAAGAGTTTGGGTCAGATAGCCTAGTGTAACTTGTGGTTCAGAAACAGGTATTGGAAATATCAATAGTAACATAACTAGACATGTAACCCAGATATAACCTGGGGCTCCCTAATATTCAGGCACCAATATTAAAGTCTAATGAGAACCAAATATCTCTTCTTGATCTGGGGGAAAATTCATGGGGAATTACTTGTGCTTTTTTTTTTGTTTGTTTGTCTTCATACACTTGCTTTCTTACGGGCTATTATTTCACCCTCTAACCTCCTAGGTTAGAGGGTGAAATCAGCTCTGTCACTGGTTGCTACAAGTGGCCCACTTTTATTAGCATTTTGGGATTTTTGTACAATGCACTAGACTGGAGAGATGTGGGGAGTGAGGGGGAGTGTCCAGCAGAAGGTGTGACACCATGTGATTCCTGGCTTTCTGTCATCTCCTGGCTCCCTTCCCTCTCTTTCCCCCTCTAATTCCACCACTTCATGTCATCCCAAGCAACAAATAATGTCCTCTCCTCTATTCTGCTCAAGTTCAAATGCCTCACATTCTCTCTGACCCTGAACACTTATCAAACTATTTTTCCTACTAAGGCAACTATCACTTTCTAAGAGGAATTGTAGTGAATTCAATTTTCTCCTACTTACTACATAAAAATGGACCCTGATCCAAAATCTAATATAAGCTTCTACGTATATGAGCGTTCATTTTTTACTGTTGCTGGAATGAAAAGCAGACTTAGCTAAGCATTATCAGGTCTCAGACAGGAGGTGACTTAGGATATGTTTGGCTCCAATTTAAGCAATAAGGAAATTTGCTATCTCACATCCTAAAACCTCTGGGAATGAAACGTCTCTCTCTGGGTTGGCTAATTCAGTAGCTCAGTTACCTAATTAAAGACCCATATTTTTCCGCCCTCCACTTTGCCATCTTTAGTGAGTGAACTTTGTTCTTCTGTTGGACCCCTCCTGGGAGAAGGTCTCTATCCTTTGGCTCACTCTCCTTTCTTGCACAGTGTTCACATCTGTTAACCAAATTCTCACAGCAATCTTCCCGAGTTGGGTATGCCCATTTTACAGATGAGGACACTGAGGCCCAGAAAACTAAGTAGCTTGCACGAGGCCATGCAGCAACCCAGCCAGTGTTCAGGTCAAGACTGAAAGCTGGAACCCAATCTGTCTTGTCTAGGACCTCTTCTGGCATCCTTGTTGCTTTTCTCCTAGGAAAAATCTGACTGGAAGAAAGGAGGCCACCTGAACAGCCATGTGGTGGCCCAGGGACAGGCACCAGAGCTGGAGAAGCTGAGATTCTATGTTTGCTCCTGGGTTTCCCAGCTGAGCTAACTCCCTCCCAAATCAAAACCAGTTAGAAATGAGGCAAGTTGCTGAGATACCATTAGTGGTTTGTCCTGCCTTGATATCATTTACTCCCACTGAGGAGCTAGAAGGTTTCTGAAGATGTGATGTATAAATTATTTGAGAAATTAATTTTCCCATCTCCTCTGGCCATCAGGAAACTCACAGCTAAATGAATAAGTGCGTGGAGGCTCATGAACTGTACATCCACATGCCAACTTTCTCCTTATTCTTGACTTTTTCATGTGATGTATATTTTCTTTGGCCCTGATTTGTTATTTATAGTCTGTACTTTATTGAAAGCATTCTTGTAAACTTCCTCTATTCCACTGTGAGTTGAAACATGGTATAAAGATATCGTCTTATCTTTTTCCAGAAAAAAGATGTTTTGGAAAGTGAAAGTCCTTTTCTGTTTTGGGTGATAGAAATAGAATATGAGAAAAAGATTATCTAATTTCACAGGCTTTGTGCTCTGGAGAATACAGGACTCTGATGCTTGATATTAAATGCATGGGCTATAGTATAAATTTCTACAATTGGAATAATTGTGTTGGTGTCATTTTCATCTCCATGACCACTTTTGTGTATTATTATTGGGGGAAAGAGGAGGATTTGAATTCTTTCACTCCTTCTGTTCAAAGTTATGCTTATTGAGATATCATTTACAAAGAGTAAAATTTATCCTTCTTAGGTATATAATTCCATGCTCTTTGACAAAGTTTAGAATTGTGTAATCATAACCACAGTCCAGATTTAGAACTTTCCATCACCCTAGAAAGTTTTCTCATGAAGGAAGTCAATGCCCTCCCCTCCCCTGCCTCCAGCCCACTCAGCTGATTTCTGTCCCTATAGTTTTGTCTTCTTCTCCAGATTATCACACAAATAAAATCATACTGCATATAGCCTTTTGAGTCTGTTTTTTTCAATTAGCATAATGCTTTTTGAGAATCATCCATGTTGTTGCATATATAAGCAGTAGATCCCTTTTTATGCTTAGTAGCATTCCATTGTATAAATATATCATTTATACATCAGTTGAAGAATATTTGGGTTGTTTCTAGTTTTAGACAATTATAAATAAAGCTGCTGTGAACATTTGCCTACTGGTCTTTTTTTTTTTTTTTTTTTCCCCGCTACGCGGGCCTCTCACTGTTGTGGACTCTCCCGTTGCGGAGCACAGGCTCCGGACACGCAGGCTCAGCGGCCATGGCTCACGGGCCCAGCCGTTCCGCGGCATGTGGGATCTTCCCTGACCGGGGCACGAACCCGTGTCCCCTGCATCGGCAGGCGGACTCTCAACCACTGCGCCACCAGGGAAGCCCTGCCTACTGGTCTTTAGTGGACATATATTTTTATTTCTTCTGGGTAAATATCTAGAATAAGACTGCTGGATCACATAATGCATGTGTAACCATATAAAAAATCACCAAACTGTTCTTCCAAAGTGGCTAAATGTACCATTTTGCATTTCTGCCAATGGTATGTGAGAGTTCCAGAAGCTCTGTGCCCTTACAGCACTCGGTACATGTCTTAGTCTATTCAGGCTATTATAACAAAGTACAACAAGCTGGGTAGCTCATAGGCAACAAAAATTTGTTGCTCACAATCCCGGAGGCTGGAAGTCTGTGATCAGGGTGCCAGCATGGTCAGTGAGGGCCCTCTTCCAGTTTGCAGATTTTTCATTGTGCCTCACATGGCGAAAGGGATGAGGGAGCTCTCTGGGGTCTCTTTTCAAGGGCACTAATCCCATTCATGAGGGCTCCACCACCATGACCTAATCAACTTCCAAAGACCCACCTCCTAATATCATCACCTTTAGAAGTTAAGGTTTCAACATATGAATTTGGAAGGGACACGAACATTCAGAGCATAGCAATGTAGATGGTTTTTGTTTGTTTGCTTTCACCATTTTAATGAGTGTGAAGAAGTATCTCACTGTGGTTTAAATTTGCATATTTACCTAATTGCTAATGATGGCAAAAGCATTTTTTCATGTGCTTACTTGCCATCTGTATCTTTACTTTGAATAAATATCTGTTCACATCTCATGCCCATTTTTGAATGGTGTTTCTCTTCTCATCATTGAGTTGTAAGAGGTCTTTATAGATTCTGGATACAGGTCCTTTCTCAGATAAGTGTTTCACAGATACTTTCTCCCAGTCTGTGGCTTGTTTTTTCATTTTCTTAACTGTGTTTTCTGAGGAGCGGAAGTTTTTAACTTGAATGAAATCCATTTTATCAGTTTTTTTTCTTTCTTGGCTTTGGTTTTTTGTGTCTTATCTGTAAAAATCTTTGCCTAAATCAAGGTCACAGACATTTTCTCCAGTTTTCTTCTAGATGTTTTACAGTTTCAGGCTTTAAATTGAAATCTATGACCAGTTTTGAGTTGATTTTTGTATATAGTGCGAGCTGAGCGTTGAAATTCATTTTTTGCATGTGGACATCCAGTTGTTCCAGCACCATTTGTTGGAACGTCTCCTCCTTCTCCTTTGACTTTCCCTGGTGCCTTTGTGAATTCTCTCATTCTTGACTTGGAATGAGATGCTGCCATTTCCATCCCCCTCACTTTCCAAGTCTCAGCCTGGCCCTAAGCCTAGAGGGAGATTTTTATTGCAATAAGTAACCATCTGTAAAGGTGAAAATGTTTGCTGTAAGTGACTAATAAACAAAAAAAGCCTCCTAAAGCCTGCTGAGGAAGCCCCAACATCTAAGTGCTTCCCCCAGGTTTTAAAAGAGAAAGCTGAAAGACATCCATTCTCACTTGCTCAAATGAAATTCAGCTTCCTCTGATTGGATGGCCATAAAATCTGTTTTTATTGCCACCCCAGCCTTTGCTGAAAGCAATCCAATATAAAGCCATTCCAGCTGATAAATACATGCTGGTGACAAGGCATGGGGAGCCCCTCTGCTTTGGCACCTGCAGACTGGCTGAGAGGAAGGGGGAGCACCTGAGGTACATGAACCCTTGGCGGCCATTTGTCCTGGGTCCTGGACCAGTGGGGCCACCATTAGCTGTGGCCTTGGGACCCTCACTGTCCAAGGGAAAGGCAGGGAGCTTAAGAGTCATCCTTTTCTGTCACGTATGCATTCTCTGGCCTTGGTAAATCAGCTGCCCTTTGCAAACCTCATTTAGTTTCCTCACCTCTAGACTGGGAGAGAAGTACCCATGTGTCCGGGTGAAGATAGGAGGTGATACAAATGATACACAAGCACTAGTCTAGTGCTTGGCACTTGGGAAATTCTCCATGATGATAACCTGGTAAAAGAAAAAAATGGGTAGACTCGGGAGAGAGGGACCAAGGTTTGCGATGAGACTCAGTAGGTGTGTGAAAGTGGGTGACTCTCTAAGGTCTACTCTGTAGGGTTGCTGAGTGGATGAGAAAGAATCCCAGGCCAGTGTTTTCAGCAGTGGAAGGGCTTGATTAAGGGAAGCACTATTTTGTTATTATTATTTGTCTTAGGCTGAATGATGCCCCCTCAAATGTCCACATCTTAATCCTTGGAATTTATGAATATATTAGCTTACATGGCAAAAGGGACTTTGCAGATATGATTATGTTAAGAATCTTGATGAGGAGACTGTCCTGGATTATCTGGGTAGGGTCTATATGTAATCACAGGGGTCCCTATAAAAGGGAGGCAGGAGGGTCAGGACCAGAAAAGGTGATACGTGCCCCGGTCTGGGAAGATCCCACATGCCGCGGAGCGGCTGGGCCCGTGAGCCATGGCCGCTGAGCCTGCGCGTCCGGAGCCTGTGCTCCGCACCGGGAGAGGCCACAGCAGTGAGAGGCCCGCGTACCGCCAAAAAAAAAAAAAGAAAAGGTGATATGACGATGAAAGCAGAGAGAGCCTGGAAGGTGCAACACTACTAGTTTGAAGCTGGAGGATGGGACCATAAGCCAAGGAATACAGGCAGCTTCTAGAAGCTGGAAAAGTCAAGGAAACGGGTCCTTCCTCAGAACCTTCGGAAAGAATGCAGCTCTACTGACAGCTTGATTTTTAGGACTTCTGACCTTTAGAACTTTAAGAAAATAACTTTGCCTTGTTTTAAGTCAGTAAATTTGTGGTAATTTGTTACAACAGCAATAGAAAACTAATATTATTATCATTATTATTATTATTATTATTAATAGTTAGCCAAGAAGTTACAAACCACTTCTGTAAGTAACAGTTCTATAGTGTTCTCTCTGCCTTGGAATATCGCATGGCCATTTGTCTTCAAAGACCACTTTTTTGTTTTAAATCTCTCATGCCCTGGGCTTTGTGCTTTGAACCTGTATATCATCATAACAATCTATGGGTATCCAGGTATAGATGGGCTGTGAGTGGGGTTTGGAAATGGCCTGCAGTGGTATAAATGATTCAAGGGTGGACTGCATTGGTAGTAGATGTCTTAAGTAATCCTGGGGGCCACGTGACAGAATAAAAAGAGTATAGATGTGGGAGTCAGACCCGGGTCTGATTCCTCCTCCACCATCACAGCCTGGGTAAGTTACTTAATTTCTCCGAGCCTCAGCTTCCTCCTCTGTCCCTTGTGGGGAGTGACTCTCACCTCTCAGGGGAGTACGATGGTTTCCACGAGAGAGGATCTCTGGCTGTGGGCACAGAGGGGCTCAGCGTAGGTAGACATCAGGCCCTTCCTCCAGCATCCCCATGTGCTGCAGTGTCTGCTGTGCATGGTCAGGTCTTACAGATCCTGCTCTGGAGGATCCTACACTTGATTGCTGTGACTATGCCTTCTCTCATAGCTTGAAGTCAGGGGTCACAGATGGGACTATAGGTCTAGACCAGTACTCCCCAGGAAAAACTTCTCAATGAGGGAAATGCCCCAAACTCTAGCACAGATAGAGCCTCATGGAGGCACTGAGCATTTGGAGGATGCCAAGTGCAACTGAGAAACTGAATTCTTACTTTAATTTTAATCAATTTAAATGTAAATGGCTTTCTCTGGGTATATGCCCAGGAGTGGGATTGCTGGGTCATATGGTAGTTGAATTTTTAGTTTTTTAAGGAACCTCCATACTGTTCTCCATAGTGGCTGCACCAATTTACATTCCCACCAACAGTGTAGGGGGGTTCCCTTCTCTCCACAGCCTCTCCAGCATTTATTGTTTAGATTTTTTGATGGTGGCCATTCTGACCGGTGTGAGGTGATACCTCACTGTAGTTTTGATTTGCATTTCTCTAATAATTGGTGATGTTGAGCATCTTTCCGTGTGATTGTTGGCCATCTGTATGTCTTCTTTGGAGAAATGTCTATTCAGGTCTTCTGCCCATTTGTGGATTGGGTTGTTTGTTTTTTTGATATGGAGCTGTGCTCAGGGAACTCTACTCAATGCTCTGTGGTGACCTAAATGGGAAGGAAATCCAGGAAAGAGGGGATATGTGTATACGTATAGCTGATTCACTTTGCTGTACAGCAGAAACTAACACAACATTCTTAAGCAACTATAGTCCGATAAAGATTAATTTAAAAAAATTTAAATGGCAGTATCTTAAGGCAGGTCAAGAATGAGAAAAGTCATAAAGGTGTGCCTGGGTAAATCATTGTGGACAGGAGAATTTTTTCCCCCAAACCAGCTAGACATCAATCTGTCAACCAAAAAAAAAAAAAAAAAAGTGGCTATTTACATTTCACTTTAATCAATTAAAATGAAACAAAATTCTCCCTCAGTTATACTAGCTTCATTTCAAGGGCCCAGCAGCCACACGGGTACCATGTTGGACAGCACTCATCACAGAGCAGTTCCATCATCCCTGATGGTTCTATCAGACATCTCTGTCCAATAGAAAACCCATCACAGGTATTATAGCTTTGTTGTTTTTCAGAGTGCTGACTTGGAGTTTTTGGCAATTGCTGCTGGTGGGCTCTGCTGAGAAGGGTTTTGAGTTGGAGTCTGGGCTGGGCGGGAAGGACAACTGGAATACAGTAATAAAATCTGCCCCGGGCGTGGATAGAAGAGGAATGGCCAGAGCATCTCGTGTTTGCCTAGCCTGCTGCAAGGTCCAGGGTGCTCTCCAGGTTCAGCTCATTCCTTTCTGGCCAAGTCCCTGAGTGCTCCGAGCCCCAGCTCTCAGACTCGGCCAGAGCCACCAGGCTCCCCAGCACAGACTCTGGAGTCTTCGAGCACTGGTCTCTCTCTGCCTCTAGCGGTTGCTAGTTGCTAGTTTGTCCACTCCTGAAACACACCTTGCACCTGGGATTGCCAGTCCCCCCTGGAAAGTGTTCACCAGGTAAATGTTTCTACTTAGGAAGCTCTGAGTGTCTTCTTGGTTGTTCATCAGAGTGGAAGACACTCCCTGCAGTCTCTGACACCACAAGCTTAGAGTGCTTGAATGTTTCCAAATCACACAGCTGCTCTGGGCTCTGATTATAAAATTCCACTCGGGCTTTGCTTGGTACTAAATGCCCCCACAAAATGCTTCCTGTACACTGAGCTCTCAGCCCAGGATGCCAAAACATTACCTGGTTTCCCTCCCTCCCTCCTTTCCTTCCTTTCTTCCTTCCTTTTTTTAATTAACATTGATTGATCACATATTATGTGACAGGGATGTGATAGGAACTTTGTGCCTCTTCTTTAAGCCTCACAATGGCCCATTAAGATACATTCTCTTCTTAGATGAAGAAATCCTTTTCACGATAATAAGTGGGGAAGGCAAGTTTCCAGCCAGGACTCTTTCAAAACATGCTGCACTGTTGGCCTGTTCTCTCATTCAGTCACTGAATGGGCACAGCTGCGCCTCAGGAACTCAGAGTCCTGTGCTAGAGGCAGAATGGGAAGACTGCTCGTGACCATACGATGTGATTGCTGTCTCTGTGTTACAGCGGTTTTTCAAAGTGACGACCCCAGACCAGCAGCATCAGGTCGGCTTGGATCTTATTAGAAATGCATATACCTAGCCCCCCATGCAGACCTACTAAAGCTGAAATCCTGGGGTGGGCCTGGTAGCTTGTGTTTTAACCAGACCTGCAGGTGACTCTGACGCTCACTAAAGTTTGAGAACCACTTTTATGTTACGTGGGATGATGTGGCAGGGAGCAACTGACCCTTCCAGAAGATGGGGAAGGCTTTTCAGTTGTCTGAGCAGGGTCTGAAAGACAGCACAGTGGCAAAAATCATCTTCTGGGCAAGGGAGGCAGAGGATGGACTGCATCGTTGTGCCGTAAAGGATAGGCAGGATTTGGGGGTCCGTGAGTAACCATTATCGGTCCAAGCTATCAAACTGGAGACAAATGAATTTGAAAGAGAAGACAGCACTTGACCTTGGAGGTCACTGAATGTGGACCCAAGGAAGTGGGGACTTCAGTGGGTAAACAACAAGGAGTACCTGATGATTCTTAAGCAGGCATCGGGCATGCTTGTGTTTGAACTTAGGAAGCATCACTTACAATGGATGAATCGAAGGAAGTGACAAGAGGCAGGTCAGCCTATGAATCGAACCATGAATCAGTGCATAGAAAGCACAAGAGAGAAAGAGAAAATAAAAACATAAGTCTAACTAGCTAATTGGGAGTGTCTTCCTCTTGAATTGGGATTTTGTTCCCAAGACACAGGCTGGTATTTTTGAGGCCATGTAGAGAGGGATGCACAAGTATCATGACTAGACCTACAGGTTGTGTCTATACACAAGTAAAGAGCCCTTTGTAAATGGAAAAAAAATAATAAATTTAAGGCATTTCTGGTGTCTTGTAAAGATCTTAAAATTTAGCGTACATACAAATCACCTGGGGCTCTTGTTAAAGTAGGTGTGTGGTAGGGCCCAAGAGTTTGTGTTTCTAAGGAGCTTAGTTTGTGTTTCTAAGGAGCTTTCTAAGGTAAAGTGAAGGCTACTGGTCTGGGGGCCAAATTAGCCAAATTCAGGACAAATCTTATCCCAACTTTTGCAGTGATTGTATAGCCTAATTCTTTTTCCATCTAGGAAAACCCATCAGTGTATGAACATACATCTATGGGGTACCTTTATCTCCCCACTCTATTTCCTCCTATATCTGCAGAAACAGAAGTAACATATGCTGTATGAATAAGTGTCTTTGCTTTGAAAGAAGGCAGAGTCCAGCAGACCAAATCTCAGTTCTGCCAGCTAATGGCTGTGTGACCTTGGGTAACTCATGTATATTCCCTACGTCTTCCATCTTTATTGGTAAAATGGTAATAAAAAAACTTTTATAATAATTAAAGATGAAATGGGGGCTTCCCTGGTGGCGCAGTGCTTGAGAGTCCGCCTGCCGATGCAGGAGACGCGGGTTCGTGCCCCGTTTCGGGAGGATCCCACATGCCGCGGAGCGGCTGGGCCCGTGAGCCATGGCCGCTGGGCCTGCGCGTCCGGAGCCTGTGCTCCGCAAATGGGAGAGGCCACGACAGTGAGAGGCCCGCATAACGCAAGGAAAAAAAAAGCGGCTGGGCCCGTGAGCCATGGCCGCTGGGCCTGCGCGTCCGGAGCCTGTGCTCCGCAAATGGGAGAGGCCACGACAGTGAGAGGCCCGCATAACGCAAGAAAAAAAAAAAAAAAAAAAAAAAAAGATGAAATGGGATACTAGGTGTAAATTCCGTATGTGCCCATCACGTAACTTGTGTCTGGGTCGTGTGAACTGGGGGGTAATGTATGTATGTATGTATGTAGCCCTTGTCGTCTCACCCATAGCGCAGACAAGACTTCTGGCTACTTCTCTGCCTTGGGCGGTATGAATTAGAGAGAAACAAGGTCAGGAAGACCTATTTACTCAGTGTCACACGGGCCCCCAAGGAAGGGCACTCAGCACAGCAGAAACCATTTTTTTCAAAGCCCTAAAGCTGTAAGATAAGCATTCTGCTTGGTTGGCCAAAGCATCCTGGAGAGATAAGAAAGACAGACAAAAGACCCCTAAAGCAAGATTTTTTTTGAGGCAACTAACCATTATATAATTTAGGGAAGCTTGAAGATTGGATGTACTTTCCGTAGCAGAGAAACCAATTGCCTGCATGTCCATCAATTCTCATTCCACTCTTCAGTTGTTGAGCACATGGACAAAATGGGAGGGAAAATAAATAAATAAATAAAACCTTGTAATCTTTTGCAAGGAGGAAGCATGGTGCAGTGCCGACACATCGATATGACTATGGAGTTCAGTTCAAATACTGGCTGGACAACCTTGGGTGAGCGATTTCATTTCTCCAAGTCTTGTTTCATTATTCGTGAAGTGGAGATGACACCAGCTTGCTCCCAGAGTCTTTCGGAAGTGAGATGGCCCATGCGAATCAGTGCCAGGCTCAAGGAATGCCCCTGTCAAGGTTTTTTTGAGTAAAAGGCTTCATATTATCAGGTCAATTGTAAACTGCTTGAGGGCAGCAATGGTCTTACTCAGTATTTACAGCCCACTCTGTTAAACATAGTAAGTGCTCAGTAAATGCCTTTTGAGTCAAATGGATACACCTGTATCCTTAATGATTGAAAATAAAATGTTCTAGGGCTGGGGAAAGCTGGTATTTTTTACTATCTCTAGATCGGAGTAACTTTCCTTAGTCACAAATGTGAGCCTGGCAGCTTCTGCACACAGGTGGGAATGTCTCCCCAGCCTACAGCAGGGATGTGCAGTAGTTTCCATCTTAATGTTTCAAACATTAAGGCTTGATTGATTGATTGCCTGTGGCTGCCTGGAGTACTGTGTGGAGAAGCGTTCTGGGCTTCCTAGGGATGCTGCTGGGGTCAGTTCCTGATGTCAGGCATAGGCAGGGGAAAGCGACAGCACATGTACTAGAATTTGACATCCTTGGCCTACAGCCCATGACCATTTAGAACTGAAAAACAAACTTCTTAATAACTCAAGACTTAAAGACAAATTCGTGAAGAAAATTTTAAAAATACTTATAACTGAGTGATAATAAAAATGCTATGTTTCAAAATGTGGAATGTAATTAAATTGCTTTTTCTAGAAGGAATTTTATAGCCTTAAATGATTGTATTAGAAAAGAAGAAAATGAGATGGGAAAAAAATGGACATTTTCATGGACATTAACAGGCTGATTCTAAAACGAAAATGCCAAGGGCTCGAATAGCTAAGTAACTTCCCAAGAAGAATAACAAGATGAAGGGATATGCCCAGTCAGATTGCAAAACAGTTTAACGTTACAAAAGGGTAGACAAATACAGAGGGTACCCAGAGGGATTCTACACACATGACAACTTGCTATACGACAGAGACGGCGTTGCAGAATAATTCAATAATTAGTGGTGGGACAATTTGTTATCTGTATGGGAGAAATAAAGTCAGATACCTTCCTCATAGAAAAATCAGTTTTTGTTTTGGTTTGGTTTTGGCAATGCCTTGCGGTTTGCGGATCTTAGTTCCCTGACCAGGGATCAAACACGGGCTTTTGGCAGTGAGTGCGCCGCGTCTTAACCGCTGGAGTGCCAGGGAATTCCCTAAAAATCAGTTTGGGATGGATTGAAGATTTAAATGTGAAAGAAAAAGTTTAAAACTTTTAAAATAAATGTAGGAACATAAGAGTAGGAAAATCGTTCTTAAATGTAAAACAAAAACACAAGCCATAAAGAATTTTTATAAATTTAACTTTATTAAATTAAAATGCCATAATGAGTGGAGACAAGTCAAAACAGGGGAAAAGGTACTTGAAACCTAAAAAGATTTAGTGTGCAGAATATATAAAGAACTTGGAGACACAAAGTAGAAAACACCACCTGGACCACCACATGCCAGCAGCCTAGTAGAACAAGAAACAAACAGACAAAAAAATCTGAACATGCAACTCAGAGGTGAGGAAATACAAATGGTCAAAAAAGCATATGAAAAGATGATTAATCTTTTAAGTAATCAGTGAAACGCAAAATAACACAACAATGAGATACCATTCAATACCCAAACATTTGCAAAAAACATTTTTAAGGTATTAAATATTGGAGAGCATGTAGACAACAGGAAAAATTATGTTCCTAGTAAATATATAAATTGGTATGACTTCTTTGAAGAATTTTTTTTTTTAACCAACCTCTCCCTATTTCTCCCACCACACGACCCCCCACCCCCAGCCCTTGACAATCCCTTTTCTACTATATCTATGTTTGGCCATACATACGTGATAACAATGCAGCATTTGCCTCTGTCTGGCTTATCTCACTTAGCCTAATGCCTTCCAGGTCCATCCATGTCGTCACAAGTGGCAGGATTTCCTTCTTCCTCCTGCTTGAATAATATTCCACTGTGTATAGATACCACGTATCTTATCGAGTTATCTGTTGATAGACGCTTAGGTTGTTTCCATATCTTGGCTATTGTGAATGATAGAAAAATCTTTTTCTCTGAAAAGTTGACATGATCTAGTAAGCCTTCCTATGGGCTTACTCCCGAGCCAACAATTGCATTTGTGTACACACCCTGGAACACGTGTGCATTGTCACATTGCTTACAATAACAAATTAAAGCAAACCACCCAAATGTGCATTAGTAAGAGAATGGATAAACAAGTTATGAAATACTATGTAACAGTGAAAATGAACCACAGCTACACTGATGAATCTCAAAACCAAAATATCCATCAAATATTAAAAATGTCACGGCATGATTCCACCTATTCAGAGAGTAGGGGTCCAACTGTGTAAAGGTCAAAAACTGGCGAATACAAATCAATACGTAGAATATTGACTTGGGATGCATACATAGATGCTGATTGATTATGTGCAAACGGAAATCTCGAATGTTCTGGTAATGTTCTCTTTGTTTAAACTGGGAGGTGTTAAACTATAAGTATTCTGTTTTGTAATGTAAATAATATATATGTACGAGATATAGCTCATAATTTCAGGATTAGTGTGAGTGTGTGTGGAGAGTACCATATGTAGTAATTTTCCATCCTTTCCTCTCCACTGAACCACTTGACACACCAGCCACCAATTTCAATTCTGGTTCAATATAAATGGTTATTTTTTTAACTTTATGTCTCAAGAAAACTACTGGATTTTCCTGTCCTGTCCTTCATTTCCCTCTCTTTGATGCCCAGACCAGACCCAGAAATATATTTTCTGTACAAACACCATTGTTATATATATAGAAATAAAAGTGCATCTTCTTCCAGCAGGGTTATTTATAAACGTTTCTTTCTTGTTTGCTTAGTAATTTGTTTAGAAACAAACTAAAAGGGCCAACTTTCAGAATGATTTGAAGTAGAGATATAAAATTTTGGAAAGTGAAAGAAAAAAAGCTCAAAGAGGATGTATTTGTGGAGGGCAGTAGACTTGAGCCAGAGAGACGTGGGATCCATTTCCACCATGGTTCCTGATGTGTCTAACTTCTAAACCTAAGCTCTTAAGCACTGCTCCATAATTCCTTCAGTTGGCTACCTTTCTGAGTCTCAGTTTCTTCATCTGTAAAATGGTACTTCATCTCTCCAAGTCTATTTCCTCATCATTATCTCTATCTCACAGAGTCATTGTGAGAATCAACGAGAAAATGTGCGTATGTCAAACAATATGGCCGTTCCTCAAAAAATTAAAAATAGAATTACCACGTGATCCAGCATTTCCACTTCTGGCTATATACCCCAAAGAACTGAAAGCAGAGTCTGGAAGAGATACTGTCCACCCATGTTCATAGTAGCATCATTCAATAGTAATAGGTAGAAGCAACACAAGTGTCCGTTGATAGGTGAATGTGTAAACAAAATGTGGTATTTACATCCAGTGGAGTATTATTCAGCCTTTAAGGGGAAGGAAATCCTGACACATGCTACGACATGGAGGAATCTTGAGGATATTATGCTAAGTGAATTAAGCCAGTCTCAAAAACACAAATATTGTATGATTTCACTTACATAAGGCACCTAGAGCAGTCAAACTCATAGAGACAGAAAGTTAGAATGGTGGTTACCAGGGTCTGGGGGAAGGAGAAAGGGGAATTGTTTTTTTTTTTCTTAATACAGTCACACTCATTCATTTGTATATTTTATTTTATTTTATTTTATTTCATTTAGCTGCATAAGGTCTCAGTTGTGGCACAGGGGATCTTCGTTGCGGCATGCAGGATTTTTTGTTGTGGTGTCCAGGCTTCTCTCTAGTTGTAGTGCAAGGACTCCAGAGGGCGCAGGATCTGTTGTTGTGGCATGCGGGCTCTCTAGTTGTGGCATTGGGCTCTCTAGTTGTGGCGTGTGGGCTCCAGAGCGCTTAGGCTCAGTAGTTGCTGCGCTTGGGCTTAGTTTTCCCACGGCATGCGGGATCTTAGTTTCCCGACCAGGGATCGAACCCGTGTCCCCTGCATTGGAAGGCAGATTCTTAAGCACTAGACCACCAGGGAAGTCCTGGGAATTGTTTTTTAATGGGTGAATTTCAGTTTTGCAAGATGATAAGATTTCTGGAGATTGGTTGCACAACAATGTGAATGCAAATGTACTTAACACTACTCAACTACCCATATTAAAGGTGGTAAGATGGCAAATTTCATGTTATGTGAATTTTACCACAATTTTAAAAATACATACATACATACGCATATTGTCACAGTGTTTAGCACATAGTTAGAATTCATTACAATCTATAATTCTATTTTTCTTGTTGTTGTCCTTAGCAGCTGACTTCCCTTTCATGTTATGAACTGGAATCCACTCTATCATGAAGACCATATGGTCATTTTCACTTTACAAGTGCCATTAGCAGATGACCTAACTCCTCTGCTGGTGGTTACAATGTAAACAGTGGCAATTATATAAAATGATGCTAAAACGTTTCTCTCAAAGGCCCATGGCTGCTGCTCCATCACAGGCTGAGCCTGGAACATCGTTCCTGCCTTTTCTGAAGTCCGTTTTAGGGCTTGCCACGCCCCAGCTGTTATGCTGGTGATGGCATCTCCTCATAATTGACAAGATGGAGAGTGAATTAAAAATTAATTGAAAATGCTTTGAAGGGAAATGGATCTGATGTTTTCACCTTTTACCGTGGCTCAGTATGTTCAAAGCCTTGTTTGTTTCTGGCTCCAAAACCTCTCAGAGGTCATGCCCGGTTGACCCCATTTGCTCTCATGCTTGGAGGAAGATGGAGAGAGAATTCCCACAAAACAGCCCATCTGATTACACTTAGGAATGACTTCTCTTCAGAACGGCTTAAAAAAAAATGGATTGAAAGCCAAGTATGATTCCTTAATATGTGCTGAGATGCCCAAACTGTTGTGCTTTTCCTGAGTAGCTTAAGTTCTCAGCGTGATGCTGAATGCAAACATTCCAGGACAAGCAGGAGGCCCCTGATCCTTTTTTCCCACCTTCCTCCTTGGCCCTGTGCTGGGAGGAGGGCTAATAGAATTGTCTAGAGCCAGGGTGCCCGAAATAGAGGGTAGGAGAGGTCATGCAAACTCTTTCACTCAAGCTGCCCTGCTCTGCTGGCTCAGCCTCTTGCTGTTTTCCCCTTCAGGTGATGAACTGACCAGCTTGCTCACTCTCTATAGGTTTGTATACACACCTGAACATGATGGCCATCACCATGGTCCTGCACCAAGTGGTTCACAAGGTAACAACAATACTGTAAAATTTATTTTACAATATTGGGAGAAGTACAAGCCCCTTATTAGGCCTTGTGGCTAAGCCACGTGCCCCAACCAGCTTTACCAGCAGTCCAAGCAATGATGTAGGAGAGCTTTGGTTCTTCTTTGGTCCTCATGGGAATGACCACATATGCAATCTGTGGGAGGTGGAGAAGTGGTCCAGGTCCTATCCAGTCACCCCTGGATGATTGAGTGAATTACCATTAACCTCAGTCTGAACCCCTCACAGTAAATACAGACTATTCCAAATTACATCCAGAGAGAAAGAGCTCCACGTTCTGGTTGCTGTTTAGTACAAGGATCAAGGAGGTGGTATGGTAGAGTAGAAAGAGCAGTGTTAAACCCAGGCAGCTCTGAGTTCAAACTTGGACTCTGCTTCTGCCTGAGAGACCATAGTTAATTCACTTCACCTTTCTGACCTCAGTTTTATTACGTGGTAAGTAGGCAAAATGATAGAACATACCTCCAAATGTTGTTGGGTATATCAAATGAAATAAGTCATGGAAGGAGTTTATTTGGTACTCCTTTTTGGATGCTATTAATGTCACTGCTGCTATTGGAACCCAAAAAGTAAAAACTGAATTGATGCTCTGGCCAATGGTACACCATGGCTTGTCTGATGACTAAGGGTAAGTGTCCTTTCTTCCAAGATGAGTTCAGGTGGTGGGGTTCGTGCTGACCAATTTGCTGGTTTTATTCTTCCAAGAGGAACTGGTTTATAGACTCCATGTTCCCATTGATCAGAGAGTGCTCTGAGCCATTTCATCTTCATTTGTCTAAGACTAATGATTTGGAGGGAGGGGAGATGGCTGACCTGATTCTTCTCAAACCTTCACATTATTCCACCATCTGTCTTCTCCTAGCAAAATGCTACTTTGTGTTATGTCTGTGCCTTTGAGGAGAGAGAGGAAATTTTGGTTGTATTTGCTTTGTTAAAATGAAACATCTGGTTAAAGAAAAAATAAATAATATCTGGAAGAAGATATTTTTCTTTGGAAGTTTTTTATTTTAGTATTATTATTAAACAGGTAACAAATATTCATTACAGAAAAATAAATTAAAAATTAAGGAGAAAGAGGAAAAAATTAAAACATACGTATTCCAATCACTCAGAAATAACAATCGCTACTATTTTGGTATACTCCTTCCAGATATTTTTGCTATCTATCCTTCCATCGATCCACCCAACCATCCATCCACCCATCCTTTGAAAAAAAAAAAAGGGATGCTTCCATGTAAGCCATTTCATATCTTTTTATTTAAAATGAACATTTTGCCACAGAAATAGATCTATATAATAATTACTTTACAATGGCTGTAAGACATTCCATCTTGTGGATACACCATACTTTATTTAACTGGTCTACTATTGTTGCATATTGTAATGGACACTTGTTGGTTGTTTACCCACGTAAGCAGTTTTCCAACAGTTGTCTAATTTTCATTCAGGAGACCATGTCTTTTCCTTGTAGCTGAGGGGCTGTAGGGAA
>NW_006792411.1:3179035-3210042 GCF_000442215.2 Lipotes vexillifer
GTAGGGAAACTGACCACACCCCCAATTCCAGGGTTAGGCACCAATCAGCACACTCCATTCCCTGAATCAAAGCCCTTTGTGGTTGCCTTGTCACTTCAGTTTGTCAGATTAGACTTATTTCCCTGCTACTCTTGTTTGGAATGCTAAAACAGATGTTTCCTCTCTCATGGATAAAAACACGGGTAGGCCTAGGAGATGTTGGCAATCATCTTACAACAAAGGAAACCAAGCTTAAAAAGTCCTGCCTGATTCTAATGGCTGAAAATCATTGTTTCATATATTTTGTCCAGGTTTTTAGTTCTTTCTGACAGGAGGCTAAATCTGCTTGAAGCATTTATGTATCAAAGGGAGGACAAAACTAATTGCTGCCACATGGGTCATATGTCCTCTCCTGTGACCTAGATCAGCAGGGGACAAGGCACTGTAACACACCCATCAATACCACACAGAGTGGGCATAAGTTAGTTCATCAAATGAAGGGGGTGTTCATCAAGCAAACTATGCCTATTTTACCACCTTGCTGGATTGTCGTGATGATTAGTTGAGAATCTCAATGAACAGCATCTAGTCTGCGTGAATAGGTGATAAACTAAAGCTTGTAATTATCATTACAGGAGAAAAGCAGACTATGGTTGAGGTGTGTGTAAGTGGATTGGAAGTGGCTTTGAGTACATCCAAGAGGCTGGGATGAAGGAATAAATCTGCTTGTACTAATTGTTTGGGAAGGGTTACTTATTGGCTTGGGGAAATCCTGTCTCTTGGAAACTGGAGGAATCTGCTTTTAAGGGGAACACCTTCCATTGGTGTGTTTCTTTAGAGATCTGAAGGCACCTTTCTTAGTCATCTCAGGCTGCTATAACAAAATACCATAGACTGAGTAGCTTAAACAACAGACATTTATTTTTTACAGTTCTGGAGAACAGATGTCTAAGATCAAGGTGGTGACAGATTTGGTTCCTGGTGAGAACCTTCTTCCTGGATTGCAGACACCTACCTTCTAGCTGTGTCCTCACATGGCAGAGAGAAAGAGAGAGAGTAAGCTCCCTGGTGTCTCTTCTTATAAGGACACTAATCTCATCATAAGAGCCCCATCCTCATGATCTCATCTAAACCTAATTATCTCCCAAAGGCCACACCTCCAAATACATTTACATGGGGGTTAGGTCTTCATCATATGAATTTTGAAGGAACAAATATTCAGTTTATAATGGGGTTGTATAAAAGGAAGTTGAAAATGTGAATGGGGGAGATGAATAAGCTATTTTGGCATGCCCACAGGGCCATAATGGTGAAAGGATTCTAGTTAATTGAGTTTTCTTGTCTCACGCAAGGTCATTATGCTAGTAAGTGGCAGAACTGGGACTAGCGCCATGGTTCATCTGATTTCTAGTCCCATGCCTTATCAGGGAGACTCTCTAGAAAATAAATTATTCAAGAGTGGAGCTGGGTGCTTCAATAGGTTGTGAGTTCCCTGTCCTGGAAGTATTCAAGCAGAGGCTAAAAGGCCATTCACTAAGAATGCCATAGAAAGGCTTCTTACAGTGGACAGGAGGCTGGATGAACTGTCCTGAGCTCATTTCCAACTGCAAAATTCTAAAGTCTTCTCAAGGATGAATTCTCTACAGGATTCCTGGTCCTGCATGCAGCACAGTATGTGATGTGCTCTTAAGTCTTTTGAAGCCTCTTGTAGAAATATACCTAGCAAGAGCATACCAGTTGTGCAATGAAATGGATTCATACATATTTTTTTATCTTGGCTGTTCTGACTTCTAAAATACGTTGCCTCCAGATCTCAATAGGGAATTTACTAATTTCAGAGAGGTTCTAGGCAGATGTTAATAGTGATTCCATCACATTTTAAATAAAGACCACGGAAAAAGAGTTACTCTGTTCTCCAGAGATGAGAAAAATTAATTTGTGCTTGTGTGTGTGTGTGTGTGTGTGTGTGTGTGTGGGCGGGGGGGGGCGTTTTTGTTGTTGTTGCCGTCATCATTTAGCCTTATCTGAGATTCATAGAGATATAATTTTGTCAGTGAATTTGTACGTGAATTTCATTTTTTTCTGGAGTCATTCCAGAATGGAAGGCAATACAGTTGTAAAGGTGTTGGCTTTGGTATCAGACAGACCTGGTCAAGTCTTGATTCTGCTACTGCCTGGCTAAGTGACCCTATTCAAGTCACTTATCCTCTCTGAGCTTGTTTTCTCATCTACTCATTGGAGAGAATCCCCCATTTTATAGGATATCATGATATTAAATGGGCTGACATTTAAAAAATATGTACAACATAGTAGATTCCCTTTCTGAATGTTCTACTTTTTCCATTTCCACATTATTTGTAAACATTGAAAGCCTTTTAAGTGTAGGTATAATGACTAGTCCATCTTTGTAGTTGCAGTGCATGGTACCATGCCTGACACAGAGTGGGAACGGAATGCCCTATGGAATGAGAATCCAGAAAGGAGACACTCAGCCCTGAAAAGCAGACTTAAGGTAAGGTTAGGAAAAAACCTAATAGCCCTTTTACCCTTACATGAATAAAAATAAATACACAATAAAAAGCAAAAAATACATAATAAAAAATTATACAGGACATATAAAAGAGTATATTAAAAACATGACACACATCTAAATTTACTTATAATAAATACTCTCCAAGTCATTTCTAGTTACCACTCTTTGTTCCCTAGGAATGATTTTAGTAACTCTAAACCCTGAAGTTTCCATGAATGACTTCTAATAAGTTTTGACTTGTTAATAATAATTCCATCTTTCAACCACAATGGAATGAAAGTAGAAATCAATAGCAGAATGAAAACTGGAAAATTCAAAAATATGTAGACATTAAACAAAGCACTCTTGAACAACCAGTGGGTCAAAGGAGAAACCACAAGGAAAATTAGAAAATGTCTTGAGACAAATGAAAACAAAAAAGTGATATATCAAAACTTATGGGAGGGACTTCCCTGGTGGGCCAGCGGTTAAGACTCCAAGCTTCCACTGCAGGGGGCGTGGGTTCAATCCCTGGTCGTGTAACTAAAATCCTGCATGCTGGGTGGCACAGCCCAAAAAACAAACAAACACACAAAAAACTTATGGGATGCAACAAAGTCAGTACTAACAGGAAGTTTATAGCAATGTCTACATTATAAAAGACAGATCTCATATCAACAACCTAACTTTATACCTCAAGGAACTAAGAGAAGAAGAAAACTAAACCCAAAGTTAGCAGAAGAAAGAAAACAATGAAGATTAGAGCAAAAATAAATTAAATAGAGAATAGAAAGACAACAGAAAAAAAGTCAATGAAAACAAAAGTTGGTTTTCTGAAAACGTAAACAAAAATCAACAAATCCTTAGCAAGGCTAAGAAAATAACAGAAGATTCAAATAACTAAAATCAGAAATGAAAAAGGAGACATTACAACTGATGCCACAGAAATAAAAAGGTTAATTAGAGGCTATTATGAGCAATTATAACCAAGAAATTGGATAATCTATAAGAAATGACTAAATTCCTAGAAACATAAAAACTACCAAGACTGAATCATGATGAAACGGAACATTGGAACCGACCTGTAACTAGTAAAGAGACTGAGTCAACATCAAAAACATCCCAAGAAAGAGAAGTCCAGTACCTGATGGCTTCATTGGTGAATTCTAGCAAGCATTTAAAGAAGAGTTAACACCAATTCTTTTCAAAATCTTCCAAAAAATTGAAAGGGTGGGAACACTTCCAAACTCATTTTATGAGGCTAGCATTACCCTGATACCAAAGCCAGACAATGATAGTACAGACCAATACCCTTGATGGATATTGATACAAAAATCCTCAACAAAATACAAGCAAACTGGGGGGCTTCCCTGGTGGCGCAGTGGTTGGGAGTCCGCCTGCCGATGCAGGGGATGCGGGTTTTATCCTTGGGATGCAAGGATAGTTCAACATATAAAAATTAAGGTAATACATCACACTAACAGAATAAAAGATAAAAATCACATGAACATCACAAATGAGGCAGAAAAAACATTTGGCAAAATTGAACACTTTTTTATGATTAAAAAAAAACAAAATAAACTAGGAATAAAAGGAAATTACTTCAACATAATAAAGGCCATACATGAAAAGCCCACAGCTAACATTGTACTCAATGGTGGAAAACTGAAAGATTTTCCTCTAGGCTCAGAAACAAGGCAAGGGTGCCGATGCCCATTCTCACTATTCTGTTCAATATAGCACTGGAAGTTCTACCAGAGCAATTAGTCAAGAAAAATAAATAAATAAAATAAATAAAAAAATAAATAAAAATAAATAAATTGTTCTACCAGAGCAATTAGTCAATAAAAAATAAATAAAATAAAAATAAATAAAATAAATAAATTAGAAAGGAAGAAGTAAAATTATCTTTATTCACAGATGATCTTATATGTAGAAAACCCTAAAGATTACACACACACACACACACACACACACACACACAAAACTGTTAGAACTAATAAGTGAATTCAGCAAAGTTGCAGGATGCAACCACCACACAAAAACCAGTTGTGTTTCTATACACTAAAAACAAACAGTCTGACATGAAATTAGGAAAATAATTGCACTTACAATAGCATCAAAAAGAGTAAAATACTTAGAAATAAACTTAAGGAGGTAAAAGACTTGTACACTGAAAACTATAAAACATCGCTGAAAGAAATTAAAGACAACACCAGTAAATGGAAAGGCATCCTGTATTCATGCATTGGAAGACTTAATATTGTTAAAATGTTCATACTACGCAAAGTAATCTATGGATTCAATAGCGTATCAAAACCTCACTGGCATTTTTTTCCCAGAAATATAAAAAAGATTCTAAAATTCATATGGAATCTCAAAAGACCTCAAATAGCCAAAACATTACTGAGAAAGAACTAAGTTGGAGGCCTCACATTTTCTCATTTCAAAACATATTACAGAGCTACAGTGATCAAAAGAGTATGATACTAGCATAAAGACAAACATATAGACCAACAAAACAGAATAGAGAAGCCAGAAATAAACTCTCACATGTATAGTCAAATGATCTTCCTTTGACAAGGGTGCCAAGACTATACATTGGGAGAAGGATAATCTATTCAACAAATGGAGTTGGAAAAGCTGGATATCCACATGCAAAAGAAGATGGACCCTTATACCACATACAAAAATTAACTCAAACTGAATTAAAGAACTAAATGTAAGACCTGAAACTATAAAACCACTAGAAGAAAACATGGGGTAAGGCTTATGATACTCGACTTGGCAATGATTTCTTGGATATGACATGAAAAGCACCTGCAACAAAAGCAAAAATAGACAACTGGGACTACATCAAGCTTAAAAATTTCTGCACAGCAAAGGAAACAATCAACAGAGTGAAAAGACAACCTATAGAATGGAAGAAAATGTTTACAAACCATGTATCAGAGAAGAGTTTAATAACCAGAATACATAAAGAACTCCTACAATTCAATACCAAAAAAAGAACAAAATGAAAACAAAAAACCCCCAGATAACTCTATTAAAAAATGGGCAAAGGACTTGAATAGACATTCTCCAAAGAAAATACCAAGAAATATTTATATCCCAATAAACATATAAAAAGATGCTCAACATCACCTATTATCAGAGAAATGCAACTCAAAACCACAATGAGATATCACTTCACACTCATTAGGATGATCACTATCAAGAATACAGAGAAAAATAAGTGTTGGAGAGAATGTGGAGAACTTGGAGATCCGCATGCTGTTGGTGGGAATGTAAATGGTGCAGCTGCTATGAAAAACTGTATGTACGTTCCTCAAAAAATTAAAAATAGAACTCCCATATAATCTAGCAACCTCATTTCTAGGTATTCCAAAGAATTGAAAACAGGATCTCAAAGAAATAGGTGCACACCCATGTTCACAGCAGTATTATTCACAATAGCCAAGAGGTGGAAAAAGCCTAACTGTCCATTGATGGATGAATGGATAAAGAAAATGTGGTATTTATATGTAATGGAATATTATTCAGCTGCAAGAATGGAGGAAATTCTGCCGCGTACTACAACATGGATGAACCTTGAGGGCATTATACTAAGTCAAATAAGCTGGTCACAAAAAGGCAACTACTACATGATTCCACTTCTATGTGGAATCTAAGGTAGTCAAACTCATAGACACAAGAAGTAGAATGGAGGTTGCCAGGGACTGGGGGAAGGAGAGATGGGGAGTTGTTTGGTGGATGTAGTGACAGGCTGGTGGGTTCTGGGATCTACTACTACACAGCAATGCGCATGTGGTTGACAATCTTGTACTGTGCACTTCGAAACTATCAGGAGGGTGAGTTATTATATTAAGTGAGGTTTTTTTTTTTGGCCACAATTTTTAAAAGTTTCATCTTCCTTTTATTGAGTGTCTGCTCTATTATCTGTCCTACAGAAATCTCTGCAATGTAGGCACTATTAGCCCCATTTTACAGATGAGAAATGTGAGGCACAGAGGTTAGGTAATTTGATCATAGAGCTGGGATTTGAATCCCACTTGGTTTCATCCCAATCTTGATCTGGTTCTGTGATCCCAGACTGTACACAATATACAAACTAAGAGCCTTTTAGATCCAGGCCTGCTTCTCCATCCAATCTCTCTATGCCTTCTTGATGTTCTGATTCAGGTCTAGGTCATGATGTCAAATGTCTCTAGAACATGTTTTGTCAGCCCCAGCTTTTGACATTTTGACATTGTGGGCTAGAAGATCCTTTGTTGTGGGGGATATCTTTTGCATTGTAGGGTGTTTTGCAGTATTCTTGGTCCCTCCCCACTAGATGTCAGTGGCACCCTTTCCCCCAGTTGTAATCACCAAAGGTGTCTCTAGACATTCTCAAATATCCATGGGGACCAAATTTGCCCAGCTGAGAACCACTGCCCTAGAATCATAAAGTCTCCATTTCTGGAAAGATGTACAAATGAAAATACCTATAAACAAGAATTTGGGGAAAGGCAAAATTGGGGCTGAGTAGGTAACATTGCATGAGAAAAGATGTCTTGGACTCCCAGGAGCTGGGAGACAAATGCTTCATTCCCATAGCGCTAAAGCATTCTCTAGACTGGTGAAACCCCTGTATCCAGGGCTTGCTCCCTGACCCTGTTGGTCTGGGCTCTCACCGAGCTGATGGCCTGCTCTGCTTGCTGGCTGCACCCCATGTGCAGCAGAAGGAGGCACCCAGAGGGCCTCTTGGAAGATGCCCCAAACTGAGCTTCATCTGGTTAGGTCCAGAAATGGCAGCCCCATCACTCTCCTGCCTCTTAATCAGAGTACTTTATCACCACTCAACATTTTATTATAAAGTCTATTGGTTCTCTGTTTATTGTCTGTGTTCCCCACAATAATGTAAATCATCCAAGGAAGGAAGTGTGCCTGTTTGGTTCTCTGCTGAATCTGCAGATCAGTGCTGGCACAGAGAAAGTATTCAATAAAGTGTGTTGGATGGATGAATGAATGAATGGACCTTGGGAGTTACTTAGAGCTAATTGGCCTCAGGGACTAATTTAAAATACCCAAACCCCTAAAAGAATAAGATTTGAGTCAGAAACCAGTTCAGGATATTTATTTATAGGGTGGAATTCTAAATAGACCAAGTTCCCTGGGGCTTCCCTGGTGGCTCAGTGGTTAAGAATCTGCCTACCAATGCAGGGAACATGAGTTCCGTCCCTGGTCTGGGAAGATCTCACGTGCCGCCGAACAACTAAGCCCATGCGCCACAACTACTGAGCCTGATCTCTAGAGCTCACAAGCCACAACTACTGAAGCCCGTGCGCCTAGAGCTCCGCAACAAGAGAAACCACCGCAATGAGAAGCCAGCGCACCGCAATGAAGAGTAGCCCCCACTCACCGCAACTAGAGAAAGCCCGCGTGCAGCAACGAAGACCAATGTAGCCATAAATAAATAAATAAATAAATAAATAAATAAATAAATAAATAAATAGACCAAGTTCCCTCGCCAACCACTCAACATCTTTTCTTGCTCTGGGAAAATCTGTGGAGGAAACACAGAGGTCATCAGAAGGTTGGTGAAGCCAGAGCTGGGCAGGATCATTTAAGGGGTCTGTGTTCTCACACTCAGATGCCTGATAGCACTTCCCTGGGCCTGTAAGGGGGCCAGATCTGGGAACACAAGGCTGTGTGATAAGTCCTGAGATCCCTCCCGACTGGGTTTGGGGCTGGGAGGGGAACATGATCCAGAGGCTTCCTGGAGGTCATGTTGCCTGGGTTAAGTCTTTTTAAAACATCAGGAGTTACTACACAATTAGCAATTGTCAAATAAATAGAGAATGAAAAATTGAGAAATGTATTACCATCTTTTTTTCTTTTTACTAACAGAAACAAAACAAAACCAAACCCCACTGGCTAAGAGGATGACAACCGTAATTATCATAATCATTATTTTGCTCAGCCACCATTGCATAATTCACCCACTAGAGTAAATGGGTGAAAGAGACAAAGGGGGAATTTTTCATTTTCTCATTATTAAGTGTTTTTTTTCTTCCTTCCCTCAAATGGAGATGCCATTGGAAGGTGACAGCAGAACCCACAGCCATGAATAATTCACTCTGCCTAATTTCACACTGTTTCATTTTCTTTATGAGTGACTAATTAGCGCACACAGGCTATTTAAGGAACAGAAAAGAGCTCTTTAAAGTGAGGTAAAAGGAAGTTGTATACTCATTTGCTACAAATGAATAGATAATAAAACGATAAACAAAACCCCCAAAAGCCTAAAGGGGGCATCTTCCCGGGCCTGGCTACCTCTGGGAGCTTCTCAGGGCTGCAGCCACTCACGGAGAAGAAAGCTTTCAGGGTCAGACACAGCGGATGCCGTTCAGCAATCATTCACGTGGCGAAAATGTCGATGTTTTTGTGAAATGCAGGCACTTGGCAAGACTTTAAATCAATAGTGACTTGAAATCCCAAGATATTTTGCTAGCCTAAGGGGTTTGGGCCACTCTGATTGGGTATATCTGCATGAAGGCTTACAATGCCTTGGACCATCTGTAGGCAAGTGTGTCAGGGAACACCCTGAGTCCCCCCTCATGCATTCTTTTTGGGGTGAGGACCAGAAATGGGAACCATGAGACCCGATGGTCAGTCCACGTTTCTTATCTATACAATAGGAACACTAATAGCACCCACCTCATAGGGTTGTGGTAAGGACCCTGTGTGATAGGAAATGTCATGTACTTGGTTTTCAGCCTGGCACACAGGAAGCCCTCCTTATTATATTTGTATTGTGAGGTGTTTCACTGTTGCACCACTAGGAGGCTCTGTAAGATGAAACCATCGAAGGCCATAGTACTAGTCACCCTTTGCTTGTCTCCACCCTTGGAAGCTCTCGCCTCCCTGCTCTGAGCCCACGTCACATCCGGCTCCCTGGTCTTTGGGTTTCCTGGGGCGTCAGCCGATGCGAGGCTGTAGCCAGAGGAGAGACGGGCCAGGCATTCACTGCTCCTCCCTTGCTTCGCGCCTCACTGCTGTTGGACTGTTTCCACAGCTACGTCCTGTCCGACGTCCCGCTTTGTGTCCACAGCTGTCTCCAGGCCCTGCGAACACCGTTCCCTTCCCTTGCCCTTGAGCCTAGGAGGGTGCAGGTCAGAGGAGTGACACCAGCCCCTATAGGTTTTCATTAAGCCTGCCCACACCTCTGTAAACAGCTTCTCCATTAGACCCCCCCCCACCCTCGACCCCAGGTAAACTCTTGAGTTGGTCATCGTAGCCTGCCTAGACCCTTACTAATTGGTAATCCAATGAAGGGCCCCGGTAGCCTTAGATATTAAGCAAAGAAGGAGGCAAATGTGGGAATTGGATGCACATTCATCAGGAGACAGAAATGAGAGAGCAAGCCCAGAACCACTTGATCAATTCTGCCCATATGTTTTCTCTGTCTTGGCTGGGGCTGCTTTTATTGGCCCAGTCTCAGCTGGTATTGTCCCCCTGTGTCTTAAAAGCATCACTTAGTACTGACATTAGTGGATTATGAGTTAAGAAAGCTGTGAGATGCGAGTAACAGAGGACCTGGCTAGCAGGCGCTTAAGCATATCTGGCCCTGATCTTCTCAAACAAGAGCCTGAAGGTGGGCAGCACAGGCTGGGGGCAGTGGCTTGACAGTGTCAGGAAAGTCCAAACACCTCTGTCTTTCCATTTTCTGTCATAGCTTGTTGGCTCATCACATCATAGTAGCGTAGTAGCCACTAGTCCAAGCATCATGTCCAGGTTCAAAGAAGGAAGAGGACGGGAAAGGGGCAGCACCATTGATGTGTGTCCCTTTGATGTGGAAAGCAACGACTTTCCCTGAAACTAACCAGCAGATTAATGCTCATGTCTCATTGACCAGAGATCTGTCACATGCAGCCCTTAACAGCAAGAGAAGTGGGAACATTTAGCTTATTTAGCTTTTGTATTGTACTTGAAAGGAACAAGGGAGCATGAGGCAGGCAATGACTGTCGAGTCACAGGGAGATGGATTTACATCCCACTATCCACACTTCTCACTCCCCTGACCCATTGCTCTGCATAAGAATCAGCAGTATATGTGTGATTCCGTGTATATAAGATTTTTGAAATAATGTTATAGAAGTGGAGAATAGACTCATGGCTGACCAGGGTGAAGGAGGGGATGGAGGAGGGAAGGAAGCAGGTGTAGCTATAAAAGCACAACAGGAGGGATGCTTGTGATGATGGGTATGTTCTGCACCTCAACTGCATCAATGTCAGCATCCTGGCTGCAATGTTGTACTGGCGTTTTGCAAGATGTTCCCAATGGGGGAACATGGGTAAAGCATACATGAGCTCTCTCTGTATTATGTCTTATAACTGTACATGAATCTACAATTATCTCAAAATAAAAACTTTAATTAAAAAAAAAAAGAATCAGCAGTATAATAACAGCAGTAATCTCTGTGGTGTTAGCAGCAGCCAGTATTGCCGTAACAACAATCAGTAACCCCCAAGACTGTTTTGCCCACCATTTGCCTCTCCTGTGCATGGCACAGTTCTTTATGTGTGGGTGGTGTTTAAAAAAAAAAAAAATTGAATGAATGGCAACATGCAGTTAAGCGTTTCTGTGAAGTCTTTGATATGAGCAAAGAGGCAGAAAGGGTACATAATTTCATTTTATTCTTGAAACAAGCTTATGAGAAAGAGTTTATTAGTCTCATTTTAGAGACAAGGCAGAGACTCAGAGGGATTCAGGAATCAGCCCAAGGCCCCAAGAACTGGAAGCCTGGTCAGCCTGCCTCCATGCCCAGTTCCTGGGTGGAGTCTGCTGTAACCTCTGATGTAGAGGGGGAAATGGAGAGGATTTGTTGTCAAACCCAAGTTCCTGTGCCCGACACATAGTGAGGCCAAGTGAACCTAAATATTGGAGTTTGGAGCAGAGAAAGGTTTCATTGCAGGGCCAAGCAAGGAGTATGAGTGAGTAGCTCATGCTCAAAAAGCCTGATCCCCTTGAGGCCGTTTCAGGGGAGAGTTTTTAAAGGCAAATTTGGGGTGGAGAGGCTGCTGGGTGTGTGACTTTCTTCTGATTGGCTGGTGGTGAGGTAATAGGGTGGCGTTCCAGGAACCTCAATCATCAGCCTTCTGGTTCCAACCAGTCTGGGGTCCAGCGTACTTGTGCTCAGCCTGAAGTTACCATCCTAAGGGTGGGGGCCTTAGTTCCTGTGGAATATCTCAGATTGCTGTGTACATTCCCTGAGGAGGAACCAGGAACCTGCCCCATCACTGCAGTATTGTTTCTGGACTGCTTTTCTTTCTTTTCTGCATTCCCTCACTCCCCTAATTAGTAACTTTGAATCTGCCCTTTGGAACTCAGGGAAGGACTGGATGGCTGAAGGCTTTTTGCTACAAACAAGAAATGGGGGGACACAGGAAGGCTTTTGTACCTAGGAAGGCCCCACGGGGTCTTGCTCAGTTTCAGATTGAGAAATGGGAGTCCCCAAAGAAAGATCCAAAGCTTTGGCTGTGTGGGTGGGGGTAGAAGCTGAATTCTGCAGAACAGTAATGCTTCCATGGAATTCTTGAGTTGTGGCTATAAATAATTACTGAAATGGGAGTGGTGAAATAAAATTTTGTATTCTAAAGCAAGTCAAGGGAAACTTAAACACAAAAATTTTTCTCTGCCTTTTGGCCTCCTTGCTCCTCTTTGTGTATCTGCATTACACGCTGACCAAATCTCCCCATCAGCAGAAATACCTGCTCAACTATCAAGAGTAACATTCTCCTAGCATCGAGAAGATAACTCCTTGGGAGCTAATCTTCCTTCTTAATCTTGGGAGGGGCCAAGATGACCCATTACCCACTACTCACCTTGTATGTGTAGATCTGAATTGTGTAAACTGTCACTAATGCAATATTTAAGGTATGACCCTTTGTCTCAAAAACTTACATAACTGTGCTTTGACCTCTAACAGGTGGAACAGTTCTCAGAGCTCTCCGAGGCTGTTACTAGGTTATAATCCTCAATTTGGCTCAAATAAAATTTTCAATTTCTTTCTTAGATCAACTGCTTAATTTTTTCATCAACAGGGGCAGGAAAAAATAAAAGAGAAAAAGGAGGAAGAGGACAGAGAGAACAGCTGTGTTTAATGGACCACATTTTTTTCTTACTCTATGGGCCCATGAGAGCTGACATGCAGCCCTGTCCCCATTGGATGCCCTGACACTCCAGTGAGGCTATTTGGATGAAGCCACAAACATCTGGCTGCCAGAGAACCTGGCCCTGCTGGAGACGCTGAGACAATCGCTGGATTATTTGAAAGAAACTAGAGCCTCTGATGAAATTCCTGTGGCAAATGCCCTCTTGGCAGTTTGCCCGTCTGACTTGAAAGCTGCCCAGACTCCACAGAAAGTCTCATTATCTCCAGGGTAGCGGGAAATTAAAAAGGTATGATAGATTACCCAGGGCCTGTCTACAAATAACACTGTACCTGGGGGGCCAGGTCTGATTGCTGTTCAAGGAGTTTTTTTTTTTTTTTTTTTTTCCGGCTGTTGGGTCTTCGTTGCTGCACGCAGGCTTTCTCTAGCTGTGGTGAGCGGGCCCACTCTTCGTTGTGGTGCGCGGGCTTCTCACTGTGGTGGCTTCTCTTGTTCCAGAGCACGGGCTCTAGGCACGCAGGCTTCAGTAGTTGTGGCACGCTAGCTCAGTAGTTGTGGCTCATGGGCTCTAGAGTGCAAGCTCAGTAGTTGTGACACACGGGCTTAGTTGCTCTGTGGCACGTGGAATCTTCCCGGACCACCCGGACCGGGGCACGAACCCGTGTCCCCTGCATCGGCAGGCGGACTCTCAACCACTGCGCCACCAGGGAAGCCCCCAAGGAGTTTTTGCTTATCAGATTAGAAGCAAATGGGCTTCTGAGAGGGGGAAGTGAAATGGCCAGGAACACTGAAACCGCCAAAGCTCCTAACACAAAATGACCCTCTCATCCCTGTATCTTTAAGAGGAGGGCTGTCAATGAACCCATATTCAGGCTTTCTCCTGAAAAAGGAGAACTGTCTCAAACTGCCACTTCAGAGTTACCTAAAACTCTTATTCTCAAGGCCACTTTGACTGTCTATCCTTAATGTTCCGGCCATTACCCTCCAAAGGTTGGAGCCCTCAGCTATGCAAAGAAGCAAGTGATGCTTCAAATGATCAGCCACAGTCCATCAGTTTATCCATCCACCCACCACCCCCCATGCTACTTAAGCACTCCTCATTCAGAAAGTTGATCCATCCATCTGTCATCCATCCACCTACTCATCGATCGATCATTTTATTCACCTACAATATATAATACCCTCACTGATTGAAAGATTCATCCATCCATCCATCCAACCATCTATCCACCCTCCACCCACCCACTTACTCATTCACCAGCTACTCATCTATTCATTTGACTAAACATTCATTCACGCTTTTATTCAACTAGCATTTACTCAGGACTAATAATAATGACAAACCTTTGTTTAGCTCACGGCAGTGTGCTAAGTACTTTACAGGGACTGCTGCACTTAATTCTCAAAACCAGACGCTAATGTAGATGTTACTATCATCTCCATTCTATTTTATCTTTTAAAATATTTATTTCTTTATTTATTTGGTTGCACTGGGTCTTAGTTGTGGCATGCCTGTGGGATCTAGTTTCCTGACCAGGGATCAAACCCGGGTCCCCTGCATTGGGAGTGTGGAGTCTTAACCACTGTACCACCAGGGAAGTCTCTATCATCTCCACTTTAGAGATGAGGAATCTGAGTTTCAGAGAGATTGAGTAATTTTCTCAAGGGCACACAGCTGGGAAGTGGCAGGGCCCATGTCCTTCCTCCCCATTTGCGATCCTGCTGGTGTCAGGTCCTGGGCTGGGTCCTGGGAACATGAGTTTGGCACAAACCAGAATACAGTCCTTGAGATGCTCACAGCCCGTGGAGCTGGCAGACATATTAAGAGAAAATTAAAACACAAAGTTCTACTGCCTATTTTTGACCAATGGGGACCTGACTTCAGAGAGGTTGACTTTCCCCAGCTCACAAAGATAAGAAGGGGCAAAGCTGAAATTCAAGCTCAGGGCTGCCTTATCCCAAGGCTACCATTCCACTCAGCCAGTGTTTCCTAATCTTCAATTAGTTGGAACTTTACAGCTTTTTCCCATTTCTTATACCTTCAAGTTCTATTATTTATTTAACATTTTTCTTCAACTCAAAAGCTTAAGCCTCACCCTGAGCAATATCATCTGTGAGCTTGCATTTTGATGTGCCAATTATCTATTCTTTCCTCGTACACATTGCAGTCGACTAGGGCTGCCATGACAAAAGTTCCTCAGGCTAGGTTGCTTAAATAACAGAAATGGATATTCTCACAGGTCTGGAGGCTGAAAATCCAAGATCAAGGTGCCACCAGGATTGGTTTCTGGTGAGGCCTCTTTTTCTGGCTTGCAGATGGCCCCCTTCTCGTCATGCCCTCACATGGCCTTTCTCTGTGCATGTGCCCCCCTGGGTTATAATCCTCAATTTGGCTCAAATAAAAATTTCAATTTCTTTCTTAGATCAGCTGATTAATTTTTTTTTTTTTTTTTTTGCAGTACGCGGGCCTCTCACTGTTGTGGCCTCTCCTGTTGCGGAGCACAGGCTCCGGACGCGCAGGCTCAGCGGCCATGGCTCACGGGCCCAGTGGCTCCGCGGCATGTGGGATCTTCCCACACCGGGGCACGAACCCACGTCCCCTGCATCGGGAGGCAGACTCTCAACCACTGCGCCACCAGGGAAGCCCAGCAGCTGATTAATTTTTTCATCAACAGGGGCAGGAAAAAAAAAAGAACGGCAGTCCTATTGGATGAGGGCCCCCATTTAACCTTAATTGCCTCCTTAAAGGCCTCATCTCCAAGTACAGTCATGGTGAAGTTTAGGGCTTCAACATATGACTTGTGGGGGGTGGTGGGTAAGGGGAGGCGATTCAGTCGGTAACACACAGTAAAATAAGTGCAAGTCTGTAAATGTTCATTCTGCACACCATCAACACAATGCTAAAGGGAACACTGCACTCCCCAACGCTGACACTCATAAAACAGCAGTGATGCAGCTGTTGGAAGTGCTTGGTGGTTATAGACATAAGCCCAGATAGAGGGAGGGAGTTGGGGTAAGGAGGAATAAGAGTCCCCAATGTGGTAGCAAATTCCTAGCTGCTGAGTTGCTCCCCAGGGACACTGATTAGCCACAGAAGATGGAGCAAAACAGGTGTCTGAATAGATGGGACACAACCCAGGAGCCATATTTGGCTGTCCTAGAAATGTACTCATTTGCTATGAATTAGATGCCAGCCAGGCTGGGGCTGTGCCCCGTCTGCTGCAAAGTGACTTGTGGGTCTTTGCTGCTGCTCTGTTGTCTTTGCAGTGATTGCCTCCCTGCTGTGACTCGCCTGCTAGGGTCTGTGTGGGACAAGTGGTCATTGTTCCATATGAAGCCGTCCCCATAGTGCCTCCCTTTGTGGCATCTTGTCACTGCAGCCTGGGGCTGCTCGGCTATTTCACTTGTGTCTGTGATGCTGGAATGAAAGGCTGAGAACTCATCAAGTTCTCAGGAGCACAAGAAGCTATTCAGAACTATTGGGGGCTAACACAGGAGACGGGCAGTGAAATGAACCAGGGGCTAATAATAGTTATTGCAGTTATTGTTACCTTGAGTCCCCATTGGTGAAGGGACTGTTATATGTCAAGCACTGGGCTGGTGTTTATATGAATCGGGGATCTCAAGGTTAGGTGACTGCAGGGGCCACACTGCCAAAGAGATTGAATGAAGCCAGCCAGATGATATGGACTGGTGAGAACACGCCCCATCTGAATGGGACCCCTGCTACCTACCCAGCTCTGGGAAAACACGTGGACCATGTGGCTAGACCTTTTTGATATTTCAAGAGGGATCTGAAATCTGCCTTTTTCTTTGACAGCTCCTTTTAAAAAGTATTGGCAGCTACATTTTTTAAATACGAAAGCATAGTGTCCAAATAAAATATAGCTGCAGGTCATGTCTGCTCCTTGGGGGCAATTCTTGTTCTCCAGAGCACTTAGGATGACTGATTCCAGCCCCAGCTCTGCAACTCATGCTCTCCTTTGCACTGACTTATTTATTTCTTTGTCTTTCTTCCTAGGCTGGGAGCAACCTGAGGGCTGAGACTACGTCTTTGTCCTCCATGTATTCTCTGTGCCACTTGGACCAGGCACAGAAGACACGCCAAGTGAACATGTGGGCATTTAGTTATATTAAAGCCCAGGGCTCAGATACAGAAGGACCAAGTCAGCCAAGCCAACTCTTGTTGGTGCTGGGAGATTTCTATGCGAGGTCAACCTTCCTTTTAAGGCAATCCTTACTGTGCCTGAGACTGGATCTGCCAGGTGGATGGTCATACAGGGTCTCTTTGCTTCCGTGCCCACCCCTTGCCAGCTTAGATCACCTGTTGTCTCATGACTCTGAGCCTTTGCAAATGCTAGTCCTTGGGCTGCAAACACCCTTCCTACATATTTTCTTTGCTTGGCTAACTCCTAGTCACTCTTCAGACCTCAGCTTAGGCAGAACCTCCTTTCAGAAACTTTTACATTTCCCGCTAGATAAAATTAATCCAACCTTCTGCTACAGGAAAGACCACCGTGCGTTATCATCATCACCCTTGAGTTTGCTGCCTCCAAAGGCCACATCAGACCCAAGGAGGGGAGCTCCGGGGCGGCCAGGATTGGAGGGCAACCTGATCTGCCCATTGAGGACTTGGGCATGCACCACTCACACTATCAAGGCTGGTCCTGCCTCTGTCCACCACGTGTCTGTTGAGTCCTGCATGGTGCCAGCTCTGGTAGGAGCTCAAGCAATAATTCTTGATTTAGCAAGTAGAGATAAAATGATAAAAATGTATGGTAAGGTGTAAAGAACTCCTATATATGTCCTATATAATTTTTTTTATGAAACTCTCTTTAGGGTTGTTTGCTTGCTAACATTGCATGGTTCTCTCTCTCCTCCAGCTCGGAGCTGAGATCTTCTGAACAAAGTAGGGTGGCCACATGACATCTAGACCTTGCAGGAGCAGCCATGTCCCAGGATTTTATTTATGTATCTACAGGGAAGTAGTCTGCCCTCTGCGTAAGCTGTTGGAGCCGTGGACCTCAAACGATGCTCCATCCATGACTGACTCCAGCCTCACTGCCCACAACGACTACTCTCTCTCTCTTCCTTTAATTCATCATCTTCCACTCACAGCTGCCATAGAGTTCCCCAGACAGGCCAGACTGTATCAAACATAGGGCAGCAGAGCTCTGGCATCTCAAGTCATTGCCACCATGGTCCCACAGCTCCTTGGGATGGAGACCACACTTGGTCACCCTGATTCCCCCCGTGCCAACAGGAGTTCTTGGCTTAGCATTTGTGCTCAATGAGCACTTACAAAATTCAATCAAACTGCTTCTAAAATCAAATCATCTCATTTTCCCTCCCCTACCCCTATCCCCATTTTGCCAAACAAGTGAAAACAATGGCTGACTCTTCCTCCATAGATTTTCTTCTTACCTTTGTGCCAGTTTTCACTGAGACTGTGCACAAGTGACATACGGGATGCAAACAGAGCCTAAGAAAACTTGGAAAAATCCAGTTGGGCTTATTTTGGCCATTTCTTTTATAATTCATTATATTTCATAGCCTGAAAATGAACTATATTTAAGCTTTATGTGCAACATAAAATTCCTGGTTCTATTTCGGCCTATAAAATCATTCCTGGTCCAGATGTCCCCCCTTCACCGTGCTCTGTGAAGAGCCTAAGACCAGCAGGGAATCCACCATCCAGACAAGTTTAAGACCCACTGCTCCCAGAAGCTTTTTGCGTTCATCCTTTCACTTTCTGCATAATCTCTCTCTCTCTCTCTCTCTCTCTCTCTCTCTCTCTCTCTCTCTTACACACACATACACACACACACACACACACACACACACACACACACACTGCAGATGTTTAAAAATATCCCTGTAAAATGTTTTTGTGTGGGCACCTGTGTTGAGAAATATGGTTAGCTTTTCTGATAAGATCAATAGCTTCTGTAGGTGTTGGTAAGCTTGCAGGCCTAGAAGACCCAGCTCTCCTTAGGGGCTCTGGGACTCTGGCCAAGTCAGTACATAAAATGTCCAGATCCCTAGAATATGTGGTTGCCCTGAATGATCTTTACATTTTCCTCCAGGAGTCTCGGATCCACTGAAACTTTGAAGTCAACTTGTGTACGTCTGCTCAATATAGGGCAAATAGTGCTCATCCATCCCAGGCCCCAACACAGATGCACAAGACATAAACCTCTTCTCTTTGCCCTGAAATTCATCTTCATTCCCCGGTCCATTCTGGGTAATCTCAGCTGATACCAGATGATCTCAATCAACTTAGGGTCTCTTCCACCAAGTCAGGGGTTTTCTCACTCCCCCATCACCCTCCTCTGTCTGAGTTCTCAGAGGCTGCATAGGACCATGGCATCGTGGGGGTGTGTCCTCTGTTCCTGGGTGGTCCTATGTTCGTGCTGGTGTGGTCTGAGCGTCCACCACTCCATACCAACCTGATTGTTCTCCCCACCACGCATCTTATGTCCTCACTCACTTCTGACTCCTCATTCTCTCCACGTCCCGTCCCATTGTCTGCTTCTGCCCCCTTCATGGGAACAGGAACATTTCTGGTCACAGGAGATGCTGAGTGCTTGTTTCCATCCTCTGTGTTTCTTGTTCTAGATGTGAAATGTCACCATTTCTACTCTACTGAGCCTGGGGCACAAGGAGTTAAACAAATTTGCCACCTCCGTCGGCCCCATCTAGAAAGCAAGGAACTGATCTTGTCCACTCCCGGTTAACCCCCAGATTCACCTGGGGTTTCCATGCCCTGTGGTCCATTCCCTTCCTTGGGGTTCAGTGTTGGGGGATGGGCAGGTGCTGGGTGCCCTCCTCAAGGATCACCACAGCTTTGTCTCTGACCCTTCCTCCACCCATCCTGGTCCTTGTTTCACATTCTTATCTAGACTCCCGTTTCAGGCTCCAGAAGAAGGCAAGAAGTACTGGGTTTGCCTGATCACATGTTCCTCTGTCACCAAGACTCTTGGCTTTTGAAAATCTAAGGATGTTACTCTTCTGTTCCATGGTTCCATTGTGTCAGCCTTCTCTTGAGGCACCTGTGGCTCACAGCCTGAATGATGAAATCTTTGGAAAAATACATATCTGCAAATCTATCAAAATATCACCCCACTACAGTTTTACTTGAGGGAGAGTGGCTGGAGTGAAAAGAGTGTACTTGGTGGTTCCTATCATCTCACTCACGTTTCCTGGTTCCTAAGCGCCTGTGAAATCTGCAGAAGCAGCCACATTTGCAGGAGGGTGCTGCGCCATTCAAACCTGGCACGGCTGAGCTGGAGCTGAAATCGTGGGGGGAGGAAGGGAGAGAGAGCGAGTTTTCTCCCTACCGTACCCGAGGCTGTATCGCCACACCATCTGGAGCCAGAAGGGGAGAATGGGGCTGAATAAATATAAGGTGTAAATGCACAGAGCATAAACGCATGAAATTGGCAATGACTAATTCATCATCGCACAAATCTGTCTTTACAAAGTGAAATAAAAATCAAGTCGGTTTGAGCAATATGGAAGGAGCACGGCTCTTCCAAGAATAGCTAATGAAAGGGGGGAGGGGGATGAGGAACTGATTGGAAAATATGCAAATTTATGAAATTGGCAGATTCAGATGACACTTCAGAGTGATTAGTGTGCTGATTGGGGTGCTTTGGGAGGCACTAAGGAAGCATCATATTGTTTTCTTTATAAAAAAGGTAATAACGAAGCAGAATCAAAGAGTCCAGTGCTTCCTAACTGGAGGCCGGAGTCTGCAGCGTCAGCTGTGCCTTTGTGAATGGTGAGAAGTGCTTGGTGCCAAGTCTCCCGACACCATGAAGCTGTCTTAGATGCAAGCCTAGCATAAGCTATTTTATTTACTTACTCACTCAATAAAGATTTGAGATCAATTACTCTATGCCAAGCACTGTGCTGGGTGTTTAGGACACAAAGATGAAGCAGGCACATTCTCTGACCTTGAAGACCTCAGGGCTAGTAAGAGAGAGAATGTGTGTCAGGTTCAATGGAATAAGTGCTACAATATGGGGGATTCAGCAGAAGGAGAGACGCATTGACACAACAGAATAAGTTGGTGGTGATGGGGGTGGGGGAAGGAGGTGGGGAAGCTTCATGAAGAAGGCTGACATTTGAGATGAATTTGAAAGATGCAGAGAATTTTTCCAGATGGAGAACTAGGCAAAGGGTATTTGAGGCAGAAGTAACAACATAAGCAAAGGCGTGGAGGCATGAAAGTGCTTAACACAGTTTCTGGGAATGACAAGATGTCTGGTACATAGTTCTTCCTGAGCCCACCCACCTGTGAGTAATTGCTGGGTGGATTGGAGAGACAAGAAGCTTGGGTTCCCAAAGCTCAAAAGCAGTGGTGTGGCAGAAATGGCCACGATGGCAGTAGAGTGTGGGACCTATCGGTAGAGTGATCCAATTTCTCAGATTTCTGGATATATCTGGGTTCCTGTGGAATAAAGATGACCACCTTAGATTTTAATGTTCCCAGATCTTCTAAAAATCCACAGACCAAAACAAAGCACCCTAGCCTACCACGACAGCTGCAGCCTAACTAGGAAGAAGTGAAGACCTCAAATTCCAACTTACACATGAGTCACGAAATACATATTTGAGCTCATAAGACCTGGAGCCAAACCCAGTGCAGGGAGGACCATGGGGGCTGCGTGGAAGGACAGAGTGTGAAGGAGGACCCTGGCAGTGACAGAACCCAGAACACATTGACAAGGTTCACTCAGAAGGAGGGAGACCCTCCGTCAGTGGGGAATCACTGACAGCAGGTTTGAAATGTGGTGGGTGAGCAAATAGGAGGGGCCTGGAAGGAAAGAGGACCAGAGGGTCAGTCATGGGAATGCACTGGTTTGGGGGAAGAGAGAGGAAGGCACCTTGGAAGATGGTGGAGTCCCTTAGTGCCAGAGCCTATAAAGGAAGAAAGCCTGTAGGGGTTCTTATTATAAGAACACTTCTGAGTCTAAGGTGGCCAGCTTGCCCCATTTTGCCTAGGACTTTCTCAGTTTTCCAAGAACAAGACAGGACCCTAAGACTTCACACCCTTCCCAATGCCCACTTGACTTTATATATCCTTTGCCCTTGGCGTTCCACGTCCACAAGACTGGTTCCTTCTGGCACCATCCAATCATGTGCTTTGGACACTTTGAACTATAAAGATTGGATTAATCTCTACTCTTTTGAGCACAAATATAAACAACTCAATTCAAACAAACTTAACAACAACAAAAAAGACATTTTATTAACTCATTCAACTGAAAAGTCTAGGGGTAACTCTGACTTTAGCCATGACTATACCTTTCCTGAGCTTTCATTCTCAGGCAGCCTTTTCCCAAGTGTAGGTGAGGATGACCACCAGCACCTCCAAATTCAGCACAGGAAGAGAGTCCCTCTGGCAGATTTCACTGGCGTGGATTGAGTCACATGACCACTCCTGAATCAATATCATGATTCTGATGGGCCAAGCTGGGTCATGTGTCCAAGCCTAATTGAAGCAGAATAGATGAGGTCAGCCTCACTTGAGCCAAGTGGCCTGAGAGTGAAGGAATGGTGATCCTCAAAGGAAACCCAAGGCAAGTGGAAAAGATGGACATATAGCATAAGCACCACAGGGCTGGACCTGTATTATACAGTCTAAAGGACTCTGGGGCATCAAACATAAGTTCAAATTCTTGCTCAGTTACTTAAAGTCATGTGTCCTGGGGAAAGTCTTGTCACTTCCCTAAGGCTGAGTTTTTCTTTCTGTTAAAGGTAGTTAACAATGTTTCCCTCATTGTTATCATAATTGGGTTCAAGCATAACTTCCACCCAAGAATGACACTAGCTGAGCCACCTGGTGTTAGAGGAGGCAGCACACCCACCAACCTCATTGTCTCTATGGTACAAACTCAGTCTACATTGGGATCACTCCTCTGAGCCATCTGGAGTTATTTCCATTCTCTGTATGGCAGGGCAAGAGTGCAGATTCACCACAGTTCAGCAAGGTGACAGCATATTTAGCAACATAATGGAACACCTCTCTGTAAGCTCACAGTCATGAGGAAATCCTGTGTTGCCAACAATAAGAGTTAATTAAAAGTTCATCACGGGGGCTTCCCTGGTGGCGCGGTGGTTGAGAGTCCGCCTGCCGATGCAGGGGACGCGGGTTCGTGCCCCGGTCGGGGAGGATCCCGCATGCCGCGGAGCTGCTGGGCCCGTGAGCCGTGGCTGCTGGGCCTGCGCGTCCTGAGCCTGTGCTCCGCGGTGGAAGAGGCCGCAGCGGAAAGTTCATCACGTTCAGTCAAGCTGATATCCCTTTGGAGAGAATCACCAAAGGTGTAAATTACTTAAACTTTGAAAAGCTGGATTTTAATCATGTGTGCAATAATCATAACTCAGAAGGTGAAAGTTGTCATTCTGGCTTCCCAAATAAACTTTGGCAAAGTAGCCGTACTTGTGGTTGGGATCTCATATGAGAAAGGACTTCACAGACCACAGTATACAGCTGCCAAGAGGGGGCTCGGCTTCAGAATGTAATTACCTACTTGCATAAAAATCACCAGACATGTGCATATGCTTGCAACTTTTCTTCATTGAAATTTGGGGCAGTTCATGTGCAGAATTTCTTGAATTGGATAATGGCACTCTTATAGGTTGAATTGTGTTCTGTCCCAAATTCATATGTTGAAGTCCTAATGTCCAGTGCCTCAGAATATAACCTTATTTGAAGATGGGGTCTTTACAGAGGTAATCAAGTTAAAATAAGGTCATTAGGGTGGGCCCTAATCCAATGTAACTAGGTCCTATACAAAAGGGAAATTTGGAGACAGACTCACATGTGGGGAGAAAACCATATGAACACGAGGACGGTCATCTGCAAGCCAAGGAGAGGCCAGGAACAGATCCTTCCTTACAATCTTCAGGAGGAACCGAACCTGCCAACACTATGATCTCAGATTTCCAGACCCCCGAACTTTGAGGCAATAAATTTCTTTTGCTTAAATCACCTGTTATTTGTTACAGCAGCTCTGGCAATCTAATACAGGGACATATTTACTAATGTAACAATGAAAATACAGACATTTTTATTTGCTGGTATTTCTCCGGGAGAAAGCATCTAATTGCATTTGGCTGAGCCACTTAGAGTAGAAGGAGAGGCCCCCCCCTACCCACCCACCCCCAGCATATTTAAACCACCTTACAGTTAAGATCTTTCCTTAATTGCCAGGAATGAAAAAAGTTGAGAAATTTGTTTTGATCTTAAATGAAAGTAGGAGAGAATGTTGGCTGAGAGAGTGTGGGTAAATGTTAGCCATCTCTCACAGTCCGTGACCCACACACCTTCACTGAGAACTAAAGAGATTCTCAAACTCTTTTGCCTCAGTGGGTATCCTCTAGGCACCAGTGCTGGGACTGAGTTTTGTGCTTCGTTATTGTAGGACCTGAGGCAGAAGGAGTCATGGGTATATATGCCTCTCCAAACTGGCAGAAATATGACGTAAGAGTCTAGTTTTCTCAAAGCCATGGGATGGATAGTCTGATCTACAGAACTGAGGATGCCCCGCTGATCTGAGTTATACCGAGAACAATAATAACACCAAAAACCAAAGCAGGTGAAATACAAAGCATGCACAAATGTAGCTGCTGTCAAGTGGCTTCCATAGTCTTCAAGCCGGTGTTCCAACCCATGAGGCCACAGCGGTGCCCCATCATTTGGGTGCACAAGCAGACTTGATCTCAGGACTTTGTGCCTAGCTTGAAGTGAGTGAGGGGAAATCTGTATGGGTCATTTTGACTTCAGGATGGCAAGGGCAGAGAAATATGATTGAGTGTAATAATTTTTTTTCAAAAGTGATTCACCTTGGAAGCACGTGACTAGATCCTTGTAAGAATTTTGCTCAGAGCTTCATGCCTCTAGAACCACTGTAATCTAGAGTTTTTATTTGTGCAGGGCCCTTTCCTCCCTTTCCCCTCTTATCCTCCCACTGGGGGCTGTCCCATTCCACCGACTCCTGAAGAAGAATGCTACTTCTCAGACCCCCTCCAAGACATAAAACAAGGAACTTCAGTAGTCTGAAGGCCCCACCACTTTCCATTAAGAATCCCAAGGTGAAGAAATGCCAAAAGTTGTGCCTCCATCTTCCTTTCCATGTCCTTTATAAGTAACTTCCCAGATAGATGAAGGCCTGGAGCTGGGAGCTGGGTCCCTCTCCTGAAAGTCTCTCAGTCTGACAGCTGTTGTTGTTTGTCACTCACCCACCCCACAGAGAAGGCTGAGGTGGGCGGAATGAAGGAAACCATCTTTGCTGGGACACTAAACAGGGACATGATATAGAAGTCCCAGCAAGGAGACCCTCTGAGACTGAAATGAAGTCAAGAAAAAGAGGTCTAAAGGAATCTCAATTTATACCAAAATGAAAAGGAAAGGAAGACAACAGCCGCGAGTGAGTCTACATGTTTTAAGACTGAGAACCTCTAGCATGTGCCCCTAATGGTCCCATTTTCTTTCAGCAAAGGGTCTTTGAGGAATGGGCATAGCCAGGTCCCTTGTCAAACATGCCCACAGCACTGAAGAAGTCCTGTGCTGGTCATTTCACAGACCAGGTGACCAAGGTGAGGACACTTACCCAGAGCCACACAGCTGGAGAGAGATGGAGGGCAAGGAATGGCATCTCAGTCTCTGGTGCCAGGTTTTGCCTGCCTTTCGTGACATTCCTACCAGCCAGGTGCTGGATTAGTTTCCCAGGGTTGCTGTATTAACAGAGCACCACACACGGGGTGACTTAGAGCAACAGAGATCCATTCCCTTCAGTTCTGGAGGCCAGAAGACTGAAATGAAGGTGTCAACAGGGTCATGTTCCCCGTGAGACTCTGGGTAGAATCCTTTCTTGCCTCTTCCTGGCTTCTGGTGGTGGCTGGCAATCTCTGGCACACCTTGACTTCCAGCTGCATCACTTTACTTTCTGCCTCTGTCATTACATGGTGTACTCTTCTGGGTCTTCACATCATCTTACCAGGACACCAGTTGTATTGGATTAGGGGCCACCCTGCTCTAGTATGACTCCATCTTAACTGATGATATCTACAATGGCCCTATTCCCAGATAAGGTCACAGTCCAAGTTAGGATCTCAACATATTTTGGGGGGGGACACAATTCAATCTCTAACAGGTCTCTTTCCTTTGCAGAGGACAGAAACCCAACCCAGATCCACCTAACTAAACATAAAGTTGGTTGGCTCAAGTCTAAGGTTGAAATCAGGTCAGAAATACATGGATATAAATGTTCAAGTGGTATTACGTGGACTCTGCCTTCCTTTCCTCCTCCCTCTCTTCCTTTCTAGTCTGTTTCTCTCTGTGTCTCCCCTTTCTTTTAGGGAGCTTATCTTGATGTGGTGGCTCCAAGCAACCCCATATTTCCATTCTATTACTGCTATTTAATTACTTTTTTCTCTTTCCCAGTAGGTACAGCAGGATCCTATGACAAAACCTCATTACATGGCTTGGGCATGGTTCCACCTGGAGAAAATCACTGATAGGCCTAGGGAGGAATGGGTTGGCTCCCCAAGGACAATTATTATCAGACATAATACATGACCTCATTAGATACCTTTAGAGCATTATTTGTCTTACGAGTTCATGCACAACATTGCTGGGAATCCAGTGGAGCCAGCTTTCTTGGAAATATTCATTTGAATAGAGCCCTAGAGGATTTTTGTATGTGAGCAATCTACCAGGCACCATGGCTGGGTCTGTTTACCAAGATCCAGGCAAAGCTTTTTTATTAGTCACCTTTTCCTTATTTCTATGGCAACTGTGAAAATAGGAGGCTTGTTTCTATGTGGGCTGTGCTGCTTTTAACTGGTACCACTTTAGAGCTATACAGCTGGGGTTGAATTTGGGCCTCAACTAAATTCATGGGTTGAGGAGGAAACTCAGGACCAGCAAAATCACAGTAGGGGAGAAAGCCCAGTTCACTTCAGTTTCAGTTTTATTACTAGCGTCCTCTAGTACCCATGCTCGCACAATCCATATCCATCCCCTCCCTAGACAGATCTGGATGTAGACATGAACCTCTCTCGACCATGAAAACTACTCCCATCATTCCAACACATCAGTAGAAATTGAAAAGGAACAATTATTTCCCACTCGTATTGTTTCCCTGTGGAGGAACATTCCCAGCACCCTCTTGGCCCCTCTCCTTACCTTTTACTCTCTCCTCCAGGTGGGAGGTTAGGGAGATGATGCTGGCTCAGACCTGTCTCATCTCTCTCCTTCACATCTGTCTGCCTTCAGGAAGAGAGTATCTCGGTCTCCTGGTTTAGCCACCTTAACAGAGCTCTGCCTTAACTTTGAGCCCATTCAACTCAAAAGACTTTTAACAAACCCTCTGTCACACCTGAGCCATGTCATCCATCCAGTGTAGCTTTTTCAGTAATAAAGCGGCACTTTGACCTCCATTTCTCTGATTCCTGTTTCCCTCTCAGTAAGTGCAGAAGCAGATGGAGCTACCTACCCAAAGTGACACAATCTGATCGAGGTTTTCAAAGGGCCCGTGTCTGCCTTGTTGGGAACAGGCTACCGGGGGCAACGGTAGAATCAGGGAAGCTTGAGGGGAGGCTTTTGTCAACATCCAAGTGAGAGAGGGTGGTGGCTGGTCCAGGCTGGTGAGAAGTGAGGAAATTGTGAGTAGAGGCTGACGGTAGAGTGGACAGGAGTAGCTAAAAGATTGGGGGCAGGCTGTGAGAACGAGGGAAGCCAGGTCCCTGTAACTTGTACAACTGAAGGATGGACTCACCATCAGCTCAGACAGGGGCGGTTGCAGGTGGAGCCAGTTTGTGGGGGGGAAGAGAAGGAGTTCAGATATGGACTTGTCAAGTTTGAGATGCCTGTTAGACATGGTGGCGGGCAGAATAATGCCCCTAAAGATGTCCACATCCTAAACCCCAGAACCTGTGAATACCTTACATGGCTAAGTGGAATTAAGGTTACAGATGGAAATAAATTTACCAAGCAGCTGACCTTAAAGTTGGAAGATTGACCTGGATTAACCAGGTGGACCCTATGTCATCACAAGTGTCCTTAAAAGCGGAAGGAGGAGGAAGAGTCAGTGTCAGAGTGATGCCACGTGAGGACTCAACTGGCCATTGATGATGGAAGAAGGGCCGCAAGCTGAGCAGAGCAGGAGGCCCCTAGAAGCTGGAAAAGGCAAAAGGTCAAGGATTCTCCTCTAGAGTCTCCAGAGGACTGTAGCTCTGCCAACACCATAATTTTAGCCCAGTGAAATCCCTTCTGGACTCCTGGCCTCCAGGACTGCAAGAGAATACGTTTGTATTGTTTTAAGCTACCGAGTTTGGGGCAATTTGTTACAGCATCAGTTGGAAACTGATACAGACATCTCAGTGGCTGCCTGAGACGCTGGTGGATAAATACAAATACAAAATAATCAGGCAATGAGAAATAGAGGGAGAGATGAAAGATGGAGAGGAAGAGACAGAGAGAGCTAGAAATCCTTTTTCTGCTTAATCTAGTTTGGGCCAGTCTTCCTTAACTAGCCACCAAAGTAGTCCTGAATCACAGATGTCTGTGGTGAGGTTAGAATGGGACACCATCTATGAAGTGCTTGGCCAATGCTCAGAGCTTTCTGGTTGCTGTAGGCCATTAGAAGTCCACCTTGTCCAGCGCAAACTACTGCTTCCCTTCCTGTCCCCATTCAACTCACGGTGCGATGTGAAAGAGCAGCTGGTGCGCACATGGACGGGGGGACATTGTTAGTTTCTGAATTGAGGCGGTGGCAGGAGACATAAGCGTCTTAGACCTATTTCTGTTACCCAGGAGGGAAGAGCAGGAGAGGCACGGGGACCCCCTCTGTAATGCCGGACAACTGCTGCACGGCGTTCTGGATCAATGTAGCGGTTACGGCAACAACAGCCAATCGATGAATAACTACGACGTCTCCGGGCTTCCCTGGTGGCGCAGTGGTTGAGAATCCGCCTGCCAATGCAGGGGACACGGGTTCAAGCCCTGGTCGGGAAGATCCCATATGCGGCAGAGCAACTAAGCCCGAGCGCTGCAACTACTGAGCCCGCGCTCTAGAGCCCGTGAGCCACAACTACTGAGCCCATGTGCCACAACTACTGAAGCCGGTGCGTCTAGAGCCCGTGCTCTGCAACAAGAGAAGCCACTGCAATGAGAAGCCCACGCACCTCAATGAAGACCCAACACAGCCAAAAAAACTTAAAAAAAAAAAAAGAAATAACAGCGACGCCTCTGCTGACACCAGCGCCTTCTCCCTACCTGTGGACCACTGGCTCTCGTGACAAAGTCTATGACAGTCTCCCTCAGGACCAGCTCCTCCTCTGCCTCACCTGGCTGCCTCCTCCTCAACCTTGAAGGCACCCCTACCATCCAAGGTACCATAGCCACCTACCCCATCTTGCTGATCCCCCTGCCAGGCCCTTATCACCAGCCAATGTCAATGCCGTGCATACATACCGGCTCCCCACTCATCTCCCTGGACCTCTGTCCTCTTCCCACTGTACCCCCAGCACTTAACTCAGGGCTCAGCACGATGCTGTCCCTCTGCATAAAATTTTGTATTATCACAGTATCGGTTCACTTTTTTTTTTTTTTTTTTTTTTTTTTTTCTTTAAGCACTGCAGCCAAACAAGATTCCTCTCTAAACTAGGTTCATTGCACAGCTGCCTGTCTTGGATGGATGCCCTAGGAAACTTTCTGAAATACTATAGAGGGGGCAAAGACCGATGGCATCCGGAGCTCAGGATGCAGGCAGCAGAGAAAGGCCCGGATGAGGAGAGAAGGTGGCAAGCGGAGAGAAAGAGAGGTGCTGGGGAAGGGGGAGGGGTCCACGTCCAAGTCTCTTTTCCGGATGGCCCCTGCCTCAACAGGGGGCCAAGGACAGTCTCTGCCATCACCAAGGGCAATGGCCTCCCAGACTCTGCTCCAACTCAGACCCAGAAAGAATTCTGCCTGTGAACGCAGAACATTAGCCCAAAATAGCATCTGCGCCCCTTACCTTGCCCCAGTGGAAGGCTCCAAGGCTCCGTTTCATTATTTTAGCGTCACTGACCGCAGTCTGCCCTGACTTCTACTCCTTTTCTCTGTCCCTCACCCCCCGGCTCGCTCTCAGTGGGAAAGCTGTGAACTCAATTCTTAATTAAGTTCCCCTGGTGCCAAAAATAACTAAAGACACACACACGCGTGTGCGCACACACACACAGAGGCTCCCCTGGTCTTTTTCTCTGTGCATCTAATGAGGCTGGATTTGAAGGAGAGGGAATTGGTGCAGAGAGTGCCAGTTCTATGCCTCATTCTGCCCACTTTCCATCCCTTATCTTAACCCAGCCACATTCCAGGGTCATGGAATGGTAGAGTTTTGGATAGTGATGAATTACTCAGGTTCATACCAACCTTTGCTACTTTCCTGCTGTGTGTCCCTGGGCAAGTCACTTCATCTCTTTGAGCCTTAGTTTCCTCATCCATAGCAAGGAAGAGTATGTCCACATGGCATTAAGTAGACACCCAATTAAATGGTAAAGGTCCAGGGAGGTGATCCTATTGACTCCCACTTTACAACGGGGGAAATGACCCCAGCCACATGGTGTGTGTGTTAAGGATTCCAGCCAGGATTGCAGGTCCCCGGTCAGGTGAGAATCTGATCATGTCGCTCGGCTGTTTAAATTTCTTCAGTGTTTCCTGTTGTTTTAGGGCCAGAGACCAAAGCCATTTCTCATCCTATCAACCCTGTGTGACTTGACTCCTCCCCCTGACCTCTTCCCTGAAGCCCCATCTCCCACTTCCCTCTTTTATCAATTTCTCTGCTCCAGCTCCGTTGGTTTTCTTTTCCTTGAACACGCCATGTTCCCTCAGGGCCTTTGCACATGCCTCCCTCTGCCTGGATGCTATTCCGGCACAGCCCCTGCCCCGCTTCCACTCTTCATCCAACGCCTCCTCACTTCTCAGCTCTTGGCTCAAACTTCCCTTTCCAGGAGAAGCCGGCCTTACAGGGCCCCAGAGGTACTGCTCATGTCTCCTAGCTCTTGACATCATAACGAAATACTCTCTGTGGGCTAATGATGACTCTGTCACTCGCATCAGCCTGTGAGCGCTGCAGGAGCAGAGGTCTCCCCTACCTTGTCCACCATTTGATGTCCGGACCTAGAATGTATTTGGGGGTGGTGGTGGGAGGGGCTCTATATAGAGTTGTCACTATATAGAGATGGATGATGGACTGGAATAATGAGAGTGTCTTCAGGCCCTGGAAAGAAATTGGCATGGCCTTGAAGACCCCATCCCTCAGCCGGGGCCTCTTACACCAAAGGGTCAGCTGCACCCCCCCCCCCCCCCCTT
>NW_006792411.1:3210100-3232810 GCF_000442215.2 Lipotes vexillifer
GCCCCCCCCCCCCCCCCGCTCATTAGATGGCTCAGGGTCACTGTCACGTGCCCCAGCACCTTGCAGATGCGCTTACCTGGCAAGTCCTAGGAATAACTAATGAATAAGCAATAGGTGCTCTGGAAAAATATAGCTTATCATGCAAATGCAGCACCTCCGCAGTGGAGCCTGGGGCGGTTTCTGCTCCTTTTACCCCACCCTGCAGTGCCTCTCCCCACTCCCACCCATCCTGCACAGGGCCCTGGACTCCCGGCAGGGCCTCTGATCTCAGCACGGGGATAAAGCATTTTCCTTTTGCCCTTTCTCTGACAAGCCAGCCCCAGCGGATCCTGCTTGCCTAGGAAGGTGCTTCCAGCAGGGCTGTGGCTCCTGCAGTGCAGACACCCAAGGGAAATGGAATTTGGGCAGCAGAATCCACAGAGCAGGTGGAGGGACCTATGTGCTGGGGCTCCGGTTTTCTGGGCTTTCCAGTTTTTGTGGCTTTTTGGAGCAGGGATAAGGGTCCGTCTGCATTTTTCCCTATCAAAATAAATAAATAATGAATGAATGAATGAATGAATGAATAAATAAATAAATAACATCAGAGAAATTTTGGAAAATAGCTGGGGAAAAAAATCTCCCACAAATCTAGAGGCCTGCGGGTGCAATTCTGCATCTTTTGCAGGCTTTGTCTGCAGGCAGTCCTGCTGTTGCACAGCTTGCACAGAAGCAGTTTTGCTTTCACATTGCTTCTTCGTTTGAGGTCACGTGTAAGCATTTCCCAGGTGGCTCCACGGTGCTTCTAATTATCAGTGTCAATGGCAGCAGAATGCAGCTTCCCGCTTGGTGGCAGTGCCCTGGCTCACCTTCCAGCCTCACCTCCCACCCACCCCCAGCCTCCCTCCCCCATGTCCCCCACACGCCAAGTCCTGGCATGCTGGGCCTGTTATGGCCGGAGTCAGGGGGACCCGGGTAACTTTGGGCAAGCTGCCGGACCTTTCTGAGCCTCCCTGTCCTGATGTCTAAACTGGAGGACAATAAATGTGTCTTTCTTATGGGCGGGGCGGCAATGAAGATAAGCAGAGTGTATTCCTGTGCTAGGGACACCATAGCGAATTACCACAAACTGGGTGGCTTCACACAACAGAAATGTATTCTCAGCCAGGTCGGGAGGCCAGATGTTCTACAGGTGTGCTTCTCTCCTTGCTTCTGGTGGCTGCCAGGTAAGTGCAGCTGGCAATCCTTGGCATTCCTTACAGACACATCATTCCAATTTCTACCCCAGTCTTCATATCATCTTCTCTGTGTCTCTCTGCGTCCTTGCCTCTTCTTAGAAGGACACCAATCACTGAGTTGAACCAGAATGATTTCATCTTGAGGACTTTAACTAATTACATCTGCAAGGATCCTATTTCCACATAAGACCACACTCTGAGGTTCTGAGGGGACATGAGTTTTTGGAGGACAGTATTGAACTCACTATACCATGATAACACAGGGGAAGTTATTAGCACCAACAAATCTATCACTACTAGTGATGGGAGATGCTCAACAAACACTGAGTGAGTTAACAGATTGACTTATACACCAGGAACTGCTGGCATGGTTAACCCTCATCCCCTGTGCTGACATCAGAGCCCCCGACAGAGCCCAGGACCCTGTGCAAGTGGGGATCAGGGTGGGAGATGAAATGTAGGGTGGTGAGGTAGGAAGCAAATATTCCTAGGGGTCCACAAAAATATTTCAATTTATTTTAAAATAATAAGAAAAAATGAATATTATTCAGCCTGAATTATACTTATCTTTATACCAGTTGCATAAAGTTTCAAGCTTATTTTATGAGGAAGGAGCCCACGAAAGCAAGAAAGTTGGGGGGGGGGTCCATGAAAGTCCCAGTGGGGTCCTAACTCCTGTGGATGGGGTCCTGTAAGGTGCTTTGCTGTGTTGTCTCATGGCATCCTAACAGCCTGGTAGGAATTATTATCCCTTTTTTAGGGGGTGAAGAAACTAGGGTTATGGGAAGTTGATCTGTTCTAAACCCAAGCTGGGAGTGGCTTTGGAAACCTCCAATCTGGCCCCAAGGAAATGGCCCAGCTAGGGCAGGGCACCCAGGGCTGCACTGAACTAGGACAGAACTAAATCTCCAGCCTGGGTTCTCCTCACTCCAGATCTTGTGCCCATTGCACTCACGCTTGTTTTGCCTGGAAGGTCCTTGCCTCCATAACCCAAAAAGACACATGGGATGCTTCCTCTGTAAATCCACTACCTGATCTACAGGCAGGCAGTGTCCTTGCTGAGCCCCGAGAACCTCCCTGTGGGAAGAGCGCCTCTCATGAGGCCAGCGGTGGGAGCCTGGGGGAGGCTGGCCGAGGGCCCAGATCATGGGAGGAGCTGGATCTTCCTGCAGGCCCCAGCGGGTCTACCCCCACTCATGGACTGGACCTCACCCTGTCCCCAGCCTGGGGACACAGGGATGGATGCAATGCAATCCTTGCCTCTGGGAGCACCCAGTCACATGGGGGAGGCACTGAGGGCTTCCCCAGGCGCTGATGGTCTGGCTGAGTCCTCAGTGACGGGCAGGTGAAGAGAGTACATGTGGTGCAGGACGGGGTAGGTGGGAGCACACGTATGGAAGGCAGGTAGGCAGCACAGAACGTTCCAGGTAGGGACCAGCAGCTGTAGACTCTGGGCAAGAAGACTGGGCCAGTGAGCTGAGGCAGAGAGGACACGAAAAAGGCCAGAAAGGTGGATGGGACCAGATCACAGCGAGGCTTAGAGGCATTTAGAGGAGCTTGAATTTTATTCTGTATACAGTAGAAGCTGCTGGAAGTGCAGGGGAGTGACCGTACTCTGATGGAGGTTTTTCTATGGTAACTCTGGCTTCTGTGGACATGAGATTAGAGGAGGTAGGAGGGGTGGAGGGAAAGTGAGGAGACCTGTTTGGTGGATGTTGTCATCAGCTGGGTGATGGGCATTGTGGGCTCAGCCCACAGTACAGGCAAAGGAGATGCCAAGAAACATTTGGGACATTTGATAGAGGAGAAAGAATAAGCAATTCTTCTGGGGAGACTGAGCTTAGAGGGTGCATCAGGGAAAACCACCAAAACAATGATGGTGAGTAGGGTTTTGAAGATTGGATAGGAGTTTGCTCATCGAGCGAAGCCTATGGGGTTCATCCCAACAGTGAGACCAGCATGCACAACATCACAGAAGGGAAACCCTCAGTGGCTGGACACTGCTGGAATACAAAGAACAGAGGGATGCATGGCAAGATGGGAGAGTGCCCACAAGTCAGGGCCCGGAAGAGCCTTGAATGCCATGTCGAGTTCAGACTTGGTCCTAGAGGAATAGGGAGCTGCAGAAGCCACATGCTTAGTTTACAGCCTGAGTTCCAGTGAAAGGACTGGAAACCATTTGCCAGGCAGAAGCCATGAATGAATTACTCAAATGCATGGTAAAATCCATTTTAAAAAATCAAGAGCTGATAATGACGCTTGAAGGCACGTTCCCAGCTTCTCCTGACTTCTCTCTTCACCATCTGCAAATCCCGGTGGCAGAGGAACCAAAACTGGGAGAAACCTCCTCGGGGAGAAGCAGCAAGAATGCGAGGTCACGCTGCCCTTTAACCTCAGCCCAACCTGAAGGGGGCGCCCCAATCACCGTGAGAGCTGGCAGGAGGATTTGCCATCATCATAAAAACTGAAAAGTATTAAAATTTTTAACAGAGACACTTTTTTTCTTAACATGGGTGAGAAAAAAATTAATTAGCTCATCAAGGCCATTGTTTTACATACAATGTTCCTAAGTGGGAGCTAGATTTATATAAAAAAGGGTCAATTTAAAGAAAAAATTATGCAAAGGATAGTAGAGAGATACTGACTGCAAAGGACCTGAACATCATTGAACACCGAGTTCACTCAGTTTGGGGGTGGGGAGTGCAGGGGATGTGTGGCTGCAAGCTGGACCTCAGTCTGGCGTGTGGGACACGGCAATCTGAGGTTTGCAAGTACAGCTTTATAAAGGGATGGGATGGGACACTGACATAGTAAGGCTGTGATTGGGATGCAGTGTACGTGAACTTGCTCTTTGTAGCACCTGGCTGCTTGCATTCCTTCACCAGGCTCTGTGCTCACAACGCTTCACATGCCCCAGGGTGTGAACTCACAGACAGCAGACTCTTTTCTGCGGGGATCTTTTCTCTGGAGCGCGGGCTCTGAGTTCCATCACTGGTTGACACAGAGGCCCTTCCTGTAGGAAGGACCACCACAGGGCACAGAGGGATGGAAAACTGTCTACCTGCTCACGCAGTAAAATAATAGTAATGACAGTAACAAGGAACATTTGATAACTAGGTTCTTCCATGCTAGGCCCTGCTCTGGGCACTTTACACGCACGTCATCATCTATTCCTCCCCCAACCTGTGAGGTTGGCATTCATATCTCTTTTTTACAGATGAGGAAACTGAGGCTCAGAGAGATGGGGTGAGCTGCCCAGGTGACCTGGCTGTGGCAGAGCCAGGATTCCAGCCCAGCTCTGGCTGATGCCAAAGCCTCAGAGTTTGAATGATCAAGCTGGAGGCAGTGATACTACAGCCTGGAGGCCAGGTTGGGCTGCAGATGTGTTTGGTTTGGCTCACTCCCTGTTTAATTCTTTTCTAATTGGTTGGCAACATCGAAGGATTGAGAGATTTCACAGGAACATCCATTGTCCTGATTCTCTAAGCAGAGTGGGATGATCTGCCTAAGCTGGGCCCGCTTGTACACCTGGCAACGTGGGGAGGGCTGTCCCTGTGGCCAAGGTCTCTGCTCTGGGCTTTTCTCCAGACCCCACCAGTCCCTATCACCCCTCTCACCTGCCTACTTCAGTCATTTCCAGAACCCTTAGAGGCAGGAATCAAGTTCTGAACATCCACACTGCCTTGTCCACCGTGGGCACGGGGAGAGCCCAGGCCTCTCGGAAAGACCTGCTTTATCTCCACTTAGCCTTGACCTCCACTCACTGCAGTCTGTGCCTGAAGCTTCTCCGTGTCCACAGCCTCAACGGGGAAACAGAGGCCCAGAGCGGGGAAGGCGTGCATTAGTTTCCTATTGCTGCTGTAACAACTTTTCATGGATTTACTGCCTTAAACCAACACATACATCTTCTCCTGCAGCTCTGGAGGTCAGAAGTCCAAAATTCATCTCACTGGCTAAAATCAAGGTATGAGGAGGGCTGTGTTCCTTCTTGAGGTCCTAGGAGAGTGTCTTAGTCTGTTCAAGCTGCCATAACAAAGTACCACAGGCTGGGTGGCTTATAAAAACAGAAATTTATGTCTCATAGTTCTGGAGGCTGGAGGTCCAAGGTCAGGGGACCAGCCTGGTAGGGTGAGACCCTTTTCCAGGTCACTCATTTCTCGTTGTGTCCTCACACAGTGGGAGGGGCAAGGGAGTTCTGTGGGGCTTCTTTTACAAGAGCACTAATCCCATTCATGAGGGTGGAATGACCTAGTCACTTCCCTAAGGACCTGCCTCCTAATACCATCCCACTGGGGGTTAAGATTTCAACATAGGAATTTTGGAGTCACACATTCAGACCATAGCAGAGAGAATCTGTTTTCTTGCTTTTTCCAGTCTCTAGAGGCTGCCTGCATTCCTTGGCTTGTGGCTTCTTTCTCTACCTTCAAAGCCAGCAGTACCATGTCTTCAAATCTCTCTCCTGCTTCCCTTTTATAAAGACCCTGTGATTACACTGGGCCACCAGGATCATCTCCCCATCTCAAGATCCTTGACTCAATCACATCTGCAAACTCCCTTTTATCATGTAAAGTGCATATTCATAGCTTCTGGGGATTAAGATGTGGACATCTTTGGGACCGTTATTCAGGCTCCCACACAGGACTGGTTGAAGGTACAGTGTGAGTGCAAGGAACAGAGTGTGAAACTCAGGTCTGCATTTTTCTCAGCGCCCTTTTCCAACACCATGCAGCCTCCTTCACAAGAAAATGTTTAAATCCTGTTGTTTTGGGACTTCCTTGATGGCCCAGTGGAAAAGAATCCGCCTTCCAATGCAGAGGACGTGCGTTCGATCCCTGGTCAGGGAACTAAGATGCCACATGCCATGGGGCAACTAAGCCCATGAACCACGACCACTGGGCTCGCCCGCCTCAACGAGAGAAGAGAAAACCCACATGCCACAACTAGAGAGAAACCCATGTGTGGCAACAGAGAGCCCGCAAGCCTCAACTAAGACCAGACTCAGCCAAAAAGAAAGAAATAAATAAATCTTAAAAAAATATATATATACATATATATATATATATATCTCCTGATGTTTCATATGGAATGGGAAGAAAGGGGCAGGAGCAAGGATTTGAGGAAAAGCTGAGTGAGGGAGCTCCCAGATTGCAGGGATCCTGGGGCTGTGTGTCTTCAATGGCAGAGCCCAGTGGTGATCCGTAATAGAAACAAAAATGAGAACATGGCAGTATTCTTGTCCTCGGCCAGGCCCCTGCGTTCACCAGCTCTACCCCTCTCCACCTGGCCTCCAGTCTCCAGCCTCTCCCTTCCCACCAACACTCCTTTCCTGAAATGCAAATCTGAGCACTTCCCTCCACGCCTGCCGTGGCCCCCAGGAAAAAAATCCACATTCAGTGCCCGGCATTCAAAGGCCCGTGACTTGGTCTGTCCGCCATCTCCACCCTTCTGATCTGGAGAAAGGGCTATACTGGGGGCCAGGAACCCAGTGCCCCTCTTGTCCTGATTCCATCAGTCACATTCACATTTGGTATATTATTCCTCAGCTACTCAGCACAAAATGCTATGAGTGGTTGGCCCCATTTTATAAATGAGGAAAGGTGCCCAGAGAGGTTGAGTGGTTTTCCCAAGGTCACACAGCTAGGAAGAGGTAGCCCTGAGGTTTGAACCCAGCTCTTTTGACTCCCCGAGGGCCGGCTTCTGAGGCTTTGAGCCCAAGGCCTGGCACGTACCGTGGGTCTGACAGAAGTGTTCAAGAGAGAAGGCCATTGTGGTTTTCCGTGAGCATCTTCCAGCTGTGATTCTAACAGCCACCAGTCGGGAAGCATCGTAAATTGAAAGCAGTGAGGTGGACAGCCCCAGACGGGGATCCTCCATTCTGGAGGAGTAATTCCTGGCATATGACTGGGACTTAAGACAAAAGCCTGCCAGAATTAGGCTCCACGGGGCGCCCTGCCCTGCCCTACTCCGGGGATGCAGTTCACAGCCCTGGCAGCTGCTGTGGAGATGGAGAGAGCTGGTTGGCAATCCTCTCTCCGCCACCACCACTGCGAAGCCAAGGCAAGCCACCCCCTCTCTGGGCTGACCCCCTCCTCTCTCTCCACGGTGTCTTCTCATCCATATTGTAGATGGGGGCAAGACAGAAAGGGTAACCCAGGTTCACCCCAACAGGACAGCACCCTAGGGCTCCAAACCCACCAGTCAGTGCAGTCATTTCATTAGCAGTGCATCAGCAATTGCAAGTTCCCTGCAAACCTCCCATCTTCCCTGGGCCCCCTGCACTGGGTACAGCTAGCAAGGCCACAGCTACCTGACCCCACTGTTTACTTTATTTGCCAGTGGCTAGTATTATTATTTTCATCACTTCATTAGCAGAAGGAGAGGGGCCTGTGACTAGGGCGGTCCTCATGATACCTGGACACTGAAGCCTCAGCCTGGCCCTCTGCCTCACTTGGTCAAACCCCACCTATGCTCTCAGCTCACCCCACCTACAGTAACATAACAGCAACACAGACACTCGAAAGTCCCCTTGTTCCATCACCTTTGTTTTCACTTGGTTCGCTGAGATGCATTTTAGTAAGTTGACTGCTTTTAATACCTTCTATTTCTATTTCTGTTATTAAAACATGCAAAGTGGAAAAGAACCTGAAAAAATAAATATATGTATGTGTATGTATAACCAAATCACTTTGAAACATTGTAAACCACCCATACTTCAATAAAAAGTAAATAAAAAATAAAATAAAGAAAATAACCTTTGATCAATTAAAAAAAACATGCAAGGTATTTTCAATACACAGACATGTAATTTTGTTTATAAACCCTTTAACCAAATACACTTTAATAGAAGTCTTGATTGACATAGATGAGAAATGTTCCTTCTTTTCCATCCCAGCTGGTATTCTGATCCTGGGTGTCCTCATCCATGGCACGGGGATGAGGGGGACAGTAGGGCTGATGTCACATACTCCCTAAGGTTGTTTTTACATTTCATTCATTCATTTAACACGTTTGATTGAATACCTACTATGTGTCAGGCAGAGTGCTCTGTGTGGGGAACAGCATGCTGGACAAAATTCACACAGTCCCAGCCCAGTGGAGCTCAGAGCTGAAAACTGGAGACAGGCAGAAACAGTCCCATGAGAAAGTAGACGTGTGTTGGACCCTCCAAAGAGTCAGGAAGGGGAGCCATAAGAGAGAGCAGGGGGATACTTGAGAATTGAAGTCCAAGGCAGGAGGAATGGGGGTGGGCAGGTTCCAGGAGGAACAACTCTGGGAGGGCTCCCAGGTGGAGGTGGGGCTTGCAGGTCCTTCCCCTGCTTTGGATCCCTGTTTCCTCATCTGTGCAATGGGGAAGGCATTTCTACTCTGCAAAGCTGATTGAGGGGAAATGAGGACATGCACACGAAGAACGTTATCCAGCAGAAGATAAATGCTCAGTGGAGATCACATCAGAGGGTTTTTTGTGTCTGTGTGTGGGGAGGGATAATGTGGGCGTGGGCTCCGATTTGGAGCAGCATTGGAGACAGCCTGCCTGGGTTGGGAAGCTGGCTCTGTTGATTGCCAAGTAATCTTCCCCAGTGTGGGGCTCTCTTTGGGTTTGTAAAAGGCTCCCAGCTCAGGCACCCACACACCACGAGAAATGCCAGCTTCAGGAGGATGGGGACACCTGGGGGAGCAGGGGAGGGGGGAGGCTCCAGGCACTGAGGCACCCCAGGAACCCACACAGGGGTTTCCCAGCAGGCACCAAGCGCCTGGGGGAACAGGAGTGGCTCAGAAGTGGTCCTGGCCCAAGGTCTCCGTCCATGAACAGACCCGCCCCGTGTGATCAGCACGGGGTGTGGGGGACACAGACCCTGGCTGCTCCTGCAGCTCAGAAGGCCCCAGAAGCCTCCACATTTCTACCAGGACAGGCCGAAATGCCACATTTGCACAGCACTGCGCACAGGAAAGTGCCTTCCCGGCCGAGTGGGGCTGATGGAGGGAGGTCTGGGCTGCGGAGCATCAATCCATGTGCCCAGAAGAGGAAGGAAGTCTCCCTGAAACGGAAAATGACTGCAAAGATCTTTGAGCCAGGCTCTGACAGATAAAAAGGAATCCAATTCGCCTGTAAAAGAGGAGGGAGGGCAGGGCGATGCGGAGGACGGTGTGCGGGGTTGCAGCGCGGGGCCTGCGGGGTTGGCTGGGTCCTCCCCGAGGGGTGCAGGAAGGGGCCTCACGCGGACAAAGGCGGCCCGGGAGGCATCCGCGGGCTCGCGCTGCCCCCTGGCGGTGAGCTACTCCCCGCGCAGCCAGCGAGCCAGCTGCCTTTGTTTGCCGGCGCCTGCTCCAGATTCCTGGAGATTCTGGAAGCCCCAGCTCCAGGCCAGGAGGATGCCAGGGCCGTGCGATTCCCGGCACTGCAGCTCGTGGACTGCAAGCCCGCTCAGAGCCTCAATTTCCCCCTGTGTAAAATGGGGACGAGGAGGACCCTGACTCATGAGATTGGGTCGCGGGGGGGCGGGGGGATTGATGGCGCTTCTGCACAAGTGGCACAGGAGGTCACTTGCCCCTCACCTCTCCTTCCCCACAACACACAGAAACACACACACACACACACACACACACACACACACACACACACGCACACTAGCTTATAGCTAATGGGGTATTGGTCTCATCCTGACCCAGGTTACAGCTCCTTTACAAGTTTTGTTAAGAAATCTATTCATATGGGGCTTCCCTGGTGGCGCAGTGGTTGAGTGTCCGCCTGCCGATGCAAGGGACGCGGGTTCGTGCCCCGGTCCGGGAAGATCCCACATGCTGCGGAGCGGCTGTGCCCGTGAGCCATGGCCGCTGAGCCTGCGCGTCCGGAGCCTGTGCTCCGGTAACGGGAGAGGCCACAACAGTGAGAGGCCCGCGTGCCACAAAAAAAAAGAAAGAAAGAAAAGAAAAAAGAAATCTACTCATATGGAACAGACTTGTGGTTGCCAAGGGGGAGGGGACGTGGGAAGAGGATGGATAGGGAGCATGGGATTAGCAGATGAAAACTATTATATAGAGAATGGATAAACAACAAGGTCCTACTGTACAGCACAGGGAACTGTATTCAATATCCTGTGATAAACCATAATGGAAAAAAATATGAAGAAGAATGTATATATAACAGAATCATTTTTCTATACAGCAGAAAGTGTAAATTGACTATATTTCCATTAAAAAAATTTTTTAATTAAAAGAAATCTACGCATATGCACCATTTTGTGAGCCTGCATAGCATTTTACAGACAATTTGGCAGTGGGAGGCACGCATGGGGTTTCCTCAAACAGGGCCTCAAAGTATCCTTTCCTCTCCTGTCCCCACCCTCATTCTTCTTGGCCTCCAACACACCTTCCCCCTCTTCTTGGAGAAGAGCTTTTGTTACTGGTGCGAAGTGCTCTCACCCTACACCCCCAAACATTGTTCCTAAGCAAATTCCTTACTGTCCCTGAGAGGAAATTCAGGAATTCCTGAGAGGTATTTCCTCCACTTTGGTCTGTGGGAAGTGAGTGGAGGTGGATCCATGCCCATTACGTTCTTTCTGGAGCGGATCTGCCATCGATACATCCTGAAGCCTTAGCTTCCTTAGAGAGAGAGAGAGAGAGAGAGAGAGAGAGAGAGAGAGAGAGAGAGAGAGAGAGAGAGAGAGGAAGGTTGGGTGGGCCTGAGAGAGCTAACGATAGAAGAAGAGGAGGACAGGGTGTGAGAGAGAGAGGGAGGGAGGGAGGGAGAGAGTGAGTCAGTTTGCTGAGGCTGCCATAACAAGTAGCACACACTGGGGGTGTTAAACAACAGAAATCTATTCTCTCACAGTTCTGGAGCAGGGAAGTTCAATATCAAGATGCCAGCAGGTTTGATTTCTTCTGAGGCCTCTCTCCTTGCCTTACAGATGGCTACCTTCTCCCTGTGTCTTCACATGGCCTTCCTTCTGTGGGTCTGTGTCCTAATCTCCTCTTCTTATAAGGACACACGTCATATTAGATTAGGGCCCACCTTAATGGCCTTGTTTTAATTTAATCCCCTCTTTAAAGACCCTATTTCCAAGTACAGTCCCATTCTGAGGTACTGGGGGCTACGGCATATTGCCTTTTGCTTTCTTGTTGTCACTGGAGTTCATGTGATGCAGTGACAGTGGCTCACAGATGAGGACCAAACACAACCTGACGCTGTGACTGACAACATTTAAAAGTCAGGCGATTTCCCGTGAGAACCTGGATTTCGTTTCCTCTTGAATGATGTGCCCTGCCCCGCATTCTGAAGGAGTGAGGGGAGCCCATACCTGGCAGGGCTTTAGCTTTGTGGTTCCCCACGCTGCCCACCTGCCCACCTCACTCATATTACCTGCTCAGGTTCTGCAGGGGGTTGGGCTGGAGGTCCTTGCTGTGGGGAAAGCAGCTCACAGCCCTGGTGGGTGTGGCTGGAGAGGCTAGGCCTTCAGGGGACTCAGGAAGGCAGATGGGCACAGTGGGGAAAGTTGCGGTTAGACAGACCTGGGTCTGAATCCAAGTTCTGTTACCTGTAAGCTGCTTGAGACTTTGGACAGGTGGCTGCCTCTTTTGGAACCTCAGTTTCCCTCTCTGTGAAATGAGTATAGTAATGTCCTACTCCCCAGGGCTGTGTTAGGACTTGATTAAATGAAAAGAAGTAATGTCTGCCAAAGTGTCTGGCACATAGAAGGCCTTCAATAAACACACAGCTCAGAAGATTTCGAATGTGGAGCTCACTTGGGTCCCTTTCTTCACCATCACCCCCAGTGCTACCTGGGGAATCATATCTTCAGACAGCCTTTAAAATGAACATTTTCCGTGAGTGGCAGTGGGTGAGCCCTGGGCTGGGAGTCGAGGATTTGAGATTCATCCAGCGCCAGCTTCGCAAGTTGTTTTATTCTCCTGCTCTCAAGAGCTCTGCAGAGGAATGGAAGGCGGCAGGGGCACCAGAGTTGGGGGCCAGCAGTAGGGAAAAGGAACTGTGTGTCCCCTAAGTGCTGGATGCTCTGTGTACACCCAGCATCTACCAAGTTGCCCCCCAAAGGGCTCTGCCCTTGCCTAACCATCAGAGCGATCCATCTTTGTGTGGGGGGATTGTGCCCATTATACATAGGTGGAAACTGAGGCACAGACAAGTGAATGGTCATGCCCAAGTCTCATAGATTGAAGAAGATTCAGAATTTGAGTCCAGGATTGTCCTTGCAGGGTCTTTAATTTCCCTTTGACCAGGCTGTCTTCGGAGGTGAAAGAGAAGTTGCCCAGGGTGCCATTTCTGGGTGGTCAATTGGATCCTTCTAGGTTGACATTTCTTTGACTCAACTCCAATTACCAGTAGTTTTGGAATGAGTTCAGGAATAAGGATTCTACATGTGTCCATGAGAAAAGTTGTGTGGGATTGTGGAGGAATTTGGGTGCAGAGAGGAAGCCAGTGCGTACGAGCATTTGACACATCCTTTGATTCTGAACCAACCCTTTAGAGTGTACCCCAGAGTTAATGGGGAAACTTTCACTCACTCACTCATTCATTCAGCCCTCCTTCCATTTCCTCTTCATTCATTTGTTCAGGATCTATTTTTTGAGTGCCTACTTGTTGCCATGGCTGAGGGCTACCGACTGGGGGCTGAGCGGAGAACCAGGTCCCTGCCGTCGCGGAGCTTGCACATGTGACAGGGACACAGTCAGTCACAAACATAATGTGTTAAACCGCCGTGTGGCAGTGAGAAGGACAAAGAACAAGACGGAAGGGTAAAGGGATAGCGGGTCTCCAGGAGGTGGGGAGGATGGTATCCTTGTAACGTGGAAGGAAGGGGCAGCTCTGTCGCTGGAGAGTCAGCAGAAACCGGAAGTGGCTCTCAGGGAACGTGCATGCTAGGCAGAGGGAACAGAAGGCGCAAAGTGTTTGAGGAGGGGATGAGAGGCCAGTTCCTGAGGCAGGGGGAGGGGGAGATTGGAGTGGGGGATATCAGGGGCAAATGGTGAGCCCCAGGGGAGGACTTTGGGTTTTATTCCGAGTGAGATGGCAGCCACTGGAAAGCTCCACGCAGGGGAAATGCAGGATCTGACGTTTATTTTGAAAGGACCACTCTGGTCCCCGGGAAGCTAGAAGCAGCTGAAATGACACACGCTTGCACAGGGCTGTTGTCTGTAGTGCGGGGTGAGCAGGGGTCAGGCTGGAGTTTGAGCAGCTGCATTTGCTGACTGACTGGATGGGAGGGCAGCAGAGAGAGTCAAGGGTGAGGCCAGGTTTGGGCCGCAGTACCTGAAAGGATGGAGATGGTGGGGGAGGAGCTCGTGGGAGGAGGGTCTGGTCCAGGCTTTGTGCTGCCAGTCAGTGTGTCTCTGTCCCAGTCAGCCCTCAGGACAGCACCCGGTGGGGGTGGGGAGGTCCCTGGCACTCATTTATGGTGAGACACTGCAGGGGAGAGGCAATCCTCAGCTTGGAGCGGGAGCCTAGAGCTGAGGTGTGAAGATCTACCTTGGGAACGTCAGCATTGACCCTCCCACCAGTGGTCACTCGCCCAGGCTCCCTGCAGAGCCCTGTCAGGCCTTGCACTGTGGTGCAGGGGCTGCCGCTGCCCCCAGCTTGCGGATCAGACAGCCGAGCTCAGAAACTGGATGTGGCCACGTGACTGTGAACCTCTGAGCTGGGTGGCCTCTCTGGGTGGGCAGCATGGGATACCCAGGGCTGGGCACAGGCATTACAACCTCCTAAGTCTGGGTGAGGCTTGGACGAGCCCTCCTCTCCGTGCCCCTGCTAGAGCCGGGCGTGGTACAGTGCTTGTCGTGCTGAGCTGCTCCAGGTTGCCAGGCACCCCCTCTGTTGCTCAGTAACAGGGAAAGACATTGTCCCACAAATGAAGAGCCAACCCCTCCTGTGTGGGTGTGGGTGTGTGCACGTACGTGTGCGTGCATGTGTGTGCACGCGTGTGTGTGCATGCGTATCTGTGTATACGTACGAGCATTTGGTGGGGAGGACGGAGGGGGAGGGTGCTGACAGGTGCCTTGCCTACCCCCCTAAATGCCAGACCCTGTCATGTGGCAACGCTCGTGCCCAGAGGAGGAAACAGGCTCGATCGCTTCTCCCTCCCCAGACTGGAAGCCCATTAGGGCAAAGCCCAGGGGGTTCACCCCACACTGTTGCGGGCCTTATGTGCATTTGGAGCAATGTGAGATGAATGAAGAGATGAAGGGACGGCTTCTTTGTTATGAAGCGCCCTTCGCTCATGTCCTTGGATCTTACAATGACTCTGTAATTGCAATGACTCATTTTACAAGGAAGGAGTTGCACTCTGAGAGGGGAATACTGAGGGGCCCACCCCGGTGGAGGCAGGGATGGGGGTGGGCGAAGGAGGGGGTAGCTCAGGCCCCAGAGCAGCCCGCAGACCCTCTCCTCTCTCCATCACCTCTGCTGAGTGTGCTGAGTCGGGGAGGAGAGACTTGGGGCATCATCCAGACCAGATCAAGTCCCTGCTAACCCCCACTCACTGTGCAGCCTTGGTCAGTCACTTCCCTTCTATGTCACTCAGGGTTTTACTCTGTAAAATGGAAGGTAATAGTACATACCTCAGAGGATGGGCTGGAGAACGGGATGAGACCATCAGTGCTCCATGTAAACTGTAATAATGATAGTGGCTGATGTCACTGAGGGCTCGCCGTGTGCCGGGCATCATAGTAAACTCGTTATGTATCATATCATTTAATCATCACAAAGCCCTCTGAAGTCAATGCTATCATCCTCTTTGGTTTACAGATACGGAAACTGAGGCTCACGGCAGTGTTCTGGCTGCCAGCCTGCTTGTAAGTGGAACCACAGCTAACTAAGGTTTGAGTCCTCTCCCCTCTTCCCTCCTCCACCTCCAGGGGAGGGTCCCAGGGCCCTGAAGGGCTGAGGAGCCGCTGGCTTCAAGCAGGGGCTGGGAGCCCCAACCAGGCCGTGCAAGCGAACTGGCTGTGGCTACACTGCCCCCGAGTGGTGAGAATGCAGCATAGCCCCTGGTGCAGTGGCTCAAGCTGCACAGACCACAGAATCCTCCGGAAAGAATGGTGTCCCTTCGACGGAGCCTGGATACATTTCCTGTGTGCTATAATATTAATCCGTGTTCATGAATTTCCCCGTGTGAGGAGTAGGCAGGTCTTTGAGTGGGAGCTTCTGGAGACAGTGCCCCTTTTCTGTTCTCCTTTTCAACCCTATGTGGCAGTGACACGCCGGTAAACGTTTAACGACTGGCTTCCAGGTCATAAAACCAGAATGTGCAGCATTTGCCAGTTTCCGCGGTGCAGATGCATCCCTTGTGCTTGGGGCTGTGGAGTCTTCAGGTCTGAGCAGGCTTGAGGTTTTGCTTCCTAATATTCCTCTGTGCTCATACATACATTCATGTCTTTGGGGGCTTTTTGTTTAACTACAGATGAGATGGTACCTCCTACATTTCTCTTCGATTATTTGTTATTTTTGCTTAAGGAGCTTGGCCATCTCCCTAGGCCATCTGCTGTGTAGCAGGGGCACAGCCATGCCCTGGAGGGATTACCCTGATCTATTTCACCACTACCCTCGCTGGGGCCCCAAGAACATCCAGGGGGCTTCCTCCTCTTCTGTCTCCACGGTTCAGTGCATCTTCATATGTGTGTTTTTACATCTAGTGGATAGATTTTCAAGAGTGGGGTTCCTGGGCCAAAAGGTAAGTGTTTATGAACCTACAATATTTTTTTCCAGAATTCTTTCAAAGTGACCGTAGCGATTAACGCTCCCATACCGTTGTATGAGACTGACTATCTCCCCACATCAGAATCTGACTGACCACTCTTTTTGAATGTTGCAAATCTAACGGGTGAGAACAATATTGCATTTTATTTTGTTTTGCGTCTCCCTGATGACAAAAAAGTGGATTTGCTTTTTCATATTCTTTGCTCATTTTTAGATTCATTGTTTGCCTCATTTATGTAGGGGTTCTTCTTATACTTAGAAAAATCGATTGTTTGTCACATACGTAATGTTTTTCCCAAAGCTTTTGATTTTGAGTATGCTATCTTTTGCTTTTCAAAAATTTAAGCATATTGTGCAGTCAGCTTTGTTTCTCCTACCTGTTGAAGCACCTGGGTTTCCTGACTTGTTTTATTTTTATTTTTTAAAAACATTTTATTGAAATATATTTAATTTACAATGTTGTAATAGTTTTATAGCTTATTATAAGATATTGCATACAGTTCCCTGTGCTATACAGGAGGTCCTTGTTGATTATATATTGTATATACAGTTGTGTGTATATTATGCTGACTTGTTTTGGATCACCTCCATTCAAAGATATTTTCCTAAGATGTCTTCTATTATTTTTATTTTGTTTTTTATATTTAGATTCTTAATTCACCTTGAATTTTTTTTTTTTTTAATGTACGATCAATATGGCCCAGATATTGTCCACCAGGTGTAAGTTACCATATATTTCTCACTGAAATGAAAGGCCACCATTTTAAATATTAAATTTCTCTGTGAACTTGGGTGTGTTTCTAAATACTTTGTCCTGTATCATTGTCCTCTTGCTGGTCATTGCCTTATTGTACCTTGGCAGTCTCTTAAATTAGTTTTTTGTTTGTTTGTTTTTTGGTTTCTGTGGTAATGCCACACTATGTTTATTATGCTAGCTTTATAGCCAGGTTAAATATTTTCCCTTTTCAAGAATATTTTGCATTTTCTTGACATTTGTTCTTTTTTTTTTTTTGCAGTACACGGGCCTCTCACTGTTGTGGCCTCTCCCGTTGCGGAGCACAGGCTCCGGACGCGCAGGCTCAGCGGCCATGGCTCACGGGCCCAGCCCCTCCGCGGCATGTGGGATCTTCCCAGACCGGGGCACGAACCCGTGTCCCCTGGATCGGCAGGCGGTCTCTCAACCACTGTGCCACCAGGGAAGCCCTTGACATTTGTTCTTTCATAAGAACTTTAAAATAACTTTGTCCTTTTCAAAAACTATTGAGATCCTAACTGGAATGGTAGGAATTTATGGTATGTCACTTTCCTAATCAGGAACCTAAATTTTCTTTCTGCTCATTTAAGACATATTTTGTGTCTTTAATAAGACTGTACAGCTTCATTCATATAGGTGCTGTATCTTTTGTGTTAATTCACTTGCTAGGTATTTTATAATTTGCCTTTGATGTAAATAATTTTATTTTTTTCCATTTTACTTCTAAATGGTTAGTGGGAATGCAGAGAGAAGATAATGAACTCATCAACACCTTTAAAGGAGAGCATAAATGGGGATGCTGCTCTTTCCCAGATCCTAGTTCAAGTTAATAAGAGGAGGGCCGGGCTTCCACTGGGTCCAGCAGGCTCGGGGACTGGAGGTCAAGGCTGGCTCCCGGGCTTTGCTGCGACAGGCAGGCCTCCCTGGACAGGAGCCCAGCAGGGCCTGTGCAGGAGGCAGCTGTGGCCAAAGGAATGGCGAGGTCTCAGGCATCAGACAGAGCAGGGTCCACATTCTAACTTTTGCCTATGAGCTGGGTGCCCTTGGCCAAGGCCATCACCTCACCGGGCCTCTGTTTTCTCATCTATAAACTAGAAATAACAAGCCTTGACTCACAGAGCTTCACACACTGAAGGGCCTAACAATGTTTTCTTCTCTCGCCTCTTGACATCCGACTACACCTGATTGTTCATTGACACGCGTATCTGACCTTCTACAGTTTGCCGTCTCGATCAGTTGGAGTCCTCGGGGCGTATTCAGAGCCCCCTGTGTCAGGAGGGAGGATGCCTTCCCTCTGTGCCAGCTCTGGGCAGCCGGGTGGACTTGGAGCATGTGTCCTAGACTCCAGGGTCACAGCCAATGGAAATCCTGGGGTGACACCCATCAGCCTTTGAGGTCAGCCGTCTTCCCTGCCTCCCAGTGCCTGTGTATCTTAAACACCCCTTAGACGTGACCCTGTGGAGCTTGCCGAAACCTTGCTAGTTCGGTTTAAATTGACCCATCTGGCCTTGGCCCCAGGACCCTACTCACAGACCCCCATAAAGCATGTGCCCCAGGCCCTTCCTCTCTCTGTCTGCACTCTGCCTTCACCTCCCCGTGTGGCCCCTCAAGGTATGCTGTGTACGTCCTCCAGGACCTGTGAGGGATCAACTTCTCTTTTAATTTCTCTTGTGGTCTGTGATTGAACCTCGGCTCACCTTCTGGCACCCTGTTCAGGTGTTAACAAGTGTTCATTTAATAGCGTCCTAATACCCTCCTTGCCCTGAAGTTTCCTCTTGGTAATTTTCCATGCACTGACCCCACCCTGCCCCTTGGCTATAAATTCCCACTTGCCCACGCTGAGTTCGGAGTTGAGCCCAATCTCTCTCCCCAGCTGCAAGACCCCAGTGCTGTGCCCCATACCCTTCACGTTGGCCCCCCCTTGAATAAAATCTTCCTTACCAATTTCAACAAGTGTCATGAATAATTTTCTTTTCTTTTTCTTTTTTAACAATGGCATGGGTTTGGGAGTAAGAGCTGTGGCCTCAGGCTCCCATCAGCCCCTCACTGTTTTCTTGTCTATAAAGTATTGTGTGGAAAAGATCTGGCTCAGGACTGCCGTGTGCACGTGTGTTTGTCCAAGCCTGGAGCAGGAAATGTACAAGAAGAATCCGGCATATCTTGTCACGCCTAAAAGTAAGAAGCTATCAAAGACTTTTAGAACAGGAGAGGAGCTGATTTGAAGGGCTCCTCCCCTGTCTAAGGATGGGATAATATTAGCTTCAGAAAGAAAAATGGCTTCAGTGGATTGAAATACAGCAAATGCATACAATCTTCACGTTGATAACAATACCACCTCTTACTAGGTTGCTAGGGTTTCTAGGGTACCAGTTTATTATTTTGAAAATTGATAAATAAAGGGAAAGAATAAAACATTTATCTTGCCTTTCCTCTATAGACTATATTTCAGGATAAGCAGATGGTTGATGAAGCAATATTCTGTTTTTGAGAAGAATCAAAGCTAAGGAATGCAGCAGGAATGATAGAGTTAGAAAGCCAACTTTTTGCAAATAAAACACTCCGTCTCAGCAATGTTCATTAATTTCTGCTAAAATTCTCAAGGGACAGATTGATGTGGTTACTGGCACTGGATGGGGCAATCAGGCTGACACTGCCTTAACTCACTGGACAATTTAACATCACCAAAGTGGGGACCCCCAGACATGAGGTGTCCCAGGACACGGTAGGAAGAACACAGCACCACCTGTAAGGTATTCTTGCCCAAATTTCTCACCTGGAATTTCATCAAGCTTCTAGAACTAAGTTTTTAGAACATATGTGGGAGAGGGGAACTTATAAGCATCATCGATCAATCTGCTAAAACCATAATGTGAGAAATTCTACAGGAAAAATGACCCTGTTTCTTCAAGAAATGAATGGCAGGCAGGTAGCAGGGGGAGAGCATCACTGAAGACTAAAAGGGAATTAAGAGACATACCAAAAAATGCAGTGTTGGATATTTTATTTAGATATGGATTCTAGTAAACCAACTGTAGAATGACATTATGAAGACAAGTGGGGAGAAATGAACATAGATGGTATTTAGTAAATACTACTTATTTTGTTGGATGTACTTTTCAAAAGTCCTTAAGTGACAGAAATTCATACTGAATAAGTGGTCCAGGTTTTCTGCTTGGATATTAACAGGTACACTGGTCCTCCCTTGGCGCTCTTTGGGCCAGTACCAGCGTCATGGCCCACGCGGTTGGGAAGGGAAGAGATCTGAGCATCTGCTCTCTCTTCTTCACACCTCTGTACTCCTTTCACTCCTCTGCCTACTGATGTCTAAAATCTGTCTACTTCTTTCCAAATCTGACACCACCAGTTACATCCAGGGAATCTTTTAACTGGGCTTCCTCACACCCACTGTTGCTCCCAGCTAGTTCACTCGGCGCCTGGCAGCCAATACAACCCTTTAAGCTTTGGGACACAAGTTACAGCAACACTAGCTGCAGTAAGAAAGAAACTCTAATTCTATGTCTTCACCTATGGAATTAATTCCATAGAATTCTATTTATGTCTTGAGTCACTGTCCAATGTGGGCGACCCTGGTTGGCAGGAGACTTCCGTCCACGAGGAGACTAGGTGCCTTTATCTTGTGTCTCCATCCTCCTCCGGGGCCTCAAAATCCTCTGCCTCTGGTGGTGGAGCTGGAAGAGGGTGCAGAGACTTTGAAGAGCTCTATCCCAGTGATGTCACATCTCACTTCCGCCCACATTTCACTGATGAGAATGAGTCATACTGCCACCAGTGGATGCAAGGCAGACTGGGAAATGTAGTCCCTGGCTGGGTAGGGGCCTTCCCAGAAACAACACCACCCCTGTAACTCTCCGTATGGAGAGGATAACACGTGTAGAGCACTTAGGACCATGCCTGGCACATAATGAGCGCTTAATAAATGTTACCATTTATTATTTAACCAACACCCACACATTACTCAAAAAATTAAAATAGAACACAAAGGTTTACAATAAAGGTCAATTTTCCCTCCCATCCTCCTGGTCCCTTTGCTAAGAAAACCAGTGTCCTCAGTTTCTAGTACATTCTTCCAAATATGTGTATATGCACTCATACGTGTAAAAGTACAAATACATAAGCATATCTTTTTTTAAACAGCAGTGATATCATGCTATATATTTGCTTTGTTTCCACTGAACAATATGTCTTGCAGATCATTCCAAATTTGCAACTAGATCAGATACATTCATTTTACCAACTGCATAGTTTTCCATTGAATGATGGGGACATAATTAGTTGAGCAATCTTCTGGTGATGGGGAAGATGTTTATGTAATTTTCTTTTTTTTTTTTCCAACTGGGTCAAAGAAAGACAAAGGAATAACCCGCAGGCTGCCTGCATGTAACAGTGAGGACAGAGGCCTTGGGTTATTTACGGGAAGGCATTGCACTGAGCAGGCCGCAGACAAGTGTGTGCTCAGAGTCTCATCAAGCTTCCGGAACCCAGATCGGGTGTCTTCCGGACTCGTCACCAGCCAGCTCTTTGGAAAAAGGGCTGAGACCTGGGACAAAGGGACATATTACAGACTTGACCACGAGAGTAACCAGTTTGGAGAAATCGATGGGACTTGAAATATAAATATATATATATATATGTTTACTGATTAAATGAACCCTTCCTGTCACGTATTTTGGCTGTTGGTTTGGCTCTTCCTCATGCAAGGTGGCTGCTCCCCAAAAAAGCAGCTGGAGAGAGAGAGAGAACATCTGTAGTGACCTGGCTGGCAGGGATGTTTCACGCTCCCCCCAAACCACAGCCTTTTCTGGGTGCAGCTTGGAAATGATTCGTCCAGTCCCCCCTTATTTTCCTGCTCCTGTGTCTCTCTGTGAGTCTGCACAGCTCAAGCCTGAGCCCAGCCCCTCAATCACCCACCCATTCGTTCCACAATCACTTCCTGGGTACCTGTCATGGAGCAGATGCTGAATGGACCACGTTTAAACAAAGCTTGCGAGGCTCACTGAGAACTTGCCCTGGCACCATGCTGTGTGCTCTACCTTCATGCCCTCTCTGACTGCTCCCCACAAGCCAGTCTTAGGGTGCTGGAGAGGACTGCGCGACTGAGGCCACAGCAAGCTTCCCTGTGAGTACCCAGTGAATGCCAGCCATTACTATTACTAACACTATGATTGCAAAGTTCTAAGCATTTTGCCTGGTGGGCAAGAAATTAATGCGAACCACACTATTCCTCGCCTTGAATTAAGGCGATTTAATCTTGTTCAGCATTCTATTAATAAGAAGACAAATGGGTTTTCCTTCTTGGCAAAATCTCAGTGTTCTTAGGAACCAATGCATACCCTCTGCACAGATGATTCTGAAAGCCAGTGCCAGCCCCCAGCTCCCTCCCCATTTGTGTCTCAGTGACATCCCACTGTAAATAAGAAATGAAGTCATTATCTACCGCCATCCTGCCACAGCCTGGCCTTTTGCCAACATTCCCGGGGCCAACCTCCCCATCCCCAGCCAGGTACCTGTGTGCCGTCCCTGACTCATCCCTCCCTCTCCTCCATCCAGATACCTCACCAGCCACCAGCTCCTGCCCAGTCTCCTTCCTTATCCCTCCCTTCTTTCCGTTCTTCTGCTGCGCACGACACATCACCACCTGCCCAGGCTACTACCATGATAGCGGTTCTGAAAGTGTGATCTGCAGACCCTGAGGCATCCCAACTTCCTTTCAGGGGGGCTGCAAGATTAAAACTCTTTTCATGGGAATACGGAGATGTTGTTTGCCTGTTTCACTGTGTTGATATTTGTATCAAGGATGCAAAAGCAATAGAGGTACAACTCCTGGAGCTTTTGCAGAAATCAAAGGGAGTGGCCCAAACTGTTGTCACCATCATTGTATTCTCCACCACCAGTCACTCATGGTAAAAAAAAAAAAAACAACGAGGGCGTCCCTGGTGGCGCAGTGGTTGGGAGTCCGCCTGCCGATGCAGGGGACACGGGGTCGTGCCCCGGTCCGGGAAGATCCCACGTGCCGCGGG
>NW_006792411.1:3232820-3285271 GCF_000442215.2 Lipotes vexillifer
AAAATAAGTGAAGAACGTTCTCCACTGTGTAGTAAAGTGTGTTTCTGGGAGGCTAATGTTACGAGCAAATCTGCCGGAGGCAAAAAAAAAAAAAAAAAAAAAAAACGAAAAACGAAAAAAAAAAAAGAAAAGCCAGTTTCACTGAAGAATGTCTGGATGAAGCTGTATAAATCATTAATTTTATTAAATGTCAACCCTTGCACATACAACATTTTACTATTCTGCTTGACAAAATAGGAGGTATGGATGAAGCATTCTGTTGCAGACTCAAGTATGATAGTTGCCTTGAAGTAAAGCACTTTGTTAATTTTTTTGAGCTAAACTAGCCACTTTTTCATTGACAACCATTTCGCTTGAAAGCACAACTGACAAACTAACCAGACTGAAGCATTTGGTAGACGTTTTCTTGAAAGTAAATGAAGTGAGCTTGTCATGTCAAGGGGGAAATAATGACAATATTTGTTACCAATGATGAAATTTGAACTTGCAAGTGAAAATTTGAATTTGGGAAAATCTATGTCCACCACCGTGAGCTGGACAGTTTTCCAATAATTAAACACTCTTCTGATAAGACATGTGGTAATGTTAGCGAATGTGATCCTTTGATACTTTAAAATGGAATGCGCCTAGATTTGGAAGATCTGCATGACTCAGTGAACCAATGATTCCCAAATGCTGAATGCAGGATGTTACAAAACTGTGCACGAGGGACCGAGCCATCCAAGAAAGAGCAATGGATTTTAATGTAGCAGAGGAGAAAGAAATTCAATGATATGGTTTCAGAGTTCAGGTTGCAGCTAACCTGGGAGAAAGCACCATTTGTCAATATGGGGTATAATATCAAAGAAGAATATTTGCAATTATCTAGAAAGGCTATTAAAAGACTCTTTTTTTTTCCACCTGCGTGTTTGTGTGAGACCAGATCTTCTTTCTATTCTTCAGCCAATATATCTCAACAGATTGAGTGCTGAGCAGATGTGAGAATCCAGCTGTCTTTTATTAAGCCAGACATTAAAGAGATTTGCACAAAAATTGATGCCACTCTTCCACTAAATTTTTTATTTTGAAAAACACAACTATTTTTTTATGAAAATAGGTATGTTAAATGTAGTGGGCTTACAAATGAGTTAAAATAAGTGTTTTATAGATGTCTCCATTTTAATATTTTAATTTTGAATCCAATAAACATTGATAAATTTAACCCACATAAACAACAATGATAATTAAGACTATATATTTAATAAGTGCTAGTGAATAATAAACATAAATATGTATAAATAATTAGTAAAATAATAAATAATTTTCAGGAATGAGACCCCAAAGTCTAAGAACGATTAAGGTACTACATCTGGCATTCTCCGGACCACACTTCTGCATTCTAATTGTGATTGCTATTGCATTGTCTCATCAGAAACGCATGTCCCGGTAACTGATGAGAGCAAAGCAGGCAGGGGCAAGGTCCAGATCACAAGGGAGAACTCATTCCACAGGCACAGCCCGGCCCCATCCCCCTCCACGGGAGTTAGGTGTTTGCACAGGTAACTAGCGATGTCATCACACACAAGGAACGGAGAGAGGGTGGGTGGAAAGGAAGTATGAAGTCACAATAATTGTTGACACTTACCAGGTGGCTACTGTGAAGCCAGCCCTTGGACTCAGCAGCTGAGTTAGGGACACACAGTGCCAGGCCTCGTGTAGCACCAAGAATGGAGAGGTGAGTCAGAGTGGGTGGGGCAGCCCCTGCTGGCTGCCTCTGTAGAGACAGGAGGGCTAAGTGGTCAGGCTCCTAGATGTTGCTGCTGGATGCCCTGGTTCAGATCCCCATTCTGCCACTTGCTGTTCTGACAATCTATCCAAGTAGCAACCTTAACTTCTCTGGACCTCACTTTTGTCATCTGTAAAGTGGGATAATGATACTTACCTGGTGAGGGTTAAATGCATGAACATCTATAGCCCTGTTAGGACAGTGCCTGGCATAGAACGAGCGTGAGGTGTGTACTCTCGACCAACGACTGTTTTTCTTTCCTTTTCTTTGCAGGCAGAGCCTGTCTGCCACTCCTAAGGCTGAAAATGCCAGCTATTCCTTTTCCCCAGCCTCTCTTGGCTCAATTCTAGACAATGAGATCTGAGGGAAAGTTGGCTGGCATGGAAATTCCATTTTTTCTTGCTTTTGGACATAGTGTTGGGAGGACATGGTGTTGGGAGCAGGGGTGAACATCAGGGGGAAGCATGAAAATAATCACACAGTAGCTGGCCCAGAGCCTGACACTGATCTGCTGAATTTTTTTTTTTTTTTTTGCGGTACGCGGGCCTCTCACTGTTGTGGCCTCTCCCGTTGCGGAGCACAGGCTCCGGACGCGCAGGCTCAGCGGCCATGGCTCACGGGCCCAGCGGCTCTGCGGCACGTGGGATCTTCCCGGACCGGGGCACGAACCCGTGTCCCCTGCATCGGCAGGTGGTCTCTCAACCACTGCGCCACCAGGGAAGCCCTGATCTGCTGAATTAACCAAGCCTATGCCCGCTTGCCTCCTGAGGATCCCAAGGCTACGAGAGATTACGTGATGCGTCCAGGGAATCAGGGCTAGTAGGAGGAGATGACAGTCATCGCGATTACCCTGGGAAGCAGATATTATTTCTATGATGCAGCAGCTGAAACTCAGAGGTTATATAATTTGCTGAAGATCACACAGCTAGAAAGTGATGGGACAGAGATTCCAACTCAGGTCTTCAAAGCTGGGGAGAGGGGCTAGATGAAATACAGGACACCTATGTAAGCTTGAATTTCAGATAAACAACATTTTTTAAAAAGTATAACTATGGCGCATTCAATATTTGGGATCTACTTATACTAAAAAATGTGTTATTTACCTGAAATTCAGTTTTTACTGGGCATCCTGTATGTTTATTTGCTAAATCTGGCAACCTTATAGAGCTGGGGACCTTGATTTTGTGTCCCACTGAAAAGTTGTTGTGCTGAGTTCACCCAGCATGCCAGCCACCTAAATAAACAAGGGACAAAATTGGACAGTGTGATCAATGTTCTAACTGGGATGCAAATGAACTGGGCCCGACTAGACAGTTTAGGGCAGTGGCAGGCGTATGAACTTATGCTCCAGCTTTACCTGGGGCAAGTTCACTAACCACTCTGGATTGCGCTTATTTTTCTGCAAGCTGACAAAAAATACTGGTACTTAAGACCAAATGAGATCAGATCCGTAAAGTGCTTAGCTCTGTACCTGGCACTAAGTGCTCCATAAAAGCCTCTATTCTTCCTCCTCCTCCTTGTAATGTCATTTTGAGGTATTACTGTATGTGTTATCATCACTGTTATTGTTTCTATTATTAGCATTAAATGCCTTGTTTATTATTAACACTAAAGGCCTTGAGGCCTGCTGGAGGAAGGCCTCTCCTTGAAGCCACTTCTCTTTGTGCTGCCAGCAGAGGGCGCCATTGTCTGACACAGAGGCCTCCAGCCGGCCTGTAGCCACTTTAAAGATACGTCTGGGATCGGGTTGCTCCACTTGGCCTGCGGCGCACTGGGGAGGGAGGGGAGGCAGCCTCTGGGCCCCAGGTTATAACTCAGCTTGTACTGCCTCAGACCTCAGACCTGTCACTGCCCCCTCACCAGCATAGTCCCATCCAAGGAGCCCCTGTCTGGCGTCCCATTTGGGGGATTTTTCTAACAAGGCCACCTCTGGACCATTTATTTCTTTCACCTCTTACCAACCCATGTCTGGGTTTTTGATAAAAAGCTCCATGGAGACTAATCAGAGGAGGCTCCGTTGATCTTTCTCCAGGATCTTTAGGCATGGGAGAGATGGATGGAACTGGGTTTGAATCCCTGGCGCTCCGCTCACTTGCCATGGGACCTTGGGCATGTTGGGCCACCCCTCCGAGCCTCAGTTGCCTCATCTGTGAAAAGGGAAAGGTTGCACCCAAGGCCGGGAGGAGCTGGCGTTAGCAATGCGCTCGCCCCACATTGCTAACACCTGGGGGCTCAGTCAACGGGGCATGTCTTTGTTTCTTCTTCAGACTCAGGAGAATATTCCCTAAGAGTCCATGCAAAGAAGGCTCTAGGCCGGTGATGAAAATAAGAATTGATTTGCCTGTCATAGTTTCCAAAGAAGTCATCACATTTGTTGTTGTTTAATCTTTACAAGAACGCTGTGGAATAAGATGTATTTTTATACCCACATTATAGCAAACGTGTCCAATTGAGGTCATGAATGGGGCATTTCCTCCAATGAAGGGTGAATGGCCTGTTTAAAGCTGGATGTTTCAGTCAGGACATCATTGTCTGGGACCCATCTGTGTGGACTCTCAATGGCCGGCGAGTGGTTTCTCTGTGGCAGGAGTTCGGCACGGTTCTTTGTAGGAATTCTATTTGATCCTCACAGCAGCCTTAAGGGATATAGGCATGGTTTCTACCTTTGTTTTACAGAAAAAGAGACTGAGGGCGAGGATGGAATGCAGATTCCCTGACTCCAGACTCACGCGTGTGGCCATCAGCCTCCAAGAAGGGAAGGGCAGGGGTGTGGGTCTCGGGGTCGGAGGCCCTGCAGAATAAAAGTGGGAACTCTGCTCTCAGAAGACAGGGGTCTGATCCTGATTCCCCCCGCCAATCCATGTGACCTTCTGAGCTTTGGCCTCCCTATTTGCTTCCAGGTTCATGGGATTACTCCGAAGCTTATTTGAGAGAGTAGGTAGGAAATTGTTTCCTAAACTGAATCAGAGGGTGAGGGTTCAAGCTGAGCCCACTCTGGAATTCAGACAAGCCTGGGCCTGTTTGGGAAAGGCCGGGCCAGACACCCCCCAGGAGTCAATTTAGTGAGACTTGGGGTGGTTTGTGACTGAAGGAGAATGAGGAAGTGGCTTTGCATGCCGAGCCCGGGGAAGGCGGTGGCCAGGGCCCCTTGGGCCTGTCTTGAATATTGTCCTGCACGCTCAGCTTTGGGGCACCCCAGTCTGAGCCCCGCACACCGAGGGACTGGCGACAGAGCTGAGGGCCTGCTTTGCCAGGGGTTCCCTGAGCCCCACCCCACCCCCGGAGCCCTCACAGAGCCAACGTGGGACCAGGGCACAAAGTGACTTAGTGACAGTGGCCCTGGAGAGGCAGCTGAGGCAGAAGATGAGAAGACCGTGCCTGAGCTCCTGGGGGACCCTCCAGGGCTCCTAGATGCCTGTGCCCGGTGTGGGCAGGCCTGTACCCCGGAGGCACCACAGCCAAGGCACAGCCATTGTCACTGTCACGTCAGGCTGGGGAAATCTGAGGTTCAGCTTTAAAGGTCTGCAGGGACGGGTTGACCTATGTGTCATTTCCAGGAATTAATTCAGAAATGGGAGGTGATTTTCTGGCCAGGTCTTTAGACTGTCTCACATCACTAATTAAATGAAAGTCTTTGCCTGGGGCCCAGTCCTGAATTGAACCCTTTGCTCCACCTTTACAAACAAGATGGTCTCACCTCTGAGGGCAGCTTCCCTCACCTGCAAAATGCAGGTAAAGACCACTCCTTCCTAGGGCACTGGGGCTACTTAGTGACACATGGTGTGATGTGCCTGACTTATCAGGTGGCACTCACTCTTCTTTTCTTTCCTCCATTTTCTTTCTCCTTCCCTCCCTCCCTCTGCCCTTCCCTCTCCCTCTCTTTCCGTTTCTTTCCTTTCTTCATTCATTCAGAATAAACTGTAATGGACGAAGAGAACAGACTTGTGTTTGCCAAGGGGGAGAAGCGGTGAGGGAGGGATGGATTGGGAATTTGGGATTAGCTGATGCAAACTAGTATATATAAGCATAAACAACAAGAATAAACAACAAGGTCCTACTATATAGCACAGGGAACTGTATTCAATATCCTGTGATAAACCATAATGGAAAAGAATATAAAAAAGGATATATGTATGTATAACTGAATCGCTTTGCTGTAGAGCAGAAATTAACACAACACTGTAAATCAACTACACTTCAATAAAATAAATTTAAAAAATAATCACCTGTAATGCCCTATGTAGTCATTTTGGCTCTGCTCAGGGTCCAAGTGCCCTTACTCTCTGTTAAGCCAATTCATAGCCACTGTGACGATGACCATCCAATGGGCACTTGAGAACTGATTATCCCAATGCATCTGGGGAATGAAGTTCCAATGCAGCCCACTGTTCCCTTGCAAAAACAAGATAGGCCAGACATCTCCCTGGACACAGCTGGTTTTCATCAGTTCTCCACGAGACAGTTTTGCCCCATTTATTTTTGATCACTGCTGACCATGATAATTTGCTTTCTCGTCTCTGGTTTTCACATCCCCGTTTCAAGGAGAGGCCAGTGAATATCTGAACAGAAGAGAAGTCAGCGTTTCCCGCCGAAAAGGGATGCAGCGTGGTGTGTGTTTGCTGGTGGGAGACGAGGAAGAAAGAAGACAGAATATGATCCACAAGGGATCTACCTGGGAAAGATGGGACAGGTAGAAAGAAGTGAGCTTCCATGTCTGTCAAAAGGTGTGACCAGAGATGTTTACATCCCTCGCTGCCAAAGGATGAGAGGGGGACGGCTTTCTCTGCAAAATCCCTTTCCTTTCCAAGAAGGCAGTAAAACTGCATAGCAGTTCATTTTAAAAAGTCAGCTGCCTGTGCCAGGTGATGGCACATCCGCATAAGGATGAGACCTGGTGGACACAAGGGGAAGTGAGGGCACTGGAATGGAGGGGCTGGTATTCATTTCAATGTTGCTAATACTTGTTAAGATACAATGTGTGCAACATGTAAACACAGTAACAATGTCACAGGGAAGCAAACATTTTGTCAAGGTCTTTTTTTACTCCGTTTCTCCCTCCAGCCAATGAACCAGCTATATAAAGAATCCAACTGATGACACAGAAGAAAGAACAAAGATGAATGGTAGTGAGGAAATCTGGGCTATCTCTCTGTCCATTCAGAGAAGTGAATCTGAGGTTGTCCTGGTAAATGGCAGCTCAGATGGTGAAGCATAGGGTAGCAGCTGAGAACACTGATTTTTACAGCCAGATGGACCTGGGTTTAAATTCTAGCAGCATCACCTGCTAGCTGTCAGACATAGGGAAAGTTTTTTAAACTTCAATAAGTCTCAGTTTTCTCATCTGCAAAATGGGATAAAATGCTAATGATAGTAATGTCATGCCTCCTAGGGCAGTTCTTTCCAACCAGTCCTCAAGTCCTATTAAGATTTCCTTGAAAATACCTTCCAAATCCATCCTCTCGCTTCCATCCACACTTAAACTGCCTGGCTTGGTTCATACATGATGTCTCCTGGACTATTCAAGGGGCCCTGACTGGTCTCCCTCCTCCAGTCTCCCCTTCCAGTCCACCCCTCACCGTGCAACTGGAGAGAGTGGGGCTCCACCACAGAGATCCAGCCACACCCTCCAGTGGTCTCTGCCACCTTCTGTCAAGACCCAGTGCCTTAGTGGAGAATTGTGTTTGTCAGAAATGGTCCAATTGAAAGTGTCAGGAACCCAGGTCAGACTGGATTAAGAAAGTAATAAAAAGGGATAGGGGAGTCTGTTCAGGCCTTCCAAGGAAGCAGGTGCCAAGATGGAAACAGACATGCAAGAGATTTAATGGCGGATACACTTGGGAAGGTTCAAGGGGAGGGAACAGGCTGATTCAGCTCTGATCCTGTGAAGGAGAGAAGGAAGGCTAGGTAGAGTTTCAGACTTCAGTGCAATTTCTAACAAAGTTTCCCAGTGGGGAATCTTAGAACCAAAGTCACCAGGGACAGTGCTCCCAGATGCTCAGCCTTTGGCTAGAAGCAGCCCAATGTTGCAGGGAAAGGAGGGAAGCCAGCCTAGGACCAAATGCAGTGGAAGATGCAGAGGGTCTGTCAGTCAACTATGCTTTTGCAAAGCGGCAGGTTTGGGTGGCACATTTACGTGGCCACCACAGGGAAAAACCTGTGGGGTCACACAACCCAAAAGTCCAGAATCAGCATTGCTTCAGGCGTGGCTATATCTAGGTGTCCAAGTGACAACTCCACAATATTTCTTCACTTCGTGGCCCTGCTTCCTCAGTATGAGCTCAATTTTCCAACAGGTTCTCTCCATGTGGTGGTAAAATCACCACGAGCAACTCCAGGCTCACCTCTTCTCAGTTTCAACCCCAGCCAGAAAGAACCTACCCGTTTCTTTCCTGAGCAAATTGTCCCGGAAATAATAGCTCTGATTGGCTCTGACTGGATCGTGTGCCCATCTCTGAACCAATCACTGTGGCCGAGGGGGAGAGACATGCTCTGACTGGCTGGTCCTCTGGGTTAACTGCCACCCCTGGACCTGAAAGAGAATCAGTTTCCTCTATCACACCTGAGACTGGGGGAAGGGGTGGTTCCCTGAGGAACCCTGGGAAAAACTGGGGTGCATTTAGTGGAAGGAAGGGCAAGGGATGCTGAGGAAAAACAACAGGCGTCCTCCCTCCGCAGATCATTCTTTACATTATTCCTGGAAGCACACCCAGGGGTCTTTCAGCTATCTCCTGATGGACAACAAAACACCCCAAAACTTAGTGGCTTAAAATACAGTGATCTGTAACTTCTCATGAGTCTGTGGGGCCTTTGGGCAGTCCCACAGACTGCTGGTCCCACAGTCCCAGAGTCTGGGAGTCTGGACTCTGGGACTGTGGGTGCCAGAGTCCCACAGTCTCTGCTGGTCTCACCTGGGGTTGCTCACGGGACTGCATTAGCTGTCTCCTCTTAGCGTCATCCACCTGCCATCTCCCCGCCACGCACTCTCCCATCCTTCAGCAGCTACCTTCAGCCACTTCACCTCAGGTGATCTTCCCCCAGCAGGCAGGACAAGGCTGTCACTTGTACCACATTGATGGCATTGGTCCAAGTAGGTCACAAGGACAGTCCAGAGTGAGGAGAGGAAACAGCTTCCACCTCTTGAAAAGAAGGAGCAGCAAAGAATCTATTTTTAATCCACAAAAATGAAAATGAGATTGGCCTGGGGAGGCGGTGTCTAGATTTGCCTTAACAGCTGAAAGTCTGTGGAGATTTCCTGTGCCGCTTTCCTGGCCAGGTCCACAACCCTGCTCCTCAATTTCGGCCTTTTTCTTTGGAGATTTGGGGTGTGGCTGTGACATCTTGAGGGGGCTGAGGTGCTGGGTCTGGCGCAGGTGAACAAACCACAGAAGCAAGGCATTTGACCCCCAGACTCTGAGCACTTGAAGGGGAGGACGGTGGTCACCTTTCATCCCAGTGCTGGGCCTAGGAAGCTGGGACATATGCAAGCAGCAAAGCCTTTGGGACATGCAGATCCAGGTCCCCATTCTACCTTTCTCACTTGTACGGGTGAAAGCTCCCTGCTCACAGCTATTTCTCCAGCACTCAGTATAGCACCTGACACATAGTAGGTGTTCAATAAACGTTTGCTGGATCAACGAGTAAACCTCTCTGGGCCTTATTTTCTCCATCTGAAAAATTGTGGTAACACTAGTAACAGTACCAGCTAGTGCATTCAGTGTGGTGATGTCAAAACCCAACTCTTCTCCAAGCCCACGAGGCTCTGCATGATCTGGACGCCATGTACTCTTCAGCCTCATTCCATACCAAGTCCCGTGGCTCTCTGCACTGCAGCCACCTAAGCCCTATTCCAAGTTCTCAGAGTCACCTGTCTCCTTACCTCAGGACCTTTGCATATACTACCCTCTGTGCCAGATGTACTTCTCTCTCCCTCCTAACTTAGTCAACTGCTAGCTATTTCTCAGATTCCAGCCCCCTTAGCACTTCCTGGGATAAGCCTCTCCTGACCCTCTGGACCAGGCTGGATCCTCTTGTTGCATGCTTTCTGAGCACTGTGTGCCTTTTCTTTTCAGCTCTTCTCAGAGGTGTCATTAGTCAGGGTTCTCCAGAGAACAGAACTAGCGGAAACAGAATACACACATGTACGTGCACACACACACACACACACACACACACACACACACACACATGCCACACTGGAAAATATTGCATTAAAACATTACTTATCTCGAGAGAGATTGAGAGAGAGATACATTATAAGGAATTGCCTCACAGAGTTATGGAGGCTGAGAAGTCCTATAATCTGTCATCTGCAAGCTGGAGACACAGGAAAGCTGGTGGTATAATTCCAGTCTGAATCCTGAGGCCTGAGAACCAACAGTGTAAGCCCCAGTCAGAGGACAAGAGAAGATTGCTGTCCCCACTCAGCAGTCAGGCAGAGAGACAGCAAATTCTCCTTCCTCTGACTTTGTATTTTATTTAGACCCTCAACTGATTGGATGAGGCCCACCCTCAAGAGGGCGGGCGATCTGCTTTACTCAGTCTACTGATTCAAATGCTAATACCATCCAGAAGCAACCACACAGACACACCTAGAAATAATGGTTAACCAAATATCTGGGCTCCCTGTGGCCAGGTCAAGTGGACACATAACATTAACCATCACAGAGGTGGGAGCTACAGTTTACTTATTACTGTTTGGTTACTGTCAGGCTCCCCAGACTGTCCTCAGTTTTGCAAGACTAGCGATGAGGCTGGTTTGTTCCATAGTGTAAATTCAGAGCTTAGCCCAGCACCTGGCATGTAGTAGGTATATGATACACATTGGGACTGGGTGAATCAAGGGGTGGGTCAATAGATGATTGCCCGGCGTGGTGCTATGTGCCAGGAGGGCATTCAAGGACTGTCAGTCCTCTCAGTCAGTATTAGTAACTGTTTATTTAAATGAATTAATGAATGAATGAGCTAGTGAATGGCTGGAACTAATCTATTGCACTCATTTGTGGGAGAAGACAGAATCAGAAATGAAATTACAAAGCAATGAGCAAATGTCAAAACAATTTAAGCAAATCGCTGCAACAGTTCCCCAGCTGTTCTTCTCACTGTTCTTAAAATAAAGGAATTTCTGCTAATGGGGGTTGGGGATAAATTTAAAAAGCCACATAAATGAAGAGCAGTGACCCCAAGAGCTGGCCTCCCAGGAAGACAGGCCAGAACCATCAGTGATGGTTGTCCATCTGGGCTGTGATGGGCTGTCCATGCCTCCAACGTCATGTCTGTAGTTGACTTCAGTTCCCAGCACCTTCCTGTGCATTCTTGGGGATACACTTTTGAAACTCAACCCAGATGCTGCAAAAGGACCAGAGGGTGGGTGCTCCCCCACATACCTTCCCCAATGTCACAGCTGCAGACCAGCAGGCCTCTGCAGGGCCCGCGCACACAGTCGAAGCCACCAATGGGCCAGGCTGGGACTTGAACCCTACTCCAGCATGTCAGAGTTGGAAAGGTCCCCAGGAGCCTACAATATGCCCCCTTTAAGAAGACTGGAAAACTGAGGCCCAAAGAGGGAAACTGGATGCCCGAGGTCACTCACCAATTTAAGTCAGCCGTGTCATGCCAAGTCACTGTGGAGTCTAAGGCAAAAGGAGACATCTGTAAAACCTATACTGCTTGTATTGTAAAATTTAAAATTTGGTACTTTGTTCATCATGATTTTTGCATTAACTTTGGTATTGGAAAACATTGCATCATAACATTACTTATCTTGATTACTGAGTTTTTTGGACATCCCTTTAAATTCCTCTCCAGAGGCAAGTGCCTCACCCCAGCGAGGGGGTCAGGGTAGAGAGTCAGGGTAGCATCTTGGACCCGTATTCCCTGTGGGGACTACCACACCACCCTGTCTCAGACAGGCAGCTCAGACCTCTGGGAGGAACTGGCTTTGTGGGTGGGTCCACCTGGACCCCAATCCCACCTCTAGCATCACCCCCAAACCCTACTTGGGTGACCATGGGCTGGCCACTGAACTTCTCTGGGCTTCAATTTTCTCTTTCTAAAAGTTTGGCAGTCCGTCATTTAGACCCAATTGATTTTTTTCAAGGGTCTACCATGTGCCTGGCTCTGTGCCGGGCCCTGGGCATGCGCAGAGGCCAGCTGAATATCAGAGACAAAACACATAAATTGCTTAAGGCAGAGCCTGAGGATGGGGGCCTGAGACAATATTATCATCTCCTCTTCCGAGTTGGTAGCTCTTTAATGCTTAGTATCCCAAAGGCCAGCCCTGAATGCTCTCAGCCTCTTTGGCAAGTGGCTCTAGTCCGGGTAGGCTGCTCTTGTTCTATTCAGGATGCTCCAGAAATCTGACCTCTGCCTCTTCCATCCTCCCCTCCCTTCCAGCCGCATTCCCCGGCTCCTGGGTGTGAGATAAGGCTGCCGTCTCCTGCCCCTTTCTCTTCTGTCTGGCCCGGCCAAGCTGGCGTATATGATCTTAGTTTTCTATATTTCTAGCAGCGGGGGTGGGGGACATGGCAGGGGGATGGGGGACTGGCCCAGAGCTTCTGGGCCTGTGGAAGACACTGGCCACAGGGGGTGTTTAGCTTTCTGCCCCACTGGTTGTAATTCTGGAGGCACCCGAGCTGCTTGGGATCAGGTCCCTCTGGCTGTGATGACAGGCCTTCAGCAGGCACTGTAATTGCAGTTAAAACCACCCATTTTCCTCCTGGCAAGCTCTAGTTAAAGAGGTGCTAGCAGGCAGCCTGCTTGTCTGCAGTGAGGCTGATCAAAGGGCTGAAGGCATCTGTTTTGTCTCTGTTTTCTTTCACCACCCCCTGTCCTTTGAAAAAAAAAAAAATAGTTAAAAAGTAATTTATGAAAATGAATACCCGTCCTTCTCTGGAGGCTAAAAGGCAGCCACATATTAGAGATATTCAATGTGCATTGCGTGTTTTTTACACTTCGGTCAGTTTTATAATGAGAAAATTGGAGCTAGAGAGCGCTCCTGATATGTCTGCTCCCATTAAAACCTCTCTGCAGTGTTTTTTATAATATCAGGCCTGACTTTTTACACCCTGAGGATTTCCTGAAGAATAAACTCTCCCACCTCCAGCCTGTGATGGGCGATTGTGTCCTGACTGGTCTACAACCCCGCAGGCTTCCCCACCCACCTCTCCCAGTTTTCCTGGAGCCCAGTGCAGAGGTTGTCCTGGGTGAGGCTGTCCAGGACTCCAGCCTCTGCCTGCTCTCAGGCCCCACAGCTTTGGAACTTTCTCTTCACCTGAAGGCACAAAAAAAGGTTTTCCATTTAGAAATACATACACCCCACCCTCGCACATTTCTTTCCTCTTTGGTTTACAGAGAGGATAAAGGCATAGGTGAGAATGAAATATCCTGAGCAGATAGGGGACGAAGAACCTGCCTGGGACTCTCAGGAAATGGGACACGTTTAAGGAAACCTTAAGAGAATAATTCACCAAAACAAAACAAAAACAAAAACACATGTCATGTCTCAAAGCCATGTCGAAGTTGAGGGAAGTCTCATCAGCCACGCTCCACACTGCGTGAAGGTCTGTGGCTTTGGTGGGAAGCTTTAGCCCGATCTGTCATTCACGCGGTCATTTACATGTTCAAGCATCACCATGTAGGTCCAGGAGCTGGGAACACAGAGAGGTCCTGGTCTGCCGGGCACCATGTTTGAAGGGCTCACAAGGTACCTTAGAAGCTCCCTGTCTTGAATTTCTTTCCCATCCCCATGTGCCAAGACTCTGCCAAGCCCTCCAGATAAGGCCCGATAAGGACCGGTTATGCCCTGTTGGGTTTCTAGCCTGCCACCTTTAAGAGTTAATTCCCCACCCTCCTTGCTACCCGCTTTCTTGGTTTCAGAGTCCCTCTGGAACTCAGAGTAAAAGAATCTGCACACGTGTACAGAGCATTCATAGTTTTCAGAGTATTTCCATAGCCCATGTTGCAACAGAATTCCCACCATGATCCCTTGAAATAGGCATTACTGTTCCCATTTTACAGGTGGGGATAATCAGGGCTCTGAGGGAGGAAGATGCCTCTCCAGGACACAGGGCTAGTAAATTGCAGGTCCCACGTCTGAAGGACTCAAAGTCTCCCCACCACAACCAGCTTCACAAGGTCGCCAATGAAACAACCCAGGCCTCGACACCCGGCAGATCCTGGCTGGAAACCGAGTCTGACCTTTGACAGGTCACTTTCCTGCCCATCTCAGGGTTTGGAGGGGCCACGGTAATCAGGAGCCTGGTAAAGTGAAGGTACCCCTGCCCTCTCCTTGATGAGGTTTGGCTCAGGGGCAAAGCTTATCCGTTCTTGGGTCCTCCAGGCCCTGCCTGGGCCCTGTGATGTTCCCTTCCCTCCCCTGGGTCTGAATCCTGCCTTGGAAAATAGAACAAATTGTTCAGGCCTGTGGGCATAGAGATGCCCCGACTCTGATCCCGTCCTGACTTCATGCTTGCTCCCTCCCAGCAGGCCTGGCGGCTCATTAGCATAATTCAGTGGCCTATTTGTACAGGCCATGTGAACATTCTTTCTGGTTCCCAAACACCCAGAGGAAAGGAAGACTGCAGTCCCCACCATTCAGTAATTCCGTTACATATGCCAGAACGCCACTCCGTGGTATGGGCAAGCTGATGGAAGTATTTTCTTCAAACGGGCTTTCATTCTCTTCCAGAATGAACTCCTTGGTGTGTCAGCTTTCTAATTCACTAGGCCGTGGGCCTCTGCCTAGGAAAGTTCAGCTGGGCTGAACGGAGACAACCTCCCTGCCTGACACGCAGCCCTGACCCGGGTGGATTCCGGGCCACCTTCCCCGCCCCTTCTCAGCATCTCGGCAAAGACTTGCAGGTTGGTGAGATGTTCAAGGACAATTCCTAGCCATGGGGCAGTCTTCTCTGTAATGGGAGGAAGAAACTGAACACCGACCATGTGTTGAGCACTGCACTAAGCACTTTGCAGAGTGATGATTACATAATGATAGGCAGTGCCTATTTAGCACATACCATGGACCAGATCTTGAGGCAAATATTTTCCATGCATTATATCTCATTCAAGGTTCAGAATTACCCTGAGAGCTATACTATTGCTGCCCACAATGTTTTAGGTGAAGATACAGAGAGAATTAACTTCCTGGGATCCCAGTTAACAAGCAATGAGGCAGACATGCACACCCAGCTACGTATGACTCAAAATCCTAACCAACTTTTCAATATCAACTAATGTGATCTTCATAACAACCCGTGAGGATCAAGTTGCTAATTCCATTTGATAAATGAGAAGATTAGGCAAAAAATTGTATGTAACCTGGGCATCTCTCCTGAGGTCATATGTCTGCTGAGTGGGAAGGATGGGATTTGAACTCAGGAAGCCTAACTTGAAAGTGACGTACTCAAGGACTAGGCTCTAAAGCCCCACCGGATCCTTGAACATCATTCCCTTGAGGCTAAATGCCCTTTGCCCGACCTAAGCAGCAAGCTTCTATTCATCCCTCAAGACCCAGTCCAAATGTCCCTTCCTCAAGAAAGACTTCCCAAATTATTCCAAGTATATTAGTGCTTCCTTCCCCATGCACTTAGATAACAAAGTCTGTATCCCCAATTGACACTTTTTGTTTGTATCTCTCACTAAACAGTAGCTCCTTAATTATGGAGTCCAAGTCTCATTTGTCTGCATATCCTTCAGCTTGGCACAATGTAGACAGCTAAGTGGTAGTGGAGGGTAGACAGCAGCTCATTTATTTCAGCCATCTTGGGATCTTCAAATATATCACTGGGTGTTTTGTACCCATATAACATATTTAATAAATAGAGATCAGTGTTTCCAAATTGAGTGTGAACATTAGAGTCACATGGGAAATTTTTAAAAATACAGATCCTCCCTGAACCCTACCAAATCACACACTGTCATGGCTAATATCGTGTCTGTCCAGGACCCCCAATCATCCACCCTCTTAAGGAGGAGTGTCACCTAAGCTGATGCAATCGAAGTTATTCCCTGGGAATTTTCTCCTGGAATCATGTGGAAGGGGAGTTTTCTTAGTTCTTCCAGTCATAGAGCTGGAAAATTGTGACTCTATGATGGGCAGCAACTGTGTTTCCCAGCACATGTGGAAAGCCCGTCTCCTGCAGGACGGGGGATGGGGAGAGAAAGAGAAAAAGAAGAAAGAGAGAGAAAGAGAAAAAGAGAGAGAGAGAGGACATCCAGCCATCCCAAGGTTCACTGAACCCTTGCACTTTTTGAAGTTTGATGAAATGAGACAAATTCCCCTCTTACTGTTAGGCTACTTTTTGAGAGGTTCTGTCACTTGCAAATGCTAGTGTGTGATGTGTACATATACATTATGGGATATGTATACATTTTAATGAATTAGAGTGTTAACCAGTACTTTTATATAAAAAGATTAATAAATAAATATGAAATGCTGCTCCAAACCTGACCCAGTGGCATAAGATCATATAGTACTTAGCTCACGCCTTCCCCTCCGTGAATACGTTCTCTCACCTGACATGGTCTAGGTATGTGCCCAAAACTAAGGGAAAGAATGTGGGGTGACATCAGATTTTCTCAGCTGCCACAGTCCAGTGGAATCCAGTTTTCTGAAGACAACGTTCTTGAGAGCTGATGGAATCCTACTTCTTCGAACAGAAAACTAAAGGGAAAATTGAGGGCCGTGAACACAAAAGCAGACGGATGGAGAAAATCATCTATGAGGCTGGCTATGCAAAGACATTTTTATTGTTATTTATGGGGATTTAAGGGATCTTTGAGGGCAGTGTTGACCTTTCCCGCTCTTAACTTACTTGCTGATTTCACACCCAATAAGATCAACCTCCACACTAAGTAACAGGTTGTTTCTTAATATTGTTTGGCCAGTAAAACTAGTCGCTGGTGATTTTTCAGGAAATACTGTGAACTACCCCTTGGCCCATATACTCTCCTTCAGAACAATCTCCTGCCCACGTTTCTCCATAAACTTGTGTTCACTTGTCTGTTACAGTGAATGCAGGTACATCGCTTGTTAAGCCATCAGCTAAGCACCTGCTACATGGCAGGCCTGTACTGGCTTCCACGGCCCCAACATAGATCAGAAGCGGCTCCTGACCTCCAGGAGCCCATAACCTCTAGTGAGACATAGACTAGGAAATATGCAGGGTATCATGTGCTTTGACAGAGAGATCTATAAAGGGTGGTCCAAGCGCAGCTGAGGGGTCCACTACCATTAGCAGCGAGCGGGTCAGGAGGGTTCATAAAACATAGCAACTTTGATCCAGGCTTTGACGTATATGTATGAGTTTACCAAGTAGAGAGAGAAGAAGAGCGTCCTAAGGCTGCATTCGGATATTTTCCAATTCAGGTTCAAGAATTAGGTCCCCAAATGTGTACCTCACTGTAAAGGGTCTTTTTTTTTTTTTTTTCCCTTACAAAAAATCGTGGAAGAGGGAAGAATTTATATCTCACTTGGAGATTTGTCTGGGACCTTTTCCTAACCTGCACAACTGCCTCCTGAGGGAAGGAGAATCTGGTAAAATATCTTATGTCTAAAAGCCACAAAAATATACAGAGCAGGAGCTAAGTTTGACATATAAATATATTAAATAAATGCATTCACAGCTCAATTTCCTCACCCTCTGACTGCCAGTAATTTATTCAGACAGCTTCAGCTGAAACCATTTCTCACTTGATATAATAATCTGGAAAGGTGTGTTCAAATTTTCTTCATTCTACAGGGGCTTTGTCCTTTTCTTGCCAAGAAAGCCCTACATCCCTGGGCCTCTGGCCTCTCTGAGCTGAGGTAGGTGGGGAATGGACTCAATCCTCTCTGGCAGGAGAATCAAATGATTTTTGTGCTTTGAAATGTTTTCTTTCAATTCAGCTTTGATTGATGTGTCCAGTGCTAAGTAAGGCTTTCATCGTCATTTACAATGACCCAGGGAAATGGGCCGTGTGATTCACCCGCTTTTACAGGTGTGGAGTCTGAAGCTCAGAAAGTGAGGAAGAAAGAAGAGAAGGAAGAAAGGTAAAGAAAAAGGAAGACTTAGTAAAGCACTCACTTTTGAAGGTACTTTTCAAATGCGAGATCTAATTTAAGTCCTCCCAACAATCATAAGAAGGAGGAATTATGGGCTCACTTCACAGCTGAGAAAATGAGACTCTGAGAGGTGAAATAACACTTAGAAATCATCAAGGCCTCCATGTGACCCCAGGTCACCCCAAGGCCTTCTTACCTGAAATCAAATTCCAAGGCCTTTTGACACCATCACTCTGCCTCTGAAAGGCTGTGCTGGGGACCTACTAAGTGCCTGTCAGTTGGAAGGGTATGAACAAAGGGGAGATATGGATCCTACCCTCCTGGCTGAGAGGCTCGGCAAAATCCTGGAGAGATGTCCTTCCCCGTGCACCCGAAGAGGCCACTCTCCAGCCTGTCAAAGGTTAGGAGATCTTATAAGCAAATTAAGCCTCTGGCAGGAAGGCACAGCCTGCTCAACTTTTCCATTCGCAGGACAAAGTGTTCAGCTGGGGCCTCAGTAGCACTTAACCCCCGGGTCAAGTGAACTTGCTGAGTTCCAAAGGCAAATCAGGCTGAAAATGTGCCCACTTTGATAAAGAGGTTTAAGGCAAAGGCGTTGGAATACCATCCCTCTCCTTCCCCTCTTGTGCCCCAAAAGGCCAGCTTCTAACAATCTCCATCCAGTGCGTAATCCACTTGTTACCTAATCCCCCCCAGAAAAGGCCTCTTTTGGTTACACAACCAATTAGGATTTGTCACTCAGGGTAACAGAGGCCCCATAAACCATAATGCAGGCCCCTGCTTCTTCATCTATTCAACAAATGTGTCCTAAATCCTCCTACGTGTAGCTCTGGCCAAGCACTTTCTGGTCCAGGTACACCATTCATTCCTCACCGTAACCAAAGAAATGAAGATTGGTTCCTTCATAAGGCAGATCTGGAACCAAGCTGAGAACGATGGTCAAGGTTGGCTGGTAACCTGGTAAAGGGCAGAGACAGTTAGACTTCATGCCTCTCTATTGCCAAAGCCCACGCTTTTGCCTTTTTTCTTCAGCTTTACTGAGGTATGATTTATAGATAATCATTATATATATTTAAGAGGTACAACATGATGTTTTTGTTTTGTTTAGTTTTGTTTTTGTGGTACGCGGGCCTCTCTCTGTGGCGGCCTCTCCCGTCGCGGAGCACAGGCTCTGGACGCGCAGGCTCAGCGGCCATGGCTCACGGGCACAGCCGCTCCGCGGCACGTGGGATCCTCCCGGACCGGGGCACGAACCTGTGTCCCCTGCGTCGGCAGGCGGACTCTCAACCACTGCGCCACCAGGGAAGCCCAACATGATGTTTTGATATATGAATCCATTGTGAAATGATGCCCCCAATCCAGCTAATTAACCTTTCCATCACCTCACGTAGTTACATTTTTTTTGGTGAGTGGTAAGAACATTTAAGATCTACTCTCTAAGCAAATTTCAAGTATACCATAGTTTATTATTATCTATTGTCACCATGCTGTACCTCAGATCTCCAGAACTTATTCAGCTTATAATGGAAAGTTTATACTGTTTGACCTACACCTCCACACCCCCACCCCAGCTCCTGGCAATCACCATTCTGCTCTCTACTTCTAGGAGTTTGACTCTTTTAGATTCCACATATAAGTGAGATGTTGCAATATTTGTCTTTCTCTGTCTCCATGCTTTTTCTACTGATCTCCCTCAGTTTCTTTAAAGCTTCAGCCAAATTTTTAAAAATCATTAAAAATTTTAATTAAAATGTGAAAGTAAAGATCCCACCACCCTAACACAATCTCTTTTCATTTGTTCTGTCTCAGATATAGCACTAGTTGAATAATTGAATGGAAGGGTGATGGATGGATGGGGGATGGATGGATGGATGGATGAATAGATGGGTAGATGGATGGATGGATGGATGGATGGATAGATGAATGGATGGGTAGATGGATGAATGTATGTATGGATTATGGATGGCTGAGTGAGGTATGGATGGATCAATGGGTGACGGATGGATGGATGGATGGATGGATGGATGAATAGATGGGTAGATGGATGGATGGATAGATGAATGGATGGGTAGATGGACGAATGTATGATGGATTATGGTTGGATGAGTGACGTATGGATGGATCAATGGGTGACAGATGGATGGATGGATGTGCTAATTAATTAATTTTATTTCCTTTGCATCCAGGACTTCTGATCGAATCCACCTCTCATTCGAGCCATAATTTACACACACGCTGCATGTCCCCCAGCACCCACCTCCATTCTCCCTCCAAGAGACTGAGAGTAAATCAGGATTGAGGAGGCCATCTTGCCAGTGTTCTGGAACACAACGTGCCTGAGGTTAGAAGGGAGGGCTGAGAACAGCTGCGTCCTGAGTCAGATCCCACTCAGAACTGCTTGGTTGCGTAACTTCTTATGTTATAGAATAAAGTGGACAGCTAAAGCTGGATAAGAAGGCTCCCAGGAAGATGGCTGTTCCAAATGCTGTAGAGCTACTGCTCCTGGACCAGGGAAGAGGGAAGCCTGTTCCTACTCCCTCTGTTAGAGACCTGTGAATCCTATAGAGTCACGGGTTAGGAGGACCTGTGAATCCTATAGAGGCAGCCCGGGCATTAAGAGCCAGCCTTCCATCAGTTTAAGACTGGCTCCAAAAGTAGGATAGATGGGTGTAGAGGAAAGAACGCTGGTTTAGGAGTCAGACAAGACTTGCATTGTGCCCTAGCTTTACCTCTGATCCTGGGGGAAAATCCTGGGAAAATTTCTTAGCCTTGCTGGGTCTCAGTTTCACCTATAAATAGAGGATAGTGATAGTACCTACAACGGGGCTGTTGGGCTTGGGGGTCGGCTGTGGGCTATGGTGAGGGCTGCACTGCAGGGAACGGGCAAGTTGCCTGGTACAGTGCTGGGGAAATACTAGGTAGGTGCTCAATAGATGTTAGTATACCCATCTCTGCATCTCTGGTCTTTGTGGCCGACTTTTGGAATATAGAAATGGGAATAGCTCTTTGTGTAACTGCATTCTGAGTTTCCTATTTTCTTACTCCCTGGAATGGGAATTCAGTGAGTTTGGTCTTGGTGTATATTTCACTTGCTAGATCCTGCTTGACTAAACCTGAACTCTCTCGGTGGAGACAGTTGGAAAAGGCTTCACAGTGTTTAGAATACGATTCTGAATTCACTCCCATTTCCCACAATGACACAAAAGTCGGTTTTGTTCTTCTTACTCCACTGACGCGGCAACGACATGATCCTCTAAAATAACAGCCCCAGCCCAGGAACAGGGAGTATTCCATGCTCTCCATCTGCAGTGTGTCATGAAAGGAAAGGAAAAATAAAGAAAGCTTTAACAATTTGCCATATTGTATGCTTTGGAAGAGCCTGGTAAACTTTCTAGCAAATTGCTTCTAATTATAGGAAACCTTCCTTTGGCTTCAGGAAATACTCGCCAGCGTCATTCCAGTTCTCAGTTCTTGGCAGAAGCAGACCTTTCTCCCATTATTATTTCAGTTGGCTTGAGCTATTGACAATGCATTTATCAAACAGGGCAGGGAGCTGCCTCCATGGAATAATGCTCTAGAGAAGGCAGAGCCTGGGAGTCCAGTGAGATGGGCCAACAGTTGACATGGTCCTGATGAAGATTCCAGAACCCGTGTCAGCCCATCGGCAATGGTGATCTGTCCTATAATCAATTTCTATTTAAGAAGTTACAGAATGCTTAGTGCTTATTTTCTTAAAATCTACAGAAATAAGTACAGAAAAATATCAAATTTCTACATCCTCCTTTCCCCAAGGCCATACCCCTTCCCAGGATGGTTTACCATTCCATTGGTTTCTTCTAACCCTGTTCGTGCCTTTGAAGAGTCTCAGCTCAGTTGTTCCATTTGGGTACAACATTTGGTTCCATCCTCCAGGGACCTTTTCAGATACTTCTCCTTATATTTCTCTTTGCAATGTATACATAGTTTTAAAAATATTTTTATAAATTGGATTATGCATTTAGCGACACAACTTGCTTTCTTCACTTAACAGTACATTTATATTAGAGATCATCCTTGACAGTACCTATAGATGGACTTCATTCATTTAATGGTTACATAATAGTCTATAGTAGAACAATGCAATAGAAATATAATACTGGTCACATTTATAATTTTTAATTTTCTTGTAGCCACAAAGTAAAAAGAAACAGGTTAAATTAATTTTAATATCCCACACATCATCAACCTTTGTCTACAAAATTCATAGTTACTGTGACATTATGGCATCATGGGAATCTTGGAAGTGGTCGACTGTTATTTCTGGGAGTTCCTAGGGACTGTCACTGACACCACATGAGTGTCAGTGACAGTCACTAAATAACATGGCCTCCCTTCTTCCTCTCTTTTCTCTGTTCCCACCAGTTCCCATCCACCACCTACAACTACCTGGTAGAGTCTCCCCATGGCTCTTGTGCATCAGGAGAACATGAATGTTCACTCCAAGGAGGTCATCTATGGAAGCTCCCAGTTTCCAGTCCATGGGGTCCTGGAGTGCTGGTGGCTTCTGTGCAGAGGTGTGGGGCACCCTTCGTCAACACCCCAACACATTTGGTCAGCTGGACTCCAAAGCAGTTCTGCTTGAACCCAGAGTTGCCCAGAATATTTCTGGAATACATCTTTCAGTTTCTTTTATGACCTTCCTCCCAAAGGTCTCTAAGCCAGTACAAAGAACCCCGGGGGAAAGCAAACACTGCTTTACCCTTATCCACCTTATTCTCCTGGCCCATCTCCTAACAAAAATGTTCATTTCTTAGTGTCCCCAAAGCTCCCCCCACACATGAATAAGTGTAAATAGTTACTTGGGAAAAGGTCAGGAGCAGAGCAGCTGTGGAAAGAAAAGATAATTAGTTAGTCTGAACCCCAGCTAAGACAACCCAAAATTCTATTACTCATTCATTTATTCACTCATTCATTCATTTTACAAGGGTTCAGCATCTATTCTGCCCCAGGTCTTTTTCTGGATTCAAGGAATGTCTGATTCCTGCTTTCAAAGACTAAACAGTCTTATGGATGAGACAGACAGGGAGATCAGCCAACACAACATATGTGGTAAGTGTTGGGCTAATGTTAAACACAAAAAATTGGGCAACCAAGTTTTTTTCTGGGAAGAGAGTGAAGCCAACCTTGACTGGGGGAGTGGATAGTGGTTAGTTAAGGAACTCCATCATGTGGAGTGTGCAAGATTAGTCGGAGTTTGCCAGGTGGACAAAGGTGAGAAGAGCCCTCTAGGAAGAGAGAACAGTGAGTGAAAGCACAGAGGTGGCAGGGAGATTGGACAGTTTCTGAGACCCCAGGGGTGCGATAGTGTGGAGTACGGTGTGAAGTGGAGGCACTTTTGCTGGAAAATCAGAAAAGCCAGCCCAGCTAATTCCTTCCTAGCCACCAAACCAGATTCAAAACATGTCCAAAATGAAACTTACCATCTTCTCTCCAAAGCTTGCTCCTGTCAAGTGTTGTCATAATGGTTCAGTACGCTCTCCACCATGCCAGTGAGAAACTCTGATCATCCTGATTCTTCCGTCTCCCTCAAAGCCACATTTAAAAGCATCCTCGATGACTCTCCAATCCAATATCTTATTTACAACCCAGTTGCAGCCCTCTTAGTTTACACTCCCTCACCTTTCATGGGGGTGTGGTAGCAAGCTCCAGACTTGTCGCCTTGTCTTCACCATGCTTCGTTTTATCCGTTCCCCACACTGCAACTGATGGTCATTCAGAAATGAAAATCTGACTCTACCACTTGTTGTAGAGTTGTTCACTGGTTCCCATTTTCCTCAAGATTAAGCATTTAACAAATCTTTTAAAAGATTTGTTAATAAATTAACTTTATAGAATGATCTCCGCTTCCCTTTACTTTCCCAATCACCCGGCTTGGGCAAGCCATCCCAATTCCTAAACACGTCAGAGCTTTCATATTTTCCATCCTGTTCCTTGTGCCTGGAATTTTTTTTCACCTGTGTAACCAGGCTAATTTCCTCTTACTTTTTTAGGACTTAGCTCAAGGAGCTTCTGCTTTCTCTACCCCAACACATCCCTCCCATCCAGGTAGGATAAAATAATGGGTTCTCCATCGGTGTTTTCAAACGCTATTGTTCTGTCTCCAATCCTCAACATACTAAACTGTGATTCCATGATGGCTTGTACAACTCAAGAAAACCTCTCTCGGGGGATACACTGGCCCAATTCCAACATAGGTTCAGGTCCTCAAAAGGCAGAGTCTTGCAATCTGCAAGTGATGAAAAGTATTGAAAGTCTTTGTTGAGCACCCCTATGGAAATGGCAAAGAGGAGGATGGGTTCTTACTAGCACACACCTTAGAAATTCTCTCCCAGTTGTTGGCTCTCTCAATATCCTTCTGTCAACAGTTGTTTTAAAACTAACTCACTCGTTCTTTCTCCCTCTCAAATTCTAACTCCCTGAAGCCAACCCTGACCTCTAACTTATATGTTTATTTCTGACTCTTCGTCAACGCCCCCAAGTTGCACACATCAAGGGCACCATTCCTGCTCTAGTCTTCAGAGTAGTGCGTCTAAGGATGCTACCTTCATAGAATGTGATGTGAATGATGCTGCCTGCAGTTTTGTAGTAAGTAAATATGCGCCTTATCTTTCTCTCAGCTCTATTTTATATAGATCAACTTAGTATCTCTGGCTTATTTTATTTTCTCTACACTCTCCCTTAGCCAGTCTCTGGATGCTGACTCAACAAGCAAAGATCTTTCCCATGACAGTCATGGGAAAAAGTGAAAGCTCGTGAATACTCATGCAATAATTATTGTTCTTCCTGCTACATCTGTTTCCAAGTCAGTCTTCCTCAGCAAATGGTGAGCTCCTCTAGGTCAGGGGCTGTATTTTATTTAGCTCGCATCCTACCACAGGTTCCAGAACATGTAGACTCTCAATTATTGAATCAAAGACTTTTAAAGAGAAACACATATGTAAATGCTTAAACGGCCAGTCACTTTCCAAAATAAAAATAGCATTGGACTCATTGCCTTGATATCACTAATACATCTACCTTATTCTCTTTCAAGGGTCAGCTTCCTTTAGTTATGGGTTTTCAAAATACAGTGTGTGTCAAACAAAAGTTTCAAAGAGAGAAGTTACCCTTATTTCATTCAATACATTCTAATTTATTCTGTTTCTTTCTTTCATTACTATTTTTCCTTTAATTTAAAGCTTGCCATGAGCAACGGCACTGATTTCACCACCTTATCAGTTTTGTTCTATGGTTTGAAAACCACTGTCCTAATTGATCTTGGGAACGATCCTTTTTCTATCTGCTCTCCAGCACGCCATCTGTGTGTTTCCCCGACACTTCTCATTTACCTCTGATGACCTGTTGCCACCCCTGAATATTGTCTCCTCTTTAGGAAAATCTCCCCTCTCCATGGCTTCCAAGGATAAGTAAATGCAGGGCTTCTTACGAAGAGCAGGTATCTGATCCTCAGTGCGTCAAGGCATGGGTCAAGTTGGGCCTGAGGTCACCATTCAAAGCCCTTGTGGTCTTCCTCCCCATGGGTTTCAGGCCTCCTTTCTACTTGCCCATTGTTCAGAGGGTAACTTGTCTTCTTTTTGTTGTTGTTAATTGATTTATTTTATATTAGAATATAGTTGATTTACAATGTTGTGTTACTTTCAGGTGTACAGCAAAGTGATTCAGTTATACATACATATATATGTGTTTTTTCAGATTCTTTTCCCTTGTAGGTTATTACAAAATATTGAGTATATTTCCCTGTGTTATACAGTAGGTCCTTGTTGTTTATGTATTATATTTTATATATAGTAGTGTGCATATATTAATCCCAAGCTCCCAATTTATCCTTCCCCCCTCCTTTCCCCTTTGGTAACCATGAGTTTGTGTTCCATGCCTGTGGGTCTGTTTCTGTTTTGTATATAAGTTCATTTGCATCTTTTTTTTTTAGATTCCACATATAAGCAATATCATATGATATTTGTCTTTCTCTGTCTGCCTTACCTCACTTAGTATACAACATGGATGGACCTAAGTTGTCTTGAGCATGAGCTACTAGTATATGTGTGTACGTATACGCACGCAAATGCACCCATCTACATGCATACACATGAACCCCACGAGCAAACATGGATCCTCAGAGAAAATGGAGTCTCAAGTCATAAAGCGGAAGAGAAAATGTTTCCTAATCACCAAATAATTTGTACAATGCCTCTTTCTCCATGAAGTCGGTACTTTCTGTTATTCTTTTGAGTAGCAATTTATTACCTGATTGCATGCATCTACCCTCATCCCACCTTCAAATTGTGCCCCTTGAGGTCTGCGAGGAATAGGAAAAGAGGCTGTTTTATACCCTCTGAATGACTCTTCCCATGTGCTAAATTTGATTCGAGCTGGCCATTCTGGGAAACACCGGATTCTATTCCTGGCCTTGGTTTCTGTCTGTAGGGACAGGTGGGATGACCCTCTTCTTCCAGACACACTGGGGAGATAAGAGAGCTTTGCTGACAATTGAAACTGAACCCAAGACAGAGAGGGAAGCAGTGACGAACCTGTGGAGTCCTGGACCTGTGGGCCCGGATTCCCCCAGATTCCCCCAGACCTGATGATGTGTGTGAATTCAGTAGCCAGCACCCAGCATCTACTTAGGAGGGAATGTTCTCTGACAAACAGCTCTTCTGGATCCATTACAAATAAGAAGGGGAAAAAACCCAACAACAATAGTTAACAGCAGACCCGGCCCAAGCCACTGACTTAGGCAAAGAAAGCACCCTGTGAGAACCTCAATCTCTTGATCCCTAAAATAAAGACCACACACTGCCCTGCCAACATCACACAGCTGCAGGGAGGTGTGCATGAGACCCATGTGGGATGAAAATGTATTCTGAATATAGTTCAGTTCCCTGTCAGTGCTGATTTTCAAAAGAATTACAGACCTAATTAAACATGAGACCCGCAAGATACAATTGCGTTCCACGAATGAGAGGAAAAAACTCACATTTACATGCAGGCATTCATTTGGGTCATTTCACAGACCATATCGCATTTCATTCTCAGAATGACAGTAGGATGAGGCAATGTTATTTTCTCTTTGTCACAGAGGAAGAAAGAGAGGTGCGGGGAGAGGAGCCAACCTGCCCAATTACACAGCACAAGAAGACACGCAGAGTCTGAGCTGAGAGGTAAACTCTGATGGCCCAGCTCTAGGGGCCCTTCTACATCTACTCAATATCCAGTTACCCAAAACTAATCGGAGACACCAGGGTGGATTCCACTGTGCAGGGCAGAAAACCCAGCAGTTTCAGGCATAAAGAACCTGGCAGGGAGGCTCTCCATAGAAGATTCCAGGATGGGCAAGCCCTGAGCAGCCTGAATTCACCTCCAGTAGAATACAACTGTTTTCTGACCTCCCTTCCAGATCTGATATTCATGGATTCTGAGGATTACAGAAAATGAATCACTTCTGAGTTGATCAGGGAACACTGCTTCTTGAAGCCACCAGGCTCCCTGTCCTTTGGTGGAACTCCCTGAAGGTGATCACACAACCGCTATCCATTCTGTGGACTTAGAAGCCGATCCCCAAACACGTAACCTTGGTCTTCAGCTTCTAAATTGAAGTACGAGCTACTTGAGGTGGCTTGGATCCGAGGACCGGGCTCTTCGATTTTGGAGACAGCTCTCTTTTCTTGGAGAAGCCTTTATTTTTAAATGTTCCCTGATAGCAGTTACTAGGATACTGCCAGCTTCCTGGCCCCGTTCTGGCAAGGGAGATGAGCCACCTTGGAGAGGCTGTCTGAAGCTTGATGGGGTCGCCGCCCTCTGAAGTTGTTACATCCCCTCAGTCTGTTTTTAGAAGGCTCTTGAAGAGAAGAGATAAACTGCTTGGTGCCCCGGTTCATGATAACAGGATGGGAAGTTGCCTAGCTGCCTGGATCAGGTGACAGGGGGAGCTGGGATCTTGGAGGCACTGCTGGTTCTACATCAGCACCCGTCTCCTGACCCCCGGTCCAGCCCTCTGGATGCCGGGCCACTCCAGGAGCAACTCTCTGAGAAGTTAATCTCACCACATCACCCCCCAGCTCCTTCCTACCTCTCCATCCTCCTTGCCCTCCCTTCCTCTGAATCCTCTCCAGGCCTGCAAGTCTGACATAGCATTTTATGCCTCCACACCCTTGCTTAAGGTGTACCCTCCACCCGGAATGCCTTTCCCCACCTCCTTGGCCTTGCCATCTTCCCTTTGCCCGCAAGATCCAGGTTATGTTTTACCCCTTCCCAGACCTAGCACCTCTGCATGACCCCAACCCGATGTGAGTCACTGCATCCCTTACCTCTGCCCTCACAGCCATCTTTGCTTATCCTATCAGAGCGTTCATCACATAACATGGTAATTATCCATCCTCGTGTCTCTCTCCCCACAAGGCCGTGACTGTTATCAGGCAGGGACCACATCCTATTCATCATAACAGCCTCAGGCTACGACATGGTCCAGTTCCTTGCACACAGTAGACATTTAGTAAATATGAAAAAACAAGTCAGTATGGAAGAGAGAGTGAAGGCAGAAGGGGGAGGGGTGGATCCTCCCAAAGAAATAGAGAAAGGGTGTAGTTCTTTATTGTCAAAATCTCCAGAGTGCTGTTAAGGGCACACTCTGAGGCCAGACCACCTGGGGCTGCACTCTGCCCTGTCCCAGCTGTGAGAACCTGGGCATGTCACTTAACCTCCTTGTGCTCATAAGGATGAGCATAATGCTCATAAGGATGGATAAATCCGTACATGTAAGTCACTCACAGGCATGACAGGCTTTTAGGCGGAGTGAATAGTGTCAGCTACTGTAACGATTCAACCTGGACTCAGCCGCTCACAATCACCCCCTCCACAGAGTCTCTCAGGGACCCAGGCTCCTTCCATCTTGGTGCATCTTCCTCTGGGTCCTCAGATTTCTATCCCTTGGACTGGCAGATGGGAAAGAGAGCAAGGATTATCCAGAAAGGGGGGACATCATACCACAGACGAGAAGCGTGGCTCAAAGACAGGGCTCAGATGTGGGCACCGATAAGGGGAGAGCAAGGTCATTGGTGGGCACTGGAGTTCAATGCCTCAAACGATTCCTTCCAGCTTTAAAAGGCCATTCTGTGAAATGAGGTCAATGAAGAGTCTTTATGAAAAGAAAGGATTAATGGTGATTATATTGCAATTGGAGAAAAAATACTAGTGGACCCTGTATACAATTTCAACAGCCCCATCTCTATAGAGACAGTTGTGCTGATTTCTACAGAGATCTGGCCACTGATGTTTGTGTCTCTGTCCAGGATTAACAGTCTGTGCAGATCAGATTTGACCAGAGCAAATATATTTTGTTAAGTATTTTCCCCTAGATACATTTGTTCTTAAAAAAAAATAGTAAATGCAATTAAGAAATAGCTAATATTTAATTAGCACAAACATACTCAATTGTCAACTGAAATGACTCAGATCCATGAAAGAAGCAGCAGACTTGGATGAATTCCATGGGATTTCAGTTTTATAAGGACATGCATGGCTTTCTTTGAATTAGTTTGTCGCAGGAAGCTTGTGTCTGCCCAACACCCTAGACTATTGATCTGATCTAGGGGAGCGTCTTGATGTCATGAAAGTTTAATTTGTTTAAAGAATGCTCCGATTCAGTTTTTCACTCTTTTGTAAGATTGTTAAATATAGTGTGACATACAGAGGTCGTTTTGGCAAATCATAGGCAGGAGGTGTGCAAATAGTAGCTGGTTTGTTTTCAGCCAACTGTTTTGGGGCACAAAGATTTAGAAAAATACAGATATCAAAGCAGGTCAGAGTATTCCCAAAATTGTGTTGTAAAAAATGAGGAACCAAAAACGGTTCCCTGTCAAAATGCCCCATCTTATCTAATGTCTTTCCTGGGGCTCCAGCTTCCAAATGGCCTGAAAATGACTAGTTCACAGGACCTTGGGGCTGGGCCAGAGGTGACTGGGAGGCTGAGATTATGCAGTTACCCATGTTATTTGTTCTTCATTAACAGCTTATAGAGTTTAAAATGTTTATGCAGTGCGGAAATGAAGAGAGAATAGAACAAAGGTAATTAATAACCATCATGCGCCTAATTTTTTTTTTAATTAAGGGTACTTTAATTCATTAATTTTTGGCTGTGTCGGGTTTTCGTTTCTGTGCGAGGGCTTTCTCTAGTTGCGGCGAGCGGGGGCCACTCTTCATCGCGGTGCACAGGCCTCTCACTGTCGTGGTCTCTCTTGTTGCAGACCACAGACTCCAGACGCACAGGCTCAATAGTTGTGGCTCACAGGCCTAGTTGCTCCGCGGCATGTGGGATCTTCCCAGACCAGGGCTTGAACCCGTGTCCCCTGCATTAGCAGGCAGATTCTCAACCACTGCGCCACCAGGGAAGCCCCATGTGCCTAATTTTTAACTCAATCAGGGATCTGGACCAATATGACCATCTAGCTAAAGGGCTCTGCTCCTCTCTCATCCCCAGGCACACTCTGCCCTGTCTGGTCCCCACACTCTGCTCAGGCTGTTCTTTATATTTTTTCTTCCTTCTTTCTTTCAATACTGTTGAGAGCTACTCTGTCCCAGGCCTGGAACTCAGCAGAAAAGAAAACACAGTCCTTTCCTCGAGGACCTCCAGTCTATCGGGAGAGACAGGCAAGTGGACAGGTAAGTACAACAGGGGTGGTGCAGGGGGTTGTGAGGTCGTGAGGAGAGCCCTAGCTCTGTCTTGGAGACCAGACAGGGTTGCTTGGAGGAGGGATTTTGACACCAAGTTCCCAAAGGATGAGTAGGAGGGGAAAGCAGGAAGGGGAGAATGTGCCTAAAAGCAAAGGGAAAAAAATGAAAAGATAGAAATGACATCAAAAGCACAAGCAACAGGAAAAAAAAATAGATAAACTGGATATGGTCAAAATTTTAAAAATTGTGCTTCAAAGGACACCATCAAGAAAGTGAAAAGACAACCCATGGAATGGGAGAAAATTTTTGCAAATCATGTATCTGATAAGGGATTATTATCTAGACTATAAAGAACTATTATAACTCAATGATAAAAAGAAAAATAACAAATAACTTAAAATGGACAAAAGATCTGAATAGACATTTCTCAAAGAAGATGCACAAATGGTCAATAGCACCTGAAGAGATGGTCAACATCATTAGCCATCAAAAATACCACTCTTAGGGAAGACCTCCCAGGTACCAGGCCCCATACTAGGTACCCAGGAGTCCACAAGATACCACTGTCTATCTACTAGTATGGCTATAATCAAAAGATAGATAATAACAAAATGTTGGTGAGGTTGTGCAGAAACTGGAACCTTTATATACTTCTGGTGAGATTGAAAAATGGTGCAGCCACTTTGGAAACACAGCCTGGTAATTTCTAAAAAGAAATTTAAATATAGAGTTAACACATGACCTGGCAATTCTACTCCTAGGTATATACCCAATAGAAATGAAAACATATGTCCCAATGAAAACTTTTACAGGAATGTTCATAGCAGATTTATTCATAAGAGACAAAAAGTGGAAACAACCCCAATGTCTACCAACAAACAAATGAATCAACACAATGTGGTATGGCCATGTAGTGAAATATTATTCAGCCTAAAAAGGAGTGAAATACTGATACAGGCAACAACATGGATGCGCCTTGAAAGAATTATGCTACATGAAGGCAACCAACAAAGGATCATATATTGTATGATTCCATTTATGGGAAAGGCCACAACAGAAAAATCCATGCAGACAGAAAGTAAATTAGTGATTGTCAGGGGCAGGGACAGAGGAGGCGACTGGGAGAGTGATACCTACGAAGTGCAAAGCTTCTTTTTTGGAGAAATGAAAGTGTTCTCAAATTGGCTGTGCTGATGGATGCACTAAAAGCATGGTGAATATACCGAAAGCCATTGAATTGCACACTACAGTTTAAAGGGGGTATGTCGACGAAGCTGTTACAAAATAAAAGAATTACTTATAACTTGCATTTCATCCAGAAGGCTGTGGCCAATAGTGGTTAAGAGTGCCTATTCTAAAAGCAGCCTGCTGGGATTTGAACTCCTGTGACCCTGGATCAGTCACATAACCTCTCTTTTTTTTAACATCTTTATTGGAGTATAAGTGCTTTACCATGGTGTGTTAGTTTCTGCTGTATAACATAGTGAATCAGCTATACATATACATATGTCCCCATATCTCCTCCCTCTTGCATCTCCCTCCCTCCCACCCTCCCTATCCCACCCCTCTAGGTGGTCACAAAGCCCTGAGCTGATCTCCCTGTGCTATGCGGCTGCTTTCCATTAGCTATCTATTTTACGTTTGGTAGTGTCTTTACGTCCATGCCACTCTCTCATTTCATCCCAGCTTACCCTTCGCCCTCCCCGTGTCCTCAAGTCCATTCTCTACATCTGAGTCTTTCACATAACCTCTTGCAGCTTCAATTTCCTCGTCTGTAAAAGAGGGGGCGGGGGAGGAGAGAATGAATAAAAAGGGTTGAGTACCATGCCTGGCTTCTAGTACCCGCTCAGTAAGCGTGAGCTATTATCACAACCAATTGACAGATTGGAAGAGGGGCACCCCTCTAAGAAGAGTTCCAGATGGATCATAAAGAAAGAAAAGACAGATCAGAAAAATTATTTTTAGGTTGGCCATCATAAGAGTTATAAAAAATGAATAAATTAGGAAACAATAAATGTGGAAAATAAGATTTAATTTACAATGAGGGTTCTCCGTAGAGATATTCTTCAAAGCTCATGTGAAGTCCCACACTCATTCATCGGGAGTGCAAGCTGGGAGGAGGCAAGATGGTATCAAAACCCATCAAAATGATGCTTAACGGACCTTGTTAGCAGGCAAGAAAAGGCAGCTGCCCAGAGTATAAAGACCACAAAAGGAGGGGCCTTGGAGTCCTGGCAACTGCTGTGGTCCCAATGCCTAGCATTGAGCCTGGTACCCTGGAGGCCCTCCCTAAGAGTTTGCAGGAAGAATCTATTGTCTCCTCTGTGCCTGACCTTTTGATGATTTCTTTACGCACATGATCTCATTCTAGCCCCTCTCGGGCTCAGATCTAGTGATTCCCATCCCCATTTTACAGGGGAGAGAACCAAGCTCTTGGGGGTTAAGGAGCAATCTAGGATCACCCATCCAGGTAGAGGAGGGACTGGGCCTAAGTGATGCCAAAGCCAGAGTCTCTCTAGGGAATGATCAGGAACCCAACATCCCATCAGAGAGCCTTTGAAACGAGAGTGTGCATCCTTTGCCGGAGAAGCCATCACCCGGGTTGCTATCTCCCAGAATTCTCCTAGTGCTGATGGAATCTGGGCTGTTGCTAAGGTGGCAATGGCCAGGGATTGCAGGAAAACATTCAGAGGTAGAAAATAAAAACTGGGCACACCCTGTAGCCTAGTAATTCCCCTTTTAAGCACCTACCATAGAGAAGCACCAGTCTGCATGCTCAAGGAAACAGGTACAAGGATGTTCTCTGGGGCATCGCTGGCAAAAGCAAAGAGAACCCCCCAAGTTTGTCTCTGTTTTTCAGACAGGCTGGTAATGGTCCCCGCATGAGCAAGGGCTCCTGCCATTCTGTGCTGTACCACCTAGGGAACCCGGTGGTGGGCCTGGTAAACCACATGCTGGGCCTGCTTGTGGGCCTCGTAAACCTGTCTCCTGCTCACATCCCTAGGAGCCTGACTCTGTGCTTGAAAACAAGAACACCTAATTCCTTAGCAAGTCCACTTGGCTCTACCTCCAAAACATCCTTAATGTGTCCAGTTTTCTGTCTCCACTGGCACCTTCCTAGCCACCATCATCTCTCACCTGAAAATCTGGAATAGTTCTGACTTGTCTCCCTGATTCCGCCCTCACCTCATCTTCTATTATCTACACAGTGGCAAAGGTATCCTTCCTGAATCATGCATCAGATGGGTCACCATCTGGTGGTGATGATGATGATGGTGATGATAATGATGGTGGTGGTGATGGAGATGGTGGTGGTGATGATGATGGTGGTGATAATGATGGTAGTGATGGTGGTAGTGGTGATGTTAATGGTGGTGATGATGATGGTGGTGGTGATGGAGATGGTGGTGATGACGATGATGGTGGTGATAATGACGGTAGTGATGGTGGTAGTGATGATGATGGTAATGGTGATGGAGATGGTGGTGATGATGATGATGGTGGTGATAATGATGGTAGTGATGGTGGTAGTGATGATGTCGGTAGTGGTGATGTTAATGGTCGTGATGATGATGGTGGTGGTGATGGAGATGGTGGTGATGATGATGATGTTAGTGGTGATAATAATGATGACAGTGATGTAGGTGGTAGTGATGACAGTGGTGGTGATGGGGATGATAGTGGTGATGATACCTAACTTTTACTGAGTAATCTCCATGTCCTAGGCATTGTTATAAACACTCTACATGCATTGACTCTTTTAATCCTCAGAACGACATTATGAAGCTGGTACTACTATTCTCCCCATTCTACAGAACATAGCACTCACTGTTTAAACTTCTCCAAAGGGTTGTTTTTGGACTTAGAATAAAATCCAAACTCATTACCTTACCCCAGCCTCCAGTGGCCCCTTTGCTCTGCCCACTGCCCAGTGTTCTGACCACACCTCTTTCCTTGCTGTCCACCATGTTCCAGCCACACCGACCTTCCATCTATTCTCTCAACTCACTGAGCCCATTTGTACCTTAGACCTTGTGTACCAACTGCTCCTTTTACTGAGAATACACTTTCTCTAGTCGAGTAGTTCTCAAAGTGTGGTCCCTGGACCATCAACGTCAGCATCACTTGGGACCTTGTTAGAAATGCACATTTTCAGGTCCCACTCCAGACCTTCTGACTCTGAAACTCTGAAGGTGGGACCCAGAGTCTTTGTTTTAACCAGCCCTCAGGTGAGTATGATGGTCACCAAAGTTTGAGAATCGCTGTTGTATGTTTTCACTAACTGGTTCCTTCTCATCACTCAGGTCCCAATTTACATGTCGCATCCTTAGAGAAGCCCTCCCTAACCTCCCTTTCTAAAGGCACACACTCCTCTCCATGTTTTTCTAGCATGTCACCCTGCTTTATTTTCATCACAGCCCTTATCATTATCCAATGTTTTCTTGTTTGTTGAGGCATATGTGTGTCTGTGTGTTAATTGTCTGGCTTTCCCTCCTGTATATAAACTCCATGAAATCCCAGATCTGCTGTTCACAGCTGCGTCGTCAGCACCACACACAGAAGTCAGCACATAGGAGGGTTCAATAAACACCTGATCAGCTCTATTAGCTGATTAATTAATTAGATGTCTAAATGAGAAAGACAAGAGTAATTGGCTGAGATATAAAGTAGGGGCAGGCAACTCAAAAGACTTTGGGAGCCAAGTCCTGTAACATAATGGAAAGACAATGTAAAACATGGGCGCGTGGTGGTGATGGGGCAGACTGGAGCGTGCATGGCTAAAGGATTCAAATCTAACTTCAAAGGGTAATCTTGTCCAAACAAAACCAATTTCAGAGCCAGATTCAGCCAAAGGGCCACTAGTTCGCAATCCTTGTTATAAGGGCTTGACCAGACAATTCATTGAGGGCATGTCTTTCCTTCTTAGATAAAATTTTGTCATAAGAGCTTTAAAAGAATCTGATTTTCATTTTAAGAGCTGGAAAAGTGGAAGAGACCTTTGAAAAAACCCACTTTTGAATTAGAAAGCCAACCCATGTGGAAGATACATGTCTTGCCAGTCCCAGAGAGAGCTGGTAGAGCTACTGGACTCTTGAATGCCCGCATGAAAACATAGATATACAAAAAGCATTTATTGCAACCCTTTTTATAAACACACAAAAAAAGCCCTGAAAATCCAAAAATATGATATTGCTTAAAGAAATTGTGGTAAAGGAACTAGATACAACTATACTAAGCGACAAATTAAAAAATCATGTCTTAGAAGAATTTTTGATAACAGGCAGAAATGTGCATATGAAATACAAATCCAATTTCATAAAAAGCCCCTGTGTCCCAGCTGAGCCTGAACCCCTAGACATGTCTCTGTGTGTTCAACGAACTCATTAAACAAGTGTCTAATGGCATGAGTTTATCTCAGTGGAGGAAAGGAAACATCAAAGGGGAGATTTGGGAAAGAAATGGGGGGAGGGGCGTGGGGCAGGCAGCAAGGTACCTGCGGCCCCCTGGCCAGCCCCATGGGCTCTCGTGAGACAGGGGGCCTCAGGCAGAAGCTGATAAAGCTGTGCTCAAGGACTCTGTGTGACCTTCGGCAGGTCAGTGGCAGCCCCAGATGGCAAGTTGGGACAAGGAGTGGAAGAGAGAACATTTCCCACTTCTTTGCTCAGTACCCTGGCCCAGGTCTAGAGAAGGACTTGGAAACTCAGGATCCCTTGGGTTTTCTCAAGGGCATCAGGAAGTGGGCTTTTGGCCCAGATGTCACCATTGTCTCAGTGGACATTGATATGGAGAGCAGTGACCAAGGTGGGCACTGCCCTAGAGATGTTTTTCAATAGGGCACAGAGTGGTGGGCACAGGATAGCAGAACATGAGGGCTCTAATCTTGAGGGGCTCCCTGGGATAACTGAGGAAGATAGGCAGATGGAGGAACTGACAGTTAATTTAGTGACTGTGACCTCATTTGGACACAGAGCCTAGTAGGGAAACTTGGAGGATATATTTGCCTTGATATCACCCGTTATAAATATATCAAAATATGAACAGTTTCTTTGGGTGGTAGAACGATAGAAGACTTTCAATTTCTGCTGGATAGTTTTTATCTTTTGTCGTTTTTGTTTCTAAAAGGAACAGATATTACATTCATAGTAAGAAAATCTAAGTTATATTATTTTTAAAATACACGATTGATGAGGTCAGACATTTTCAGGAGTGACCTGGGGAACTGACTTCCAAAAGTGTGACCGAGGAGTCCGGAGGATGTTCAGATCCAGGAGGGCTCACCAGGTGATGTCCCAGCACTGAAGAGTCATAAATGTTTTGATGTGAGTTGGATGTTCCCAATCCTGACTGATGAACGTGCACCACTTTACGGTTGTCATTACTGTATTTAATCCTCACAGCAGCTGTATGGGGTATTATTAGCTATAATTAAAAAATGAGGAAACAACCTCAGAGACCCTGGGGGAACAGGTGGGTGCAGAGGTGTTTTATGATTGGGGTAGTGCACCTTGTCAGCAGTGGGATGACAATTCAAACCTCGTTTTCCTGTGATTTCCCCCTTGATTTTCTAAGACAAATATTGTTCTCCAAACTCTGGCTTCTAGACTTTGGCCTCTTCACCTGGCTTTGGGAAAGCCTGTAAGCCTTTTGGAGTTAGATCCAGAGCTTGACATGCATGTGCTTTTTCTAAAAGGATGATTCCCAGTTCTACCACCCCCTCCAAAATAGAAGAACTGCTATGTTGTGTTGTCTGGAAAGCATCTGCATCAGATACAGCACTGAAGATAGAAAATGTTCCTTGAATGGCACTACTCTGACGATCTAATGGCAAACAAATCTGTAACACATGGATTGAATTTCCTTTAAATTATGCATGAACCAAATAATTCGAATGGTTTGGCAAAACTGGCTTGGGGTTTTCTCAAACCCAAACTGTTCTTGAAATTTTTTGATGAACCCCAAACTGGGCCTGTTTGGGGGATTATAGGGTGGGTGGGCATGCTTGAGGTGTGAGTTTAGAATGATGTGTTTTTTGACTTGGGGGCACTGGTGGGGGCATTTGGGGTGGGATGTTGTGGAGTTTGTGGTGTGGTGGGTGTGTAGTGGTGGTGGTGGTGGAGATTAGGGTGAAGGAATACTGCACATTGCCCTCTTCCATGGTTTATTCCAGGTTGTTTGTTACTAAGAAGGGTTTGACCACTGAAACCATCAGGGCCCAACAGAGACCAGCAGTGGGTGGAACACAGCTTCTCTGGCACGTAAGCCAGGGCATAAAACCACATCTTCCAGGGAGAGCAGCAGTCCCAGAGAGACTGGGACGTGGGAATGGAGATCATTAATAGGTCTTCTGCTGAAACTCAGTAGGGAATAAACAGACAATGGTTTGAATAGCTTTGGGGTTCTAAAGGGTGATATCAGTTGCTAATATTCCCCAAACACAATCCATGTAGATTAAGATTCACTGATACCTACCCTGTGCCAAGAGCTCTCCTCAGGTGGTGTACAAGGAGAGGCGCCACCCAGATCCCCCTTCAAGGCAGGACTTGCTGCCCGGTTGTGGGGATGGTGGTCAGCAGATCCCCTGCTGTCGGCTTGTTCAGGGTCTGACCCGAGGTCACACCCTTCCCCTCTGTGCCCATGGTGACTGACCAGGGCAGGGGAGTGAAGACCTAGGCGTGCTGACTCAGAACACTGGACCGTCCTCATCTCAGGCCCCTGCTATGTTGACCAAGGCTCTGCCAGACCTGAATCACAATGCGTCTTCTCCCTGCACCCTAGACTGCTGCATCCTCTTCCTTTCAGAGGCATTGATCTTTAGAGCACAAATGCCTTGTGCTCTAAGTCGCCTCCATCTCTGTGTCTCAGGAGAACCAGGTCTATACCATCCTGTACCATTTTATGGGGTAAGAATTCCTATCCCCATTTAACAGATGAGGAGACTGACACCTCAGAGGAGCAAAGCTCCTTAAGTGAGAGGATAAGCATCTTGAAGGGAGGATGTTGTGGAACTGGGATTTGAATTCAGCTCCTCCCACCCCAAGTTTACTGCATATTCCACTGTCCTCAGCAGCCTCCCACATTCTGCAGTAATTTGGCTTCTAAATTTTCCAACAGCCTTGGCATGCACTGATAAATTCTTGTACGGTTAGGTGTGTTGGTGAAGGGAGTAGACAGTAAATTATATCAGAAGATAACATTCACCATTAATAACAAGGAGGGAATTCTATGATTTATTGGGCACTTACTAAGTACCATGGAATCTACATATCTAATCCCATTAAATGGTGTAAATAGTAACAGTAGCTGACACGTAGTGATATTGACTAGGAGTGGGGCACAGACTCATCAAAATCTCATAATAACCAACGAAGGTGCTGCTGTTAACATTCCCACTGAGGAAGCCAACACAGAGCTAGGAGTCACTTGCCTGAGGTCGAGGAAGGACCATCTACTCCAGACCCTGCATGCTTCCCCACTTTGCTACCAAGCCTACAGGTGATCATTCATATCCCCATTCTATAAGGAGAAGACCCAAGGCTCAGAGTGGTAAATACACCTATTCAAAGACTTAGCTGGTGGAGGTGGAGCCAGGTCCCAGCCCACATCTGCTCACCTCCAACATCTATGTCCTTTTCTCCACCTGATGTTGCCTTTCTGGGGGGAAGCAAGAGACATAAAAACTCATCTGTTGTCTCAAGGGAACTGGAATCAGATTTTACCTTTACGAGAAGTCCAGTGTTGGCCAACGCCAGAGGGAAGGCATGGCCTTGTAGGCAGAGGAGGGGATGCTGGGAACAGGCAGACACCCTCATGGCCAGAAATCTGCAGGAAGAATTCAGAGCAGATTTGATTTCATATACACGTACTGGGTGCTGACCTCTGTATGCTGATGACTCCTGCGCTCATGACTCCAGGGTTTTCTCCTGATGTCGGGAGTAGGTCCACGTATCCACCAACCTCCCTTCTGGAAGCTCCACCCTCATCCATCGGTTCATTCAGCAGGTATTTATGGCGTGCCTACCAGCGCAGGTATTGTCATGTGCTCTGGATTCAACGGTGAAACAGACATGCTTCTTGACTGGCAGAGTTCAGTGAGGGAGCCAGACATGGGGACAGGCAGTTACAGCCACCCTCTCTTTTCCATGCCCAAGGAAAGCAGCAATTCTGTACCCTCAGGAAGGTCCTCTCTCTCTCTGGGCCATGAAAACACAGCCCAGATCACGGGAGAAGAAACATAAATCAGATCTCACCTTAATCGCACTTGGCTTTGTAATTTCTCATTCATCACCATGCCGTAATGATGTGGTCATTTCAAGCACAGGTGCTGGGTCCCCACCGGTGCCCCATCGTATGACTGTCACAGGCCCCTGAATGTCAGCTCCATGACACACAATGTCATCCTGCTGCTGTAAACAGGACTCACCTGTCATCCAGGTGTCCATACCCAGGTTCATCATCCGCTTTCCCCAAACCCACTCCTCCTCCAGGTTCCAAAGGTGGCATTGCCAACTCCACACACATCCTGGACCCCTCTCAGTCATTATTGAGGAATGTCAACTCTACCTCTTCAAATTCATTATCTCTTCATCCATCTCTGTTCCCACCATTCAAGCCCCTGGACCCCTCCTGGACCAGACTCCTGTCTGGTCTCCCTGACTCCAGTCTCTCCCCCTCCATCCACCCTTGGCATCAATCACCCTAAAACATTAATCTCACCGTGTCGCTTCCACACTCACAGTGCTCTCCTGTCTCATCTTCAGCCTGGCGTCGCAGCTTTCCACGCTGGGGGGCCCTGTTTTTCCTCCACCCCTCTCCATCCTCCCTACCAAACGCACCAAGAGCTCATGTCACGGTGTCTTGAAAGTAATGTTTCCTCCAAACTTACCCCAGACCTCACCTCTGCTGGGACACCTTGCTTCCATGCCTCACATACACCCAAGACATCTCTTGTGTACCCAGCCCCAAATGCTTCCCTCCAGCGTAATACTTGTCCCACTGTTACAGGGGCCCGTGAACACGTTGACCCCCCTTCTGAAAGGTGTGGGCCCCTGAGCTTGAGGACAGTATCTTCTGCAATATTGTATTCTGTGTCTGGCACATAGCTGGTACAAATAAGCCTTCCTGAATGAATGAACGAGTATAGAGTCTGACACTCCACTTGGCTCTACCATGAGGAAAGGCTCCTAAATATTTTGTCCCTGCTCCTGCTCCAATCCCAACCACGAGATCTTATCTAGACATCTGCCTCTGTCGCTGTGTCAATCTTTCAGTGGGACATGAACCTTGGGGGCCCCCTGGTAAATCATTTGCAGCAGCCAGAAGTGCTTTAGAGAACCAGTCATTTGGTCATCGCCTGTATGGGCTGGTGACCCGCAGAGAGTTTGTCTGCAGACACCTTTGTGGGCAGCCATTCGATTTCCTGAGCACGAGGAGGTCTTTATTTCAGATTCCAAACTTTATTGCAACTTCTGAGTGACTGCCTTGACCCCACTGGTAACCTCACAGCCCTAACAATGATTCATCTCTTCAGGAAACCGTGTCTCCCCTGGGTTTGCCCAGTGATATGGGGCCAGATATGCCAGCTGGGAGTGGGATTGGAGAGAGGGGGAAAGCCCTTCGCCGTTTGAAGTCTCCTGAGTGGTCTGTGAGAACAAGATTTCTTTTGCTGGACTCAGCAGTTGTGGCAAGGAGCTGGACCCTGGACACAGCCCAGCAGGCAGTCAAAGGGAATAGCCAAGTTCACTGCAGCCCCACCCATGGCTCCCTTCCAGGAAGCCGTTCACTGAGTCACCCAGTGATTCCAAACCATTTTGATTTCAATCTTTCTGCCTATTGAACCCCAAACATCACTTCCTCAATTCCTCTCGATTAACGACAAGGTGGTGTCCTTGAAGATAACGAATTCTGAAGTCGAGCACACGGTAATTTTTAAACTGTTTTTGGAAGAATAACACACATACATAGAAGTCCACAAATCATAGGTGTGCAGTTCACTGAGTTGTCTCGAAGGCACATCTGATGTTGAATTCCCACCCTCGCTGCCCAAACTTGCCAAGTCACATACCCCCTGCAAGCTTCAGTTTCATTAATTCTCAAATGGAGTTAAAAACCAGTCTCTCAGAGTCAGGCTTTCATTGCAAACAAATCTGAAATCCTATGCCCTCACCCCCTCTCCCATCCTGTGGTCATGCTGTCCCCTTGCCCTGGGATTTATTGTTCTTCAAAGAACATATCAGCATCTGACATGTTATTTGTTCAGATTTGCTAATGTTCTCTCTCTCAGTGAGAATGTCAGCTTCCCAAGCAAAGGGAATTTGTTTTGTTCACTACTTTATCCCAACTACAATGGTGTCCATGCGTTGGAAGTTCTAAAGGAATACTTGCTGGGTGAATTTAGACAGTGGTTTTGAGGACTGCTAAAGTAATGCTTTAACATTTGGGAGATGCACTTAGGATGGCTATTCTAAAACCAAAAAACGAAAATAACAAATGTTTGTGAGCTTGTGGGGAAATTGGAACCCTTGTGCATTGCTGGTGGGGATGTAAAATGGTGTAGCTGCTGTGGAAAACAGTATAATCATTCCTCAAAAACTTAAACGTAGACTTGCCATATGATCCAGTAATTCCACTCTTGGGTATACTCCCAAAAGAACTGAAAGCATGTTCTCAAAAAGATACTTGTACACCCATGTTCATGATAGCATTATGCACAAAAGCCAAAACTTGAAGTAACCCAAATGTCCATTGATGGATAAATGGATAAACAAAATGTGGTATATACATCCAATGGAATATTACTCAGTTTTTAAAAAGGACAGACATTCTGCCACATGCTACAATATGGATAAACTTCGAGGACATCATTCTAAGTGAAATAAGCTAGTCATAAAAAGACAAATATTGAATTATTTCACTTACATGAGGTCCCTAGAGTAGTGAAATTCATAGAGACAGACAGTGGAATGGTGGTTACCAGGGGCTGGGGGAGAGGGGGACGGGGAGTTATCGTTGAATGAGGACAGAGTTTCCATTTGAGAAGATGAAAAAGTTCTGGAGATGGATGGTGGTGATGGTTGCACAACAATGTGAATGTACTTAATGCCACTGAACTGTACCAAGGGCTAAAATGGTAAACTTTCTGTATAATTTGCCATAATAAAAAAATATTGGGGCTTCCCTGGTGGCACAATGGTTGAGAGTCTGCCTGCCGATGCAGGGGACACGGGTTCATGCCCCCGTCCAGGAAGATCCCGCATGCTGTGGAGCGGCTGGGCCCGTGAGCCATGGCCGCTGGGCCTGCGCATCCGGAGCCTGTGCTCTGCGACAGGAGAGGTCACAACAGTGAGAGGCCCACGTACCGCAAAAAAAAAAAAAAAAAAAAAAAAAAAAAAAATTAAATATGAGAAATGACGTGGGGTAGTAATCCAATAGACACCAGTAATGAGTTTGCCTCCTACAGGTACAAACAACCCCAGAAAACCTTCCCTAAACCTCTTCTTGACTAGATTATATGATCTCCAGCTTTAAGCTGTCTTGCATTCATGTCACATGCGTGAGTCTGGGCTTTCCAATGAGAACTTAGGGCAAAAAGGATGTCGTGTGTCAGGCATGGGGTTGGTGGCTTGAATCCATCCCCTCATTTCATCCTCACCACAGCTCTCGTTTTATAGAAGAAGAATCTGGGGCCCAGAGAGAGGTTAAGTAACCTGCTCAGGACCACATATTTTTTGAGGTTTTCTTTGCGGTACACGGGCCTCTCACCATTGTGGCCCCTCCCGTTGTGGAGCACAGGCTCCGGACACGCAGGCCCAGCAGCCATGGCTCACGGGCCCAGCTGCTCCGCGGCATGTGGGATCCTCCCGGACCGGGGCACGAACCCGTGTCCCCTGTATCGGCAGGCAGACTCTCAACCACTGCACCACCAGGGAAGCCCAGGACCACATTTTATTCATTCATTCAGCAATGATTTATTGAGCATCACCATGAACTTGGCACTTTACTAGGTGCTGAGGCTCTGATAATGAATGAGACCAGTCCCTTGGCCTTAAGGAGCTCCTTGTCTGGTGGAGAAAGCAAGCAATGAAGTAAGTCACCGTAGGAACATGTGATAAGAGGTGGGATGGGGAGAACAGGCAACATAAGCAGGTTACACAGACGTGGAAGTTGAAAGAGGGTCTGGACTGTGAGCTCGGGAGGGTGGTATTCAGAGAGGAGGCTGGGGAGTCAGGGGTGGGCAGATTATGGAGGGCCTTATGGGCCAGGCTAAGGAATTTGCACTTGATCCTAAAGGTAGTAGGGTCACTGATGGGTTTTAAACTGGGGAATGAGTTTAAAAAATTTCTCTGGATGCCCAGGAGAATGAAATGAAAGTGGGGAGAATGTGGGCAGGGATTAAATTAGGAGCTGCTATGGACTGAATTGTGCACCCCACCCCCAATTCATACACCAAAGCCCTAACTCCCAAGATGATGGTGTTCGCAACTGAGGACTGTAGGGGGTTAATTAAGCCATGAAGGTGGGGTTCTTATGATGGGATTAGTGCCCTTAGAAGAAGAGACTGAAGAATGTGTTCTCTCTCTTGCCATCAGGTGATGACACAGCAAGAAGATGGCTGTCTGCAAGCCCAGAAGAGAGCTCTCACCAGGAATGAAATCAGCCAGCATCTTGATCTTAGACTTCCAGCCTCCAGAACTGTGAGAAATAAATTCTGCTGTTTCAGCCACCCAGTCTATGGTATTTTGTTATAGCAGCTGGAGCTGAGACAGGAGCCAAGATGGAACTCACATTCCCCTCTAACATTCCTCATCTATTTTTCACCATAGTATGCCACTTTCTAGATTTTGGGGAGTTAGGCTTATTTCCCCACCTCTTCTTATTGGCACCTACCCATTAATGCCAAGCGCTTAACAGGTGCCTCATGAATCCCATGGCCCAGTCGTAGGAGATTCCAGGAGGACTTAAAGAAACAGAGTGCAGCATGGGCTCTGTCAGCGCGTAGGAGGCATGGCACTGTGTGTGCCATGAGAGGTAGGAGAGAAGGGCCATCATCATCTGCCTTTCGGAAAGGCTCCCTGTTGCTAAGTTCTCCGATTAGTTTGGTGGCAGTTGCCACTGAATTATCATGTCACAGTCATAGTTAGGGAGCCCGGGAGATGAGAGCCAGAAAGGGAGTGTTGGAAGCTGTTGCAACTTGATTTGGGAGCTTAGACACTGACAGTCTGATTTGCATTTTACAAAATGCTAACAGATCCTCACATGCCCACCCCACCCCCTGTTCAGGTATATCACATCCATTTCCCCTGGAGCATTCTATAAAGAATTTGGGTCTAGAAGGCTCCATTTAGAATCTAGTTGTTATCAGCAGTAAGATCTGCATTTCAGGAGAATATGAACTGCTCTCTGTTTTGTAGCTGTGAGAGAGGGCTCTGGTGTTGAATTTTCTAATAGTCACACCATGGTTACGTGCATCCACACAACTACAGATCAGTCAAATCACTAGAGTAAAGTCACTTGGAACTGAAGAGTCCTTATAGAGATCACCACCTTGCTGCAAGTTGGGAAACTGAGGCCCAGGGAGGAGTTTGGTAGGCCCAGGTTATTAGGTGAGCCAACCGTTGACTGGGTAAATACTTACTAACTCTTATTATGTGCTAGGGCACCTGGGCTACAAGCGACAAATAAAAGACCGCTTTCCTATAGGCTAGGAATCCTGTATGCTCCTACTTCTTGTTAAACAAAACTTGATTTGGAATTACGTTTGTATCTCTTCATATCTTAAGGTAAGAAATCCATTCATTGACCACTTATTCTGTATCAGAGACCATCCTGGGCATCTTGCAACCATTAGCTTGCTCAAGTCTTACCAAACCAAGAGATAAATATCATCATCCCATTCTACAGATGAGAAAATTGAGGCTCTGAAAGGCATATTATGTAGAGCAAGTGGCTTATATGGTAAAGTACAGAGTTGGGATTAGATCCTTCATCTGCCTGTCTTCAAAGCCTTTGCTATTCATTCTAATCCTTTGTCTCTGGCCAGCTGATCTTTACATCCTTGGGTAAAAGCCTCTACAGTGGATATTACTTGGCATTCAGTTGGTGGGAGCTCAGAAACTTCATTGAATGATCCAAAGGGTTCGTAGGTTCCATGAAAATTCTACAGGAGAAGGAGTGGGGATCCTCTTTTCCTCCACTTTCCTTCCACATGGGCCCCTTAAAGAGTCCAGGAAGTACTGAACTGGTATCTAGACAGAGACAGTTGGCTGGATAACTCAGCCTGGACCCACCATTTACAATTATGTGCTGGGCACTATGCTAAGGGGGTTACAAGCACCAACTCTTAAATCTTTACGCCATCACCATGAGGTTGCTTCTATTATTCTCCCTGTATTAAAACTCAGAAACGGAGGCACAGAGAGGTGAATTACTTTTCCAAGGTGTCAGGCCAGCAGAGACAGGATTGGAGGAGCCTAGTTCTGTCTGAATCTGGAATCCAGGCCCCTTATCATGATTTTATATGCTCAAGAAGTGCTTATAGACTGAAGAGTTGAAATTACTTTTTAAAATCAAGCTTTGAAAAAATAAGTAAATAAATAAAAATAAAATTCATCCTTGTGTCCATTCTCCCACTTGAGCAGACTCTGAGCTAGCTGGGGGCCACCAGCATCAGGCCAGTTGCCTGACAGGTATATTGAATGAGCAAGGAAGCCAGTCGGTGGGCTCCAAGGGAAGAGGAGGTTTGCCCCCGAGGCCGACAGCCAGGCTCTGAGGACGCTAGTGATCCAGGGAGAATGACGCCTGTGGTTAATTCCAGACGCTGTCCAGTTTTCCTCTCCTGCTTTGGTTCTTTGATTCATAATGGTTTGCCTCATTCCTCTGTTCCCTTCCCTTAGGGTTAGGTCACCCAGGTGAACAAATCCTCTTTTCAAGGACCCTGAAGAAACTGGATTATGTTATGGGTCCTGTAAGTTAGAGGCCTGGAGAGGAGGCCTCTTATTTGGGGATAATCACCATTTGTTCACTGTTGGACGACTTGTTTCAAGATAATTAGAGCTTCACTTTCTTTACTTGAAACAGCCTTTGCTGTTTTCTCTTGTCCTCTCCAGCCCTGGACTCTCACGGATGCTGCAGTGAGACATGCGACATAGGGAAATGCATGCCAGTTCATTCCTTTACCAAGAGCTGTCAAAACAACTGCCTCATATACGGCCTTTAAAACTGGGCACAGGTGGTCCAGGTAAGATGCACGTTTAAACCTTTAACCATTCAGATCTTTAACTGACACGTGTTCAGCACTCACAGCTCTAGATGTTGGGGATCCAGTAATAGAAAACGAAGACCAACACCTGCCTCATAGAGCTTATATTGTAGTCTTGGAGTAGAGAAAGGACATGAGGGGCTTGACTCGCCTAGAACTGAAAGTAATTTTAGCCATAAAGTATGCTCAGTAAATGAAACCCTAATAATTGATCATTATTATTGTTGGGTACAACAGTAGGAGTAATAATAATAAAATCACCGTAGTAATAATATTGAGTCTGGTTTTACTTAAGTAAGCATCAAGTGACTGCCAAATCTATTCATTATTAGACTGGAGTTTGTTATATGGAATCTTGCTAAAAGTAAGTGACCAATATCTAGGACCTAGCATTATTTTTGTTAAACAAATTTGTTCTTCACTGTTGTATGGTACATTCATGGGAAACCAGAGCACCTGGACAATGGGGTTTTCCATTAACTGAATTTTCTCGTTGTTTTGTGTAAAAATCACTAGTAACACAATGATTATCCATCATCTTTTTTGGCCTCTAGATCATTGTTCCAAATATTAATGGTTATGTAATTCCAGTCAATGAGCGTTTACTTCTGTGAGATTGGGGCTGGGATGAGAAGCAGGTGAAGAAATTGATCTCTGAATAAGGAGATTTAGAGGACTGAAATGATGTGTACTCATCCCAGAAGATTTGGGGAGTGAGGTTTCCCCCCATAACAAATCTCAATCTTTTTCTGGCCTTCTGTTTAACATAATGCTTAACCATGTGTCCTTCAGTAATGATTTTTAACAGTCAAATTTAAATAAATGAATATGCATTTGCTCAACCAAGAAAAAAAAAAAATCCTTAGAGATTTAGTTGGAAATTGACTAGCTTATGATCATAATGGAGATTTTAATATACCTATTGGAAATGGAAAGACCAAAAATGAAAAAATTAAGAACATATGGAAGATTTGACCAGTAAAGACACATGCAAGCTTGAGTTGATGAACATATATAGAACCTTGCATCCAACAAACAGAATATGTACGTATTTCATACTCACATGGAATATTTGCAAATATTTAGCAGATATTAAGCCCAAAAGAAGCCTCAACAAATACTGAAGAATCAATATTACAGAGATAATCCTCTAATCACAATACAATAAAATTCGAAACCAATAAAATACACATTTAGAAACTAAAAAAGAGCCCTTGTAAATAATTTGTCAAAGAGGAAATTATAATGAACATTATTAAATGCTTATAATGAATATGAAGATATTATTACTGAAACATACAGATTGTAGCTAAAGTGGCACTTAGAGGAAAATCTATAGCCTTAAACATAGATGTTAGAAAACAGATAGGAAAGTTAATGAAATAATCTTTTGATTCAAAAGTTAGAAAATTAACGCCTGTTGATTTAAGCATGGAACACACCTGGAACATATATTATTTCACACAGACTCACTGGTAGGCAGTCCCACATTCAACAGACTTACGCAAAGAAAAGAGGGATGGGTCCGATGGAAAATTAGAACAGGTCTAAAGGAAATTAGACCATGCTAATGTTAAAAAAAGAAACAACTCTTATTACGGAGAGTATATTAGTTAGCTATTGCTGTATAACAAATTACCTCAGAATTTAACAGCAGAAAACAACCAACATTTATTATCTCACAGTGTTTGAGAGTCAGGAATCCAGGAGCATCTTAGCAAAGTGGTTCTGATTCAGGATTTCTCATGAGTTGTAATGAAGCTGTTAGCTGGGGCTGCAGTCATCTGAAGGCTCAACTGGGGCTGTAGGCTCTGAACTTGGAAGCTTCCAAGTTCACTGACATGATTTATTGCAGGTAGTCATGTTCTTCACTGGGTGCTCCTCACTGGCTGTTGGATTCCTTGCCACATGGGCCTCTCCATAGGCGTGCCTACAACATGACCTTTTGCTTCCCCCAGAGTAAGTAGTCAAAGACAGCCAGCCAGTCCCCAAGATGGAAGCCACTGTCATTTATGACCTAATCTGTCCTCACCATCTGCTCTTGGTCACACAGACTAACCTTGGTACAATGGGAGGGGCCACTGCACAAGAGTGTGAACCAGAAGACGGGGACCATTGGGGACTACCTTGGATGCTGCTTACTACAGAGAGAGTCTCAAAAAATGGCATTCTTGCTTGGCTGCTAATCCTCACACAGTGAAGAGTAGGTGAGAAAAATCAGTTCCAACTGAACAAAATCATTAGAGTTACCTTTGGGATTCAGATGATGATATTGAAATTCAAGGAAAGGTAGTGGTCTCAGGATTGGATTTCTTGGCCTTTGGATCGGGGCTTAGGTGAACTCTCTTATGTTTTGCTTTCACCATGAACCTTTCAAAATATCTATTTTTCCCCCAAATAATTTTAGCCCACCAAGTCCCTTAACACATTTTGCCAATCCACTTTTCCCATCATTTTCAAGTTGATGTCTCCTTAAAAGGAAATTTGATTTAAATGTTTTCGATTCCTTTACATAAAAGTATTGAAACTCAAGTTAGCAGAAATGATTAGATGGCCAAGAAATCCTCCAATTTCATGTGAAAGTCGCAAGGCCCATTTTTCTCAAAAACATGCTTTGCCAAAGAGTCAATAAAATACCGACTCCACCAGGGTTAAGTTTAACCACCCGCAAATCAAAACGTCTTGCTAACTTTATGCCAAACAATTTTTTGTAGTTGGTTTAAATATTGAATTGACCATTCCCACCCACTCCTCAATTTAACTGAATTGTAAAATCATTTTCTGTCTTACGGACACGTAAGCATGGAAAAAGTAAAGTGCTGAATTAAGATAACTCAATTCCTTTAAATACCTCTTTCTACTTTAATTCACACTACCCAGATACTAGTGTTATCTTAATAAGAAACAATCTTATTTATCCCCTTCTTTGTTATTTTAAATTCTCACTACTTTCTCATTATCTTCAGGTAGATTCTACCGTGCCATTCATGACTCTGTATTTCAGAGTCTCAACCTCTTTTCCTGACCTCTTCCCCTCCTGCCTCAACTGGGCAGATTTAATTCTAGTCCTTCAGGAAAGCTTGCCATTTCCCGAACATGCCATATGCACTTTCAGACCCAAAGTCTGTTCATAGGCTGTTCCTTCTGCTTACGGTGCCCTTCCCTCACTCCCTCCTTGTAACTATACAATTCCCTCTTCAAGATACACTTCAAATGTCATCTTTTCTTTTGAGGAGTCTTCTCTGACACAACCCCCCCCACCAACACCCAACAACTCATTCAATTTGATGGAAAATTGTTCAAATCTTTTGGTCTCGAAAGGAGGTAATTCTCCTCATTATTCTACAAAATCTTGCATAGACCCACATTACAACACTCTCCTAACTGTGTTGCAACTGCCTGGAGTATTAACTAAGGTAGTGCTAACTGCTTCAATAGATGTATCCCCAATCTCAGTGGCTTAACACAATAGAAATTTATTCCTCACTCTTGTAAAATCTAATCATCAGCCAGGGCTAGGAGGGTGATTTGCTCCATGCCATCGGCCATTCAAGGACCCAACTTTCAAAAGCCCTGCCTCTGCAACTGATGGCTTCCAGGACCTTCCTGGGTGTAGACACCCAATCAGCAGTCAGTGAAAGAGGTGGGATAGAGAAGCATGTAGGAAATTTCATGGAGTGAGATTTGAAGTGGTACAAATCTCTTTCATTCACATTGCATTGGCAGAACCTGGTCACGTGGCCTCACCCAGCTGCAAGGCAGAATGGGGAACAGAGTCTAGCTGTGCACCCAGGAGAAAAATAAAACAGGTCTAGTGAACAGATAACCAGTCTCTTTCATAATTATCTGCAATAAATTGTGAAAATTTGGGGCTTCCCTGGTGGCGCCGTGGTTGAGAGTCCGCCTGCCGATGCAGGGGACACGGGCTCGTGCCCCGGTCCGGGAAGATCCCACATGCGGCGGAGCGGCTGGGCCCGTGAGCCATGGCCGCTGAGCCTGCGCGTCTGGAGCCTGTGCTCCGCAACGGGAGAGGCCACAGCAGTGAGAGGCCCGCGTACCGAAAAACAAAAAAAAAAATTGGGAAAATTTGAAGAAAGGGTCTATGCCTTTTCTACTGTTCTATCTTCAGCATCTATCACTGACCATCCTTAGCATATATTGGACACTTAGTAAATATTTGTCAAATACATACACTAATGGATAAAACTTTTTGTTGCTGAAATTACTTGAAAATTCCCTCAATCCACCACTTTATCCTTGTGGGTATAGAAAGAGACCATCTGTGTATTTCAAACAAAATGGAGAATTGAGTCAAGTATCTAGATCATCAAGTCCAAAAGTCCTTCTGCCTGTAATAACTGGTTAAAGGGATTTACCCACCTTCCCTGAATTAATAACAACGATAATTCAACTCATTGCTTCAATGTCTGGTCTCTTTTCATTTCTTTGGGCAGAGTCTTAATAGCAAACATGCTTTTCCCCTAATGAGCAAAGTCATTTTTCAGCATTTGTCTTCAGCAAAGCCACAGACTCCACACACCATTCCCTATCCACAAGCAACATGGTAACCAAAGTTCCATGCCTAAGCTTCCTTGGATCTTCAGATGGTAACTGCTTCAAGAGCTTGGTTTCCTTATGTATAAGTGGGGGTAGAAGGTAGAAATGGGTAGGAGACAGAGGGATGGGTGCTCACCTGTCTTCACATAGGTGGTCTTGCTGTGTCACTTCATTTGGGTTCAAAGAGCCTGGAAGCTGCTGATGGAGGTGAGGAACCTGCTTGACTTTCTGGGGTTAATGACCTTGGCTTTTCACATCAAACAGACCTGGTTGTGAACCTTGGCTCTGCCATTTCCTATATGTGTAAAGTTGGGGCAGTTACTCAACTGGTACTTCTAGAAAGATGTGTGCAGAACTTTATCTTTTTCCTCTGATTCCCCCCAATAAAGCACTTGCTGCCTCCTGTTTTGTCATCTGTTTACTTACTGCTTCTCCCACAGACTGTGAGTTCCTCAAGGGCAAGGATTTCTAATAAATTCTTATTGAAAAGCAAACAAAATAGGAATGCCCTGGAAACACGGGCAGCTTCAGGTCTAAAGCTTTGGGATTGAAAGTTTTTAAAAAATGTGTCTAAAAGAAGAATGTATGATAAATAGTATTTTCAAAAGAACCCATCCCACAGGCTCTCCTTCCAATGTGCCATTGTCACTACTACCACTGAGTGGTGGGCTCTGTGTTTCCTCCCTTTGAACCTACGTGACCATCTTAACCAATGGAATATGGTGGACAAGACACCGTGGCTTTCAAGGCAAGGTATTAAAATGCAATGCTCTTCCTCCTTGTCCTCCTGTGATACTTGCCCTAGGAATCTAGTCACCGTCATGCAAGGAAGTTAGGCAGCCACACAGACAGGCCAGCACCAACCACACGACGGGAGAGTGAGTGAGCCAGTGAGTCTTCAGAGGACCCCAGCCCCTAGTCTCCAAATCACTCCAGCCTTTGAGCTGCCCCAGCTGACATCAGGAGGAGCAGAATAGAGCTGACCCCACTGAGCCCTGCCCAAATTTCAGACTGTGAGCAAAATAAATGACTGTTGATATCATTTTTCATTAAGTTTTGGTGGTTTTTTACCCAACAATAGATAAGTGAAAGAGAGGGGTCAAAGGGCAGAGCTGTAAGGAAAGCAGGAA
>NW_006792411.1:3285281-3333361 GCF_000442215.2 Lipotes vexillifer
CAGGAATGCAGGGAGATTCAGTGGATGGATGGCGGGTCTCGGAAAAAAAAAAATCACCAGACCCAGGAAGGTCTGACTGCATTTTTCCATATAGCCTAGGTTGTATGATTCCTGCTTTCACTCTAACCTTTTTAATCTCTCTTGTGTGCCTCTAAAGTCTTGGTTCATTTGCTTTGTAAAAATGTGCTTTCAGGGCTTCCCTGGTGGCGCAGTGGTTGAGAGTCCACCTGCCGATGCAGGGGACACGGGTTTGTGCCCCGGTCTGGGAAGATCCCACATGCCGCAGAGTGGCTGGGCCCATGAGCCAGGGCCGCTGAGCCTGCGCATCCGGAGCCTGTGCTCCGCAACGGGAGAGACCACAACAGTGAGAGGCCCGCATACCGAAAAAAAAGAATCTCATTTTAATTTAAAGGTCCATTAATTTTAAATCAATATATAGGTGATGGTTTCTTCTTTTACCAGAATAACTAGATCTTTCCTTGAGGCTCAACAAATAGGTAGTTAGATACATACATGTATCTAACATGCATGTATACATACATACATATATATATACATACATATATATACAGAGGTAGGTAGATAGATCCATGCCTCTAAGGATGTGTCACAATATTTTTAGGAATATAGTTTTAAGGTTGCGGATAGCCTTATTGAACACTTGTAATTTTTCTATATGGCAAACACTGCAGTAAAGGCTTTATACGCAACTCGTTTATACCCAGTCTCACCCAAATCCTTGTGAGCTTTATGCAATTAGAGTTCCTTTTACAGATAAGGAAACTGTGGTCAATATGGCCCAGGTCATGTGTCCCAGTGGTTAAGCTGGGTGACTCCAGGCAATGTGATTCCAAAGACCACCCTCTGAACCCCTGTCCTCACTGCCTCCACCTGGAAGGCTCTTCTTTCCATGTGCCAATGTCACTCCCGTCACCGAGTGGTGGGGTTGATGTTTCCTCCCCTTGAGCCTAGGTGGGCCTTTGTGACCTTCTGAACATTGCTTGGGGCAGAAGAGATGTTCAACCAATGCCCCCATCCTTTTCTTTCTAAATAATGGGAAATAGGTTCCTACACACTAAGCCACAGCTGGTCTGCGTGTGTTTATCTTAGTTTTCCATTCACGGCGGAGTTTACACACAGTAGGTGTGCAGTATGTGTGTGTCAACTATTAATGCTTCTAGGAGGATGGCCTTTTGCATGAGGACTCCAAGGCTGTGCAGTGGAGTGGAGGCCAGTGGGTAGAAAGAGTGCAAAGCTTCAGAGAAGGGCTTTCTTCATTGATGTGTTTTAGGAGACAGCACATCTTGGACACATTATGAAGTAACATGAAAACAAATGGCACCTTCATTCAGTCTTCGTGGGGAGGAGGGGACATCTAAAAAGACCTTCCCTTTTAAATAAAAAGAGAAATTGCTGAATAAAATTGCACAGTCAGCCCCTGAGAAGAGTGCCCCTTAAAGCAGGCTGAAAGGCATTTTCACCAAGCTCTGGGACAGAGGAGGGCCCAGTGCTAATGTACAGTCCTCTCACGACCCCAGCCCGCCCCCACCCCCCTTAAAGGTGATATGAAACAGAGGCCTTCAGAGGACCAGGCTGAAGCGGGCTGCATGTTCCGGCAGCTGTTATAAAGCAGGCCAAAGCCACGTCAGGTCCAATTACAGTCAATGAGGAACATCTGTATTTCGGCACCCACGTTGCTTAATACAAACATTTCGTAATTACAGCCTCTCGCACACGCGGTGTGTTATGAGATGTGGTGTCCCAGTGTGAATCACGGTCACATTTTTCAGAGTCGTCAGCAGTCTTGGTCTGGCTGGGATGCCATTTGCTCACTGCCCATAAGAGCATTTCTCTAAAATATTGAATTAAGCAAAGTCCGGCTTTTTCCTCTTATCTATGAAATCTTGCGGTTGGGGCTTGACTGTTTTTATAAAATGAAATATAGAAAATGTATAATATGCAAATAAAGTTGAGGTTAGAGTGGTGTGTTTCTTCTTTTTCTCTCTCTCTCTCCTTTTTTTTTTTCTTCTGGAAAAGGATATCTGGTTTTTTTCCCCCCTTTTCCCTTCGGTGTTTTCAGCTGAAACGTAAATGTTCAATTGTCAAGCACAGTCTGAAAGGCTCCATTTCCAAATGGTTTTTCACCTCATCAGAAGCAAGTCTGGTTACAAGGACTCAGCTGGTTTGGGGATATTTTCTCATGCACAGTTTTTCCTGGGCAAAGCGATTGATATTGGCTTTGCAGTCAAAGGAAATCCAATAGCCCTGGGTTCAAAGTTGAAGATATTTGAAAAATTCTTATGATGCAGTCAGTGTGGCCTCACAGCAACTGAAGCTGTGGATTGGGGCACTGAGGATAATATGAATCTGTCAATAAACGTGCAGATTTCTAGTCTGGACTGATGTTCTACCCATAAATCGCCATGCTCCAGAAATTTGAACTCTGCATTGCCACTTTATGGTGACACCTTGGCCTATTTTGGGTCCTCGTCTCCTGATCCTGCGCCCTAGAACAGCCCGAATTTAGTCAGCAGACAGGGCCCCAATGACTGCTCTCCTAGACTGATCTTCCCTCCTTTGAGAAAGTCCCTGATTCAGCCGGATTGTGGGGAATCCACCCCCAGCACGGCAAAGGGCTCATTCTCCACCTCAACACTATTTTCTGCAGGGAGCAAAACAGGGTTAACATCAGGAGAAGATGACCAGCTGCTGGGAGAGCTGAGGCTTTGAGCCAGCCAGCAACTTTTTTTTTTTTTTTTTTTTGCGGTACGCGGGCCTCTCACTGTTGCGGCCTCTCCCGTTGCGGAGCACAGGCTCGGGACGCACAGGCTCAGCGGCCATGGCTCACGGGCCCAGCCGCTCCGCGGCATGTGGGATCTTCCCGGACCGGGGCACGATCCCGCGTCCCCTGCATCGGCAGGCGGACTCTCAACAACTGCGCCACCAGGGAAGCCCCAGCAACTTCTTTTTAATTGATCCTCCCAGGCTCTATAATTGATTGGAAGCGACAGAAACCCACGTGAAACTAACTAAACAGAAAAGTGGGGGGCACTTTACAGGCTACCAGCATCTAAGTAGTGATTGGAGGACCAAGTTTCAGTAAAGGAAGGGGCAGCTGGGCTGGGGACACAGATGCTCCCAGGAAAGAACTCACTTCCTCACTAGTGCTCATCCCTGTTTCCCTCTGTGGGTCAGCTTCATTCCCCCTCCCTACAAATTGCCTTTCCAGTGTTTCTTAACTTTCAGTCCAGCCGAGGGAGTATAGACATATTTTCCCCTGCTCTTTCCTGCTAAGTATAACTATAAACCTTGAAAATGGCCCAAGAGACAACCGTGATGGTTGATTTGACGTGTCACCTTGGCTGGGTCATGGTGTCCAAATATTTGGTCACCCATTATTCTAGATGTTTCAGTAAAGTTGTTTTTGAATGTTTTTTGAATTTGCATACAAATTGGAGGACTTTGAGTAAAACAGATTGTCTTCCACTATGTATAGGCCTCATACAATCAGCTGAAGGCCTTAATAGAACAAAGAGGGACTTCCCCTGATCAAGAAGGAATACTTCTTGGATTTGAATGGCAATTTTTCCCTGAGTCTCCAGCCTGCCAGCCTACCCTGTAGATTTTGGACTTTTCAAGCCTCCACAATCACCTGAGTCAATTTCTTAAGCTCTCTTTCTCTCTCTCTCCATACACACAGGGCTAGAGATATCTATACTTTTATCTCTATCTCTGTACCTATCTATCTATCCATATATATACGTCTCTCTCTCTCTACAAAAATAAATAAATCTATCTATCTATCTATATAGAGAGAGGTTATCTTTTTATAGGATGTCTATCTATCTATCTATCTATCTATCTATCTATCTATCCATCCATCCATCCATCCATCCTGTTCTGTTTCTCTCAAGAACCCTGACTAGACTACTATTACAGCCACCAAAGGAGAACTCTGAAAGGTGACAAAAAAGAAGATGAGCTGGTTTGGGATCCCAGGAGTGGAGGAAGAGCGCAGGGGCAGGGCATCTTGTGTCTCCACCAAGAGGACAAGGTCACCTGGACCTGGCATTTCCCAACCTCCAACATAGAAACAGGAGGCCGCCAGGCTAGGTTCATTCCATCCTGGATCAAAAGGGGAGTCCCTCTAACAACATCAAGTGAGCCTGACACCACCAGTACAGAGACTGATTGGGAGCCTTGCCAGACGCGAGAGGATAAGGGAGAACTCTCCTTCCCTGCCAGGGCTGGGACACCCTTTTCCGCTGAGAGATCCAGAGGAAGGTGGGAGGAGCTGGCAAGAAAGACCCAGCTACAGCAGGCAGCCTGGCCCAGGAAACGTCTTTGCCCTTGTAAGTACAGGAATCTCTTCCTTTGCCAAGAGGCACTGGGCAGCCAGGAGACAGTAGTAGGGGGAATCCCATCGCAGTTTCCCCATCATGAGGCATGCTACTGGCCAGGTCTTGGGATATCCTTTCTGTTCCCTCAGACAGCCCCAGCAGGGACTAGTGTAAGCCCCAGTGGTACCAGATAAATCAAGAAGACTAAAATAATACTACAAATGCTCTGAAAATGAAACTGCCGTTGGAACCACAGCACACAAAAGTAGGAAAAACACATGTGCTGAACCTAAACACAGTGACTGCCTGCTGAAATAAAAGAATTATGTAGGATCCAGAGTCTCCAAGGAAAATAGACAAAAGTGTGCAGAATTCAATTTTTAAAAACCCCACCTGTTATACAAAGTACCACAAAAATCACAAATTGAATGAGAAAAGACAATCAATAGACACCCATAACTGACATGAGTCAGATGTTGGCATTCTCTGTCAAGGATTTCAAAGTAGCTAGCTGTCATAAAAAATATTTTAACAATCGGCCACAAACTCTCTTGAAACACATGGAAAAAAAACCAGAAAATTTCAGCAAAAAAATAGAAGTTATGAAAAAGAACCAAATGGAAATTAAGGAAAAGAAAAATACAATCACAGAGTTAAAAACTTGCTGGGTGAGCTCAATAGAAGAGTGAAGATAACAAAGGATAGAATCAGTAAATGTGAGAAAAGAAAAATAAAATTCACCCAATCTAAAGAACAAATAGGAAATAGTCTAAAAAAATAATCAGAGACTTAGGAACTTATGGGACAATAACAAATAATCCAACATTAGCATCAACAGAATCCCAAAACAGAGAAAATGGGATTGAGAAAATATTCAGAGAAGTAATAGCTAAAATTTCCCCAAATGGGGGAAAGACACAAATCTACAGATCCAAGAAGCCAAGAAAATCCCCCCCGCAAAAAATCCAAGTAAATCCACACTATGATATGTAATAATTAAACTTTTGAAAATGAAAGAAAGAAAGAAAGAAAACATAGAAAGAAAAGAAGGCTCTTGAAAGCAATCAGAGAAAAACAACACCTTTATAGGAACACATCAAATTGAATGACAGCAGATTACTCCTCTGGCTGCCAGAAGGAAGTGGTGCAATGTTTTTCAAGTGCTGAAAGAAAAGAACTGTCAACTGCAAACTCTATATCTGGTAAAACTATCTTTCAGGAATGAAGAAAAATAACATTCTGACATGAAGTAAAACTAAAAAAAAATTATTAGCTTAAAAATTAGCTAAAGGAAATTCTTTAAACAGCAAGGAGCTGATAACAGGAGGAATCGGAACATCAGGAAGGAAGAAGAAACAATGGAAAGAGTAGAAATGGGTATATATGATAGACTATCTTTATAACTTTTATAAATCATGTTTGGTGATTGAAACAACAGGCATCAACTACAATATGGATCTCACTCCTCTCTATATGGGCATTAGCCAGCTCCCCACCCAACAAATCAAAATAAAGCAAAACTAAATAGATAGCTGTTTCTCCCAGAAGAGGGAAGAAGTGAATGGCCTATTTTTACCAGGTGGCTCTCAGTGGTCAGCAGTTCATCCTTTCTTAACCTTTAATATTCTCTTTAGGCATTTCCAGGTCAAGCAGGAGAAATGGAATATATCACTCATAAGCCATGGTTTTTGAATTTTGGTGTTCAGTGATAAATGGGGTTAAAACTCCATCTCTCATGAATCCTACTCATTCAACCCATGAGTGGGATTTAGAGCTCACTTCTTCCGACCAGGCATATACTACATTTTGGGTTCTCCACCTTTTCAACCAAAGATTATAGAAGAGATTTACTAACTTCTGTGAATTAAAATCAATCTTAAAACTCAACCCTTCTCTCTCAACAGTTAACAGAACTTCCACTGAAGTTGAAGCTATTGGTTAGTTAAATCCAGAGTTGTGCATTTTTGGTGGAGGAGGCTGAGATTATTAGGCCAGTTTCAACAAGTGCATTAATTCAAAAAACATTCCTTAGCATCTTTTTATGCCAGGCACTCCACTACGTTGTGGGTGCAGGGAATATATGGTCAAGGGGCTCATGGTTGAGCAGAGTGGACAGGTGCATCAACACATAAAACAAAATGAAAATATATTCCAGGGCTCCTCAGCCAGAGCCAAGAGGCAAGCACATCTGGTCAGGAGTTCAGCAATGACCCTCTCCATCAAGCATCTGTTTGTATCTTTTCTCCTCTTCTGGGAATGAAACCTCAGCCACGGCCACAATGAGTTCAGACCCACATGGATGCTGCTGATGAAGGTGGTATCCCAGGGAACTGTGGAAGCCAGATCTCAGGGAGGGATGTTGGGCCCCAAGAGAAGATTCTTGTAAGGGAGGAGGAAGTCTTGGGGAGAAAGCAGATTTTACTACAGGGCTTGAAGAACAGACAATCTTCATTGTTCTGGCTGGTGAGAGGCAGCCGGTAGCTGAACGGGTCCCAATCCAAGGAATAGTGTAGGAATACAGAGAATCATCTTTCTAAACACCACAGCATGGATGGCTCCAGGAAGCCTCTGAACAGAGGGCTGCTGCACCCTTATGGCACTGTGAGGGCTGAGAGCATGAGTGGGTGGAGGAGGTAATGAGAATTGTCATCCCAACAGGACAGAAGTTGGTGCACATCGAGGGACACCAGCGAAGCAGCCTTCCTCATAGAGGCAGTAGTCGATGGAATATAGAAGCAGCATTAGTTTGCTGTGCAGGTAAGACTACTCCCCCACTCCCACTCCTTGGAGACTTGTATCAGGTACTTGCTAAGATGAAGGAGGCTCCCTTTTTAGGCTTTGCCTACTTTTGGTTCTTATGATATAAGCACTGACAACAGGAGTTTCAAAACAAAGAAAGACTCATAGATAGTCAACGAATGACTCCATTGCCCTTTACTTTATACTCAATGAGACATTACCTAACACACAACTGTTTCCCCCACAGGTTTAGGTGGGGTGACCAAATAATTTATCATCCAAGCCTATAATTTAGAGAACAGTAGGGGACAATCTTAGTAGTTACACTGGGAAAGCAGGTGTAAAATGAGTCTGTCCCGGGCCAATGGGACATGGGGTCACTCTAATTCTATTCCTCTGCTTTTGAGATTTCTTCTTTTTCATATTGCTGAGCTTATCTGAGCCCCTTCCACTTTGGCCCCGGGGCAGGGCGGAGGGGGGAGAGGGGGCAGAGTCCGAACCTGGTCTTTTTTCCCACAACCAGGAGTCTTCTTCAAAACAGGGAGGTGTTCTGCACCTTCTTGTACCCTCTCCTGGGACAGGCATGGTTGGCAACAAAGACATCTAATTTGGGGGCCATTCCTACATTTCAGGCACACTTAATCAACAGCTGTCTCTCTATACTTTAGTAGCAATTTAGGAGCTGAATGATTTTTTAAACTGAGATATAATTCACATACCATAAAATTCACCCTTGTACAATATACAATTTAGTGGTATTTCATATATTCACAGGGTTGAGCAAACAGCCCCCACTACCTAATTTGAGAACATTTTCATCACCCCAAACGGAAACCCTGTACCTATTAGATGGTCACGCCCCATTCTCCCTCCCCACCAGACCCTGGCAACCATGAATCTGCTTTCTGTCTTCATGGAGGAATCATACAATATATGGCCTTTTGTGACTGGCTTCTATCACACAGCATCATGTATGCAAGGTCCATCCGTGTTGCAGCATAAGTCTGTACTCCATTCCTTTTTATGGCTGAATAATATTCCATGGTAGGGATAGACCTGCTTTTGCTTATCTATTTATTAATGGAGGGATATTTGGGTTAACTGCATGCTTTTAAATAAACATTTCTCACGAGGACTTTGCAAGCATCAGACATTATGCTTACTGCACACGTGAATTTATTTTTCTGGAAAATGTGTACATGTATCTCACTGTGGCTTACTTGAGAATAATTATCAATAGTCTTACAAGGGTTTGCTGCCATTTTTTCTCAAATAAAGAGGGACAAGTTGTATAAATATTGTTCAGGGGAGCTTTGAAACTGTAAAGAAGAGTTTGACCAAGAGTCAAGTAGAATAGAATATGCCCAAATATTCCATGATCCCCTGCAGGGATTCAAATGCTTGAATGAGCAGATGGGGCTGGAACCAGTGAAATTCCAGGATAAAGATGAACGCAGTGTCTTTCTTACTGCAGCCTGTAATTCAGATGACAAAAAGGAAAGCCCTAATATGTTATGGGGGTAAAAAGAAGGGAGGGGAGAGCAAGGAATGCTGCTCAGAGGAGACAACTTTGATAATGAGTAGAAGGCTCCCAGGAAAACAAAGGAAGAGGATAAGCATTTTAGGCAGAAGGATAAGCATCTGCAGGGGCTCAGAGGTGTGAGTGAGCAGAGCCCATTCAGAGGGATCTCAAGTAGGTCACTCATTCAGACATCTTGACACTGGAGTCAGCCAAATCAGAGTATTGACCTAGAATGATTTTTGTGACATTTTATCTTAAAAGAATTCCATTTCATTAGTGCACAGCACGTGGTGCTGGAGTGACCCAGCAGGCTGGGGGTCACAGGTCATCATTGCCACAGCAGCCACCTCAGCGTGATGCAAATCGGGTGGTGTGGAATGTAAATGATAGTCATGGTAACGTCACAGCTGTCCTGCTGGAAAAGCCCCTAAATGGGCTCTGCTTTGTTTTTTGTCAAATCCAATCCAAGAGCCTTGGGCTTTATTCCTAGGCCAGCATTCTCAATCTGTAGTGTCTGAGTCATCTAGGGAGCTTACCAAATACCTATTCCCAGGAACCTCCAACAGAGGGTCTGGTCAGTGGGCACGGGAACTCACTGAGCACTTTTAAGCAAGAAAGTGTCATGACCTTCCAAGATACATTTTAGATCTATTATGCTTTAAGATATTCGCAGGGACTGACTGTGTATCTTCCCAACCTGTGAAACTCAAGACACACAATGTGACCTCAGTAAAAGTTTGCTGAGTGACTGAATGATCATTCTGGTCATCAGTACGGCTTTTGGACTGGAGACGGTAAGACCAGAGACAAGATGGGTAAGGACGTAGCCTGGTGAGTGAGGATGCGATCTAAACTAGGACTGCGACAGATGGGACAAGGACAGAGGAGTCTGTTGCCCTGTTCCCAAGAGGGTTTGAGAAAAAAGAGAGAGAATCCATGACCAGGGTTGAGTAAGGTCAATGGCCTTACCAATAACCCATGGGTTTCACACAAAGCCTCCCAGTGCCCGAGAGGCAGGGAATCCTGACAGCCTGCCCCAGAGGATCTGGAAACAGCCCAGACGTATTGAGACTCTTTGCTCTTAAGCCAGAGGCACATCCTGGTCACTGTGGGGCTGAACTGGGGCCGGCCCTGCCAGGCTAATGATAGGGATGTTGAAGGAAAGGCAATACCTGTTTCTGGGAGGCAGGGGGTTATGGGGGGGGGGGGGGGGGTGAAGAAGGAAGAGGATGGGAAACATGCTCAAGAAAGCAGTCCTTCTTGAAGGTTTGTGGCTGTAGTGAAAAGAATGTGCATTTTAGAATTAAACGCAGTCTGGAAACCCAGCTACCAGCCGTGTTGGCCTTGACAAGTCACAGAATGCCTCAAAACCTCAGTTTCTTCATCTGTAAAATAGAGATAGAAAGAATTTCCACACAAGTTATTTTAATTAAAGGTGAGTGATACATATAACATAATCTGATACATAGCAGGTGATGAATTAAAGTTTCTTTTTATTTATTTTGAAGAATTTAAAGCATGCGTTATGGTGTAGGCAATAATACAATAAACATTTATTAGCCACCATCTAGCACTGTCAAATCCAATGTTTTGCTTTAATTTGCTTCAGGTATTCTTTTAGAGAAATAAACCACTTCAGACATGATTGGCTCTCCCTGTGTACCCCGCCCTGATCGGACGAATTCCCACCTTCTCAAGGTGGCCATGCTATGTATCATCCCCAGGCTTGTGTACCATAGACAGCTAGGTCCCTAAAACTATACAGCTTTGAGTTTTGCTGTCTTTAAACTTTATATAAATGACACCATAGTATTTACATCTTGATGCTGTTTGCTTTCCACATTGAGCATGGCTTTTGGTAGCTCTAGTTAATTCATTGTCATCGATGGTCGTAAGCCACTGCATAAACATTACAGTTGAATTATCAATTCTCCTACTGACCAGGTTTCAGGCTGTTTCTAAGTTATCATTATTATGAGAATTGCTACGATAACCATTTTTCCCCATATCACTAGGTAGCATGTGCTGTAAATGAGAAGTTTTATTGTTTCACACAAACAATGGGTTTCGCTAGGCTTTTAAACTTGTGCCAGTCTCTGATGGGTGCTGTTTATTGTCCTAAAAAAATAAATAAATAGTAACAGGATCTGCACCTCTGGAATTACCAGGGCTGTTCTAATCCAAATATAATGTCCTATTGTCTCCATGAGTAATAATTACACTGGTTAGAGGAACTAGTGAATATTTAGATGAGGAGCCATGGCCACTGTGAATGAAGAGCCTGGCCAACCAGGAGTGTGCGGTGGCCTGGGCAGAAGATGACATTGGGGGAAGGGCATCATCTTTTTCGACCTTGACCCTGTTTTATCATGTGTTCTTAAGAATCATTTTCATGCTCATGCAATTCTTGTGTGTTTTGGTCTTTCCTGAGACTGATCACTGGGGCAGAGATGAGTTTTTTAAAATTTGAAGACTTCAGTCAGTTCACAAACAGAGGCTTATCATCTCTGTCTTGGAGGCACTCAGGGCCTGGAAGAGGGGATGCAGACAGGGTGAGGAATACAAGGTGCAGTGGGAGGGCAGAAGACAGGAGACTAAAGGTCCATCGAATGAACCTCCCCAGGGCGGGAACAGTGTCTGTGCAGAGCTGTATCTTGGGACTGGGCACCTAGTGGGTCAGGGGCCCACACGTGTCAGGAAGAAGGGAAGCTACCTACTATGTAGGTGGAGCATGGTACCCAGACCCCATTGGAAGGGGACTGTAACTGATCAGGGTCTTAAAAGGGTACAGGCTCAGGGTGCCATCGCTTTAAGAGGAGTTCTCAAGAGGAGCCAGAATCTACTTTTGGTGGTGCTAATGGTGTCGCCTGGGGGGGGGGGCACATGGCTTGAAGGTTTAAACCTCCCCTGTTTTAGGATGTTAACTAATTCCATTTTTAAAGTAAACACTGTGTGGTCCCAACAAAACTTATCCAGGTGCTGCATCTGGTCCATATGTCATCAGTTTAAGGTCCTTAAACTGCTCGAACGTCCTTTTCAATACTCTCTGATAGCTGCTTACTCTGGCCCAAGGTGCTGCTACCCTCTTCCCACAGCGTCTCATTAACCTGCCAACCTGCCTCTGAGGAACGTCCCACAGTGGGCTCTGTTTCCAGACAAGGGAGATGGTCCAAGTCACAAGCTGCTGAACAGGAGACAAGACTAAGGCCAGATCTGTTTGTCTCTACAGTCCGGGCAACTTGATTTTTCTCCTAATTGTGTGAATGAGAGATGAAGAGAAGATTTCCCATAAATGTGACATATGAACCGGGTCTCATTGGGTTAGGAGTTTGCCAGGCATAGGGAACAGCAAGAACAGTCGTCCCTCGGTATCCAAGGGGGATTGGTTCCAAGACTGCTTCCCCCAAGCGCCGTGGACACCCAAATCCTTGGATGCTCAAGTCCCTTATATTAAATGGCGTTGTACAGTCGGCCCTCTGTATCCGCGGGTACTGCATTGGCAAATTCGATCAACTGCGGCTGGAAAATCCATTGGTTGAATCCGTGGATGCGGAACCCAGGAATATGGAGGGCCGGCTCTACACATTTTAGGGCCAAGGCATTCTTTATATCCCAGGGCATTACAACACAGGGTAGAGAGGGCACTCTCACAGTTGTTCACGTTAAGCTACTGCTGAGTCAGCGTTTGATAAATTACATGAATGCCTGCAGTGGGCACTGTCTTTGAGATGGCCCCTAGACAGGGCACAGTGCAGTGGGCACGGAAAAGCACCACGTGAGGGCCCTATGGAGAGCCTGCGTGAGACCCTCCGCGGGGGACCCGGGAGATAACCCAGCAAAGCCTTGCGGGGGAAGACTGGCGGATGGTGGCAAAAGGCCGCTATATTTGAGTTAATGTGGCTTCCTTTGTACACACAAGCCAATAAAGAAACTTGGGGATATGTTTGTATTTACATCAATGAACATAAATATATCAAAATACTAATAGAGTTTCTTTTGGTGACAGAATGACCTTTTGCTCCATGTTATTTGTTTGTTTGCTGGGATCGTCATATTCATCACAAGTCCTGTATTTATTGGCTATGTTTTCTAATGCACCAAATGAGCTGTTTATGACTCTTCTGCTGGATTTTTAGAAATTTGACTCTTCCTAGTTAATGTCTCAAAACAGCCATTTTCGATCGCAGAATGTTCCCTTTTCAACTACATGAAAATCTATATTGATTTCCAAATACATACATACATATGCATGTATATATTTTTTTCCTGCTTCTTTCTTAGATGAATATTTATTCTTGACTCGTCAGATTGGAGTCTTCTAAACACTGAATCTTCCGGGTGAACAAGGATGTTTTTCCTATTTGCTCCCTATGATGGGATATTTGTCCAGTACTGACAATTCAGATAAATTCTGGGAGAGGTGGGATGAGTCTTGGCTTACACTGTTCAGACACACAGAGGGTACAGAACTATCTAGAATGAAATGGTTTACTTCACCAGGTAACAGCCTGTGTCTGAGGCAGAAGCGGATATACTGTGAAGGATTCTTAGATGGGATATAGATAGCAATAAACATATAAGAAAAAATTGATAAATTAGACTTGATCAGAATTAACTTCTACTCCTCAGAAGACGTCATTAAAAAGAACAAAGATGTCATTATACATTTGTCCAAATCCATAGAATGTACAACACTGAGAGGGGACCCTAATGTAAACTATGGAGGTTGGGTGGTAATGAGGTGTCAATGTAGGTTCATCCGTGAAACAAAGGTGCCCTTTGGCGCAAGATGTTGATAATGGTAGAGAATGTGCATACGATGAGACAGAGGATATATGGGAAATCTCTGTATCTTCTGCTCAGTTTTGTTATGGATCTAAAACTGCTATAAAAATAAAGTGTCTTTCACAGACCTACTAGAGAATGGACTTGAGGATATGGGGAGGGGGAAGGGTAAGCTGTGACAAAGCGCGAGAGAGGTATGGACATATATACACTACCAAACGTAAGGTAGATAGCTAGTGGGAAGCAGCCACATAGCACAGGGAGATCAGCTCGGTGCTTTGTGACCGCCTGGAGGGGTGGGATAGGGAGGGTTGGAGGGAGGGAGACGCAGGAGGGAAGAGATACGGTAACATATGTATATGTATAACTGATTCACTTTGTTATAAAGCAGAAACTAACACACCATTGTAAAGCAATTATACTCCAATAAAGATGTAAAATAATAATAATAAAGTGTCTTCAAAATAATTTTTTAAGTGTACATATTTCTAAAATGAAAAGGCAAGATACAGACAGGGGGAAATATTTGCAAAACATATACCTGACACGGAACTTCTGTCCAAAATACATAAAGAACTCCTAAAACTTGCTAATAATGAGACACAATGGCCAAGTTTAAAACATAGGCAAAATACATTTCAAAAAAGAAGATATCTGGGCTTCCCTGGTGGCGTAGTGGTTGAGAGTCCGCCTGCCGATTCAGGGGACACGGGCTCGTGCCCCGGTCCGGGAGGATCCCACATGCCGCGGAGCGGCTGGGCCCGTGAGCCATGGCCGCTGAGCCTGCGCGTCCGGAGCCTGTGCTCCGCAACGGGAGAGGCCACAACAGTGAGAGGCCCGCGTACCGCAAAAAAAAAGAAGATATCTCAATGGCCAATAAGCGTACAAAAATAATCAACGTCATTGTTTATTAAGAAAGTGTGAAATAAAATCACATTGAGATACTACCACATACTTACTAGAATGGCTGAAATTTTAAAAGAGTGAGAATATCAAGTGTTCATGAGGACATGGACTTACCAAGACCCATTCCTGGTGGGAGGGTTAAAAAGTACAACCACTGCAGAACAAAATTTAACAGTATCTCATAAAGTTAAACTTACATCAGTCATATAAACCAGCATTTACCCAAGAGAAATGAACACATATATCCATGAAATGATTTGGACATGAAACTTTATAGCAGCTTTATTCATAATAGTCCCAAACTGGAAGCAATCCAACTGTCCATCACTAGGGGAATGAATAAATCAACTGCAGCATATTTACATAAAGGAATAAGACTCAGCAATTAAAAGGAACAAATACTAATATGAACAACTACATGGATGAATCTTACAGATGTGTTGAGAACAAAAAATCAGAGACAAAAGAGCACATGCTGCGTGATTCCATTTATAGGAGGGTCAAGAAGAGGCAAATCTAATGCATGTCGGAAAAATTCAGAATATTCCTCTGCCCCATCTCTGGGGGGAGAGGAATTGATTGGGAATGTCTAGGAGGGAACTTTCTGGGGTGAATGGCAAGATTCTACGTTGTATGGAGATGTGAGTTACACGATTGTGTCATTTTGTCAAAATCCTACATTTAATAGTCATGTATTTCGATGTATCTAAATTTTACCTTAAAAAAACCTATAAAAGCAATGATTGAGTAGGGATTTGGGGGACTGGGGAAGCAAAGGTGCAAAAGGAATGACAGAATGTTGATCCTTGTTGAAGGTGGATGATGGGCATATGTGGGTTCATTGTATTATTCAGTTTACTCTGTATGTGTTTGAAAAATCCCATAATAAAAAGTGTTTTTACAGTCTCATAGGATTTCAGAGCAGGAAATGCTGCTGTTTCAACACCTTAAGCTCATTCCCATCTCAGGGCCTTTGCGCAGCCATTCCCTCTGCCGGAAACGCTCTATTCCCTGATCTTGGAATGTTTAGGACTCAGCTTACATGTCACCTCCTAAGGCCTCCTCTGACCAACTTAGCTAAAGTAGCCTCCAGGCATTCTCTATTTCATCTGTACATTTCAATTCTCAGCATAGCACTTATTTTTATATCTTGTTTTCCTGTTTATGTAATATTTGGTGATTGTCTGTCTTCATCAAAAATGTAAGGTCCATAATAGTGGGGATGTGTCTGTCTCATTCACTTGTTTCTCCCCACCACCTGGCCACTGTCTGATGCTGCATAGGTTTTATTCAGTATCAACTGCTGTAGAATGAATGAATTCAGCAGATAAGTGCCAGAGCTGGTGTTAGGGCTGAATTCATATGCTGAAGTCCTAACCGTCAGAATGTGACTTATTTGGAGACAGGGTCTTTCAAGAGGAAATTAAGTTAAAATGAGTATGAGTTGGCCCTGGTCCAATAAAACTGGTGTCCTTCTAAGAAGAGGATATTAAGACAGTGACAGGTATAGAGGGAAGACCATGTGAGGACACAGGGAGAAGGTGGCTGTCTACAAGCTAAGGAGAGAGGCCTCAGAAGAAACCAGCCCTGCCAACTCCATGATCTCAAACTTCTAGTCTCCAGAATTGTGAGAAAATAGATTTCTGGTGTTTAAGTCACCCATTCTGTGGTATTTGTTACGGCAGCCCTAGTAAACTAACAGAGCTGTTATCTGAATGCAGATGTGTTTGAAGCCTCTAGACTTATTTGCTTTCCAAATAAGAAAGCCAACTGAATTTAGAGTTGGCAGATTGAGGAGATAGAAATGCAGGACACCCAGTTAAATTTGAAAAATAATTCTGTTGGATTTTTATAACGTATTGAAAAAAAGCTAGATATAGAAAAATGTTTTATATGTATGACACACAAGGAAACCCTGACAGAGGGGATTCTAGAATCCCAGTCTCCTGGCTCCCATTCTAATGAGGCACAATTTGAAGACAAGAAGATGGTTAATTGAAGAAAACACCCCCAAGCATTCATTCCTTTCCACTAAGTTTCCCCGGGCCAATCTGGTTTGGAATGGCAAGGTGGGAACTATACCAGTAGGTGAGGGAGGCTCCTTCAGAAGCTTACCAGGTGAGACACCATGATGGATACTTAGGAGAATGTTTTCCTAGGATGCTTTTCACTTGCACAAGAATCTAATGTAACAGGGAAAGCCTGAGTTTTATTGGAGGGCAATTTTGAAGCATTAATAAAGTTTAAAATCCAACACCCACCAATTCCAATTCTCCGTATCCACCCTAGAGAAGCATCCCCACATGTGGTCCAGGAGGCATAGACAAGAATGTTTGTACAGTGGAAAATTGGGAAAAATGGAAATAGGGATATAAAAATAATGGTATGACTGTTAAATGGAATACTACGCAGCTGTTAAAAAGGATGAGGGCCATCCATAGGATCGGTAGCACCATATGGAACCCCAAGGTATATTATTAGATGGAAGACCAAGTTGTAGAAAGAGCAGAATGGCAGGATACCATATAATATGCACCCACATAAAAATGCCATTTGTTTATTATGGGTAGATAGCTATGTGTGCAAATGAATGAGAGATGTTCCGGTGGGCAGCCTCTTAAACTGGTAACCAGTGGAGCAAATACATCTCTGGAGATGGAAAGGAGCCAAGATTGCATTGGGGGAAGGGTTGTCAAAAGAGGCACTAGCTTTACCTGTAACGTTTTGAGTTTTAAAAGAAAAATGTTTTGATGTCTTATGTAATTAAAAGATTTTTTTAAGAGAAAGATTATGGGTTTTGCAATCAGACACACCAGTGTGTGAGTCCCAGCTCTGTCACTCACTGGCTATGTGGCTCTGGGCACTGTGGTAGCTGAATAATGGTCCCCAAGATGTCCATGTCCTATTCCCTGGAACCTGTGAATGGTAACTTACATGGCAAAGGGGACTTTGGAGTTGTGGTTAAGTACAAGATCTTGGGATGGGGAGATTACCCTAGATTATCAGATGGGCCTAAATGTAATCACAAGGGTCCTTGTAAGAGGGAGACAAAAGGAATCTAGACTACAGGAGAGGAAGAAGGGGACGAGGGGAGCAGAGGCAGAAAAAATGATGTGACGGGGGAGGCGTGAGCTAAGGAATGAGGACAGCCTCCAGGGGCAAGAAAGGGCAAATAAATGGATTATTCTTTGGAGCCTTCAGTGGGGTGATGGCCCGGCCATCATTGGCCTTGATTTGCATCAAGTGAAACACTTTTCAGACTTCTGGTCTGTAGAACTGTTGGAGAATATATGCACGTTGTGTTTGCACCACTAAGTGTGTGACAGTTTGTTATGGCGGCGGTAGGGAATTGATTCAGCAAGTTACTTCACTTCCCTGAGCCCCTGTTTGCTCATCTGTAAAATGGGATGGTTCCAGGACTTCACAGGCTGCTGTGGGGGCCAGAGCTCACGTTTGTGCAGCCAGTAGTAGAGACACTATTGCAGCTCACGTTGAGTGGGCTCTCCTTCTCAGCCAGCTGCCATCCCTTGCAAGGCTCTGAGGAAGGAGATGTCTGCTAACAACCCAAGGCATGTCAATCTAGACCTATGCTCTGAGTGCTGGAGCTATCCTGCCTCTCAGGACAGAGCCCGTTCTGTGGTTGGTTCTCAGGAAGCTCTCCTTGTAAGAAGGACACGACCACTTACTCAATACGGGCTGGGAGTTCCTGAAATGAATAACCCTGTTTAGAAGCGGTTCTGCCCTGGGTCTCGTTTCACTTCCTGGTGCTTTCCTCTTGCATTTCAAGGATGACTGGTGCTGTCATAGAAAGTTTGGAATCGGTTTAATCATGGCTTCCAATGTCAAGGTTGACTAATTTTTACCATACTTGAAGATCATCATTGCCTAGTGCAGTAATAAACTCAGTCTCTGTGCTCGGGGAATTACATCCCTCTGCAGCAGTGAACTCCAAGAAGGCAATGCGTGTCACTCCCACAGCCTCTAGGCCCCTGATGGGAGGTACTGCTCCTATAAACGGAGAAGGAAAGCCCTTCCTGAGTCTGGAGATCCAAGAATCATCAAGAGGTAGAGAGGGTCCCAGGAGGCCCCCTGCAACGTCCACGTCGTAAGTTTATGACTTATGTCATGGAGAAGGCAAAGTCCAAGTCACTTCCTTCCAGTCCTGTCACAAGCTCCCAGCCTCAGGAGGGCTGAGCTCCAGGGGAACAATAGCTTGGAGACCTCCCAGCTATGAGCTTGGACAGGAAACCATGATCTCATGTCAGAATCAGCTGAAAATGAGCCCAAGCTTTTTGACATTGCAGCACCTGTGCTTTATCAGCCAAAGCCTTCACTGTAGGCACCGAACACTCCACACCCCAGGCTCAGGGATATTGTGAAACTGTGATCGAGTTTTGCTCTGCTCAGAGGCCATTAACTTAAATATTAGTCCTTTCTTTTCTGCAAGTTTTCTTCAGCCCAGTCTTTATGTAGATCTCCAATGATCCAGGTTGGGAGTAAATGATTTTTGTTAAAAAAAACTACGTCTGGTGTGGGAGAAGAGAGATGGTAATTAAAAAAAGAAGGACAAAGAATCAGCACTTCCACTTCTGAGTATTTACCCAAAAGAATTAAAAGCAGGGACATGAAAGAATACTTGCATTATTGAATAATACTTGCATTATTCACAAGAGCCAAAAGGTGGAGGCAACCCAAGTGTCCATCGACAGATGAATGGATACACAAACGGTGCTATATACATACAATGGAATATTATTTGGTTGTAAAAAGGAAGGAAATTCTGACACATGCCACGACATGGATGAACCTCAAAGACAGCATGCTAAGCCAGACACAAAATGACAAAGACTGCATGATTCTACTTATTTAAGGTACCTAGAATAGTCAAATTCATACAGGCAGAACGGAATAGAGGCAGAGCGGAATAGAGGCAGAGCGGAATAGAGGCAGAGAGGAATAGAGGCAGAGTGGAATAGAGGCTATCAGGGGCTGAGGGAAGTGGGAAAGGAGGAGTTAGTGTTTAATGGGTACAGAGTTTCAGTCTGAGAAGATGAGAAAGTTCTGGAGATGGATGGTGGTGATTGTTGCACGACAATGTGAATGTACAGGATGCCACTGAACTGTATGCTTAATAATGGTTAACATGGTAAATTTTATGTTATTTATATTTTACCACAATAAAAAAGGGAGGGGTGGCTGAGGAGTGTAGGGGGACCAGAACCATTTGCGCTGGAGCAGGATTCCCACCTAGCTTCTCACTGCAGTCACCCGGAGCGTTCGAAAAACCTTGATACTCAGGCTGCTCCTGAGACAAAGTACATCAGCATCTGTGTTTCTTTTTAGCTTCTGTGTGATTCCAAAGGGCAGTCAAGGTGGAGAACCTCTGGGAAAAACAGGTGCTCTGAATGAGAATAGACAGAAGGTGAGGGTGGTGGTCAGGGAATATTCAGGGGAGGTGACATCTTGCACAGGTCCCCAAAGGAGCAGAAACAGCCAGCTAGGCAACCTCTCGTTATCGACAGCACGTGTTGCCTTCACAATAGAACTGATTTTCTAGTGCTAAGTCCATTTCTCATAAAAATGTGGCTCACGTTTCATAGGCTCCCCTAGAACCACTGCTCTAGAGTCTTGCTACCAAAGTACAGCCAGCAGAGATGCACTGGGAAGAAAACTACCACTGACTGAGCCCCTACTCCAAGCCCAGCTCCCTAGCTCATTCCAAACACCCAACAGGCTTGGTAGTATGTCAAGTGTACATCCTGGGTCCCCCGGCCCAGGACGTCCCCATTTATACTTGTCCCAGTAGCATTATTAAGGGAGCCCCCTTTCACTCTCACAGATGTCCCAATTTAGAAATTTAGGTGATGAATGATATAAGCCCATGCCTGTGAGTTGGATAGTATCATTCTCCATTCTAAGTCTGAGGAAGCCAAACCCAAGAGAGATATGGAAACTTATCCAAGGTCACACAGAAATAAAACTGGGACGTGACCTGGGTTTCTCAATTTCCAAAGCCTGTCGTCTCTGCCCTGTGACCATCTGCCTACCCAGAAGCCAGGTCCAAAAAAATCCATCTTCAAGGGCATTTGGAATGATTAAATTTTTTAAAAAGAATTTAAAAATGGAATTTCTCTATTGTTTCTTTTAAGAAGAGGGGAATGGGAGAGAGTGGGAATAAAATGCCCATTTACTGAGCACCTACTAAGTGTCAGGAGCTTTTCTTAGCACTGGTGATATGGCAGTGAGAAAATCATCCTTCCTTATGCCCATGGAGTATGAAACCAATACAGAACAGAATCATCTATCCACCATGATCAGGACTGTGGGAAAAACAGGGTGCTCTGAATGAGAAGAATAGACAGAGGTGAGGGTGGTGGTCAGTGAATATTCTCTGGGGAGGTGACATTTCGCACAGGTTCTGAAGGAGCAGAAAAAGCCAGCTAGTCAACCTCTCCTTATCAACGGCTTGTGTCGTCTTCACAGTAGAACCGATTTCCTAGTGCTGAGCCCATTTCCCATAAAATGTGGCTCACGTTTCAGAGGCTCCCCTAGTAAAGCCCAACTCTGAATTTATATGGAGATTCAGTTGGAGGCACCAGAAACTGAGAGCTGAGATGCAAATATACCTGCTGGGGTCTGGAGCACTGCTGTCAACTGCTATCAGTACCTACTTCTGCTGCCTGTCGAAGGAGATCTCTGTATCCAATGGAAGGCGTTAATATTTTTAATATCTTATATTGAAGTATAAACTGCCAGCAAAAAAGTTTCTCAATGAATTTTCACGAAGTGAATACCCTCATGTACTAGATCAAGAAAGAGAATATTATTAGCACCCTAGATACCCCACACCCATCCCTGCTGCTAACAGCTCCTTTCCCCCCAAGATAACCACTTTTGACACCATAAATTTGTCTTGCAATTGGCATATTTTTAAAGCTTTGCATCCCAGGCCCAATTTGTATCTAGTGAAGCTCGACTTGTTTATGTTCTCACTGATGGTGCGTGAAATGCCTCTTTCCCCAAACACCACAAACCAAGTCATCATCATCCTTTTTAATTTTGATCAATCTAATTGATGAAAATATGCTCTCATGATTCTGATTCTTTTGGTTGGCTTTTGTCTAATGATGAATGAGATGAAATAATGCATAACATGTTAATGGTCATTTGGCTTTCTTGTGACAATTGCTTGTTCATGTTCTTTGTCCGATTTTCCTTGGGAATATCCTACTCAATTAAACCATCCTGTTATAACAAGCATATACTCCTTTGCTTGCTATTTTCCTCAGCGTGTCATGTGCTTTGTAAGTAGCTTTCTATGGTGCTTTGGCTGCTTCTTTTCTCTTCACTTACCCTCACTCCCTTGGTTATCTCATCCAGTCTCATGGCTTTCAATACTGTTCGCATGCTGCCATGGACTAAATTGTGTCCTCCCAAAACTTATACGTTGAGAATCTAACCCCCTATGGGACTGTATTTGGGGATAGGAGCTTTAGGAGGTAATTAGGGTTAAATGAGGACATAAGGGTGGGGCCCTAATCCAATAGAATTGTGGCCTTACATTAATATTAATTCTTTTAAAAATTTTTATTGGAATATAGTTGCTTTACAATGTTGTGTTAGTTTCTACTGCACAGCAAAATGAATTAGCAGGAAATCCAAAAAAGAGGGGAGATATATGTGTGTGTGTGTATATATATATATATATATATATAGCCTTAAAAGAAGAGGAAGATCTCTCTCTCTCTCCCTCCCTCACTCTCTCTCTCTCTCTCTCTCTCTCTCTCTCTCTCTCTCTCTCTCTCTCCCCCACATGAGGACAAAGTGAGAAAGTGGCCATCTACAAGCCAAAAAGAGAGCTCTCTCTCTCTCTCTCTCTCTCTCTCTCTCTCTCTCTCTCTCTCTCTCTCCCCCACATGAGGACAAAGTGAGAAAGTGGCCATCTACAAGCCAAAAAGAGAGCTCTCATCAGAAGCCAATCACACTGGCACCCTGATCTCAGACTTCCAGCCTCTAGAACAACTCATTTTCCGTTCTTTAAGCCACCCAGCCTATGATATTTTGTTATAGCACCCCAAGCTGACTAAAACATACTCTGAGCCTGCCCCCAAATCTAGCACCAGCCCAGACCTTTCTCCTGAACTTCATACTCCTCCATCTAAATGCCTCCTGAGCCCTTGATGTCTCAGGCACACTTCCAACTCAACCTGTCCAAAATGGGATCCTGACCTTCTCCCTTCACAACTGCTCCACTCTCAGCCTTGCCCATTTTTCCAGGGGCTCCAGCTGTGCAAGAAAACACATCCTGAAGGCATCCTTGACCTGGCTTTCTCCCAATCACTCCCCACCCACCCCACAGGGAAGCCTCTTGACCCTGCTGCCTTCAGACTGTATCTAGACTCCAACTCTGTTCACTGGGTCCACCTGACACAAGCTGTCCTCATGGTTGCCTGGAGGCTGCAGCAGCCTCCTAACTGCTCTCCCTGCCTCGACTCTTGACCTCCTACAGTCTATTCTCAGCCTAGCAGCAGAGTGAGCCAGTTCAGACAAAGCAGATCGTGTCCTTCCTCTGCTCAAACCCATGATTCCCACCTCTTTTGGAGTAAAGCCAATGACCTTGCCATGATCTCTCCTGTTCCATGACGTCTCTGGCCTCACCTCCCAGGGCTCTGTCCTTGGCTAGCTCATCTCCAGTCGTAGGGTCCCGTATGCTAGCCCTTGAATGGTCCAGGCGTGTTCCTGCCTTAGGGGCTTTGCACATCTGCTCCTTCTGCCCAGAACATTCTTCTCTGGGATAGCCACATGGCCGCTCCCTCACCTCTTTCAAGATTGTCACCACTGTCACCTACTCAATGAAATCTATACTGACCAGATTATTGACAATAGCAATCCCCCTTCTGCATTCCCAACCCCCTTAACAAATAAAGAAAAATGCTTTATGCATATTTATCTTTTCAACCTTCTACAAACTATACAGTTTGTCACTTTCTAAAAAATTGTAGAGTTTACTTATGTATTAATCTATTATGCTTATTATCTATTGCCACCAATCGAGGGTGGTGATCTCTGTCGGTTTTTGTTCACTGTGGCTCCCTGAGTGCCTTTAACAGTACTTGGACATTGGAGATATTATTTATTTACTAGATAAATAATCAAATACATTTAAACCTATAGCCAAATCCATCAGTCTTTTACTTTAACTTTCTGCTTTTGCGGTCATGCCCATGTGAGAAAGCCCTTCTCAACTCACGTATTGAGAACACTGGAAGGAAATAGCATTTCCTGACCACACATGTATCCTTCCAGATTATGGCTGTATTTTGTACATTTAGAATTCTCATCTATTTTGGAATTTATTTATTGTATGGTGTGAGGTAGGGAAATAGTTTTCTTTTTTTTTTAATCCATGGTTTGTCTGTTTTCCAATATCTGTTATTTCTTTGCTGATTTAAGATGCTCCCTTAATTTTTTTATCCTTAATTTTTGTAATACTTAGCTCTATTTCTGGACCTCCCATTGATCTGATTATTTACTGCTCCACCAGTTAATAAACTATTTTAATTTTTTTTAATGCACATATTCCTTTTAAAAAGTAATTCGAATTTCCAAAACTTTGTCTCTTTATTTGGTCTTTCAAAAATTGGTTCTCAGATTTACCAGCTCTACTGGGTATTTGTTTCCTTTATATCTAATTGATTAATTTATACTTTTGTTTTTAGCAATGGCTTCTTTTTTAAGACTTACTTTATTTTTTTTTAAGTTTTTTTTTTTTTTGGCAGGGTATTCAGCTCATTTACTTGCATTCATTCAAGAGGCCAAGGCTGTCTTTTCTTTAAGTTAAAGTTTGACTACATCTCTTAAGATTTGATAGGTTTTCATTGTTATTGTCTAAATGGTCCATAATTACACTTTTAATTTTCTCCATTTTTAAGAGTTGTTTAGATTGTTTTTCATTTCTCATAAATACACTTATATTGTGATTTTAGGATAATTATTTTGTTTTGAATCTCTATAATTGGGGTCAAAGGATATTTCTGTAAATTTTTTAACTTTGAAAGAGGGTTTCTTTTTGAGATTTTTCTTTATGATTTAGATTGGTCATTTTCTGCAACTGTCATTGCCAAACTTGAGAAGAATGCATATTCTTTGTAGGTACTGAGTTCAATACATACCCACTAAATTGAGCTAAATAATTCTTTTTTTTTTCCATTTGTTTTTGGATACTTGTTTAACTCTCAAAGAGAGAAAGCTTGGTTAATGCTTTCCTTTCTCCTGGGGTTCCTGTTAGTTTCTTCCTGCCTTTCTTTATGTGTTTTGAGTCTATGAGTTTGGGAATGTCATTGATGATACATTAATCCATATAAGTAATTTTTTGTTGGAGAGCTCCTAGTCATGTCTTTTCCCAGTTTCTCTGTTGGGGTGTTTTGCCTTCTTATTGACCTGAAAGAGCCTTTTCTGTATTAAATATACGAACTCCCTGCCATCTGTGTTGCAAATATTTTCCCAAATTCCTGGTTTAAAAAATTCTGTTAATGATGTATTTAATATACAGACACTTTAAATCTTTCTATAGTCAAATATTATGCTTTGCTTGTATTCTCAAAATAGTGTGGTGAGAAGATGTTAGGTGAGGGGCAAAAGTCTTGGTCTCCTCTCCTTGATCAACCTTGAACTTCTCTGCCTGTTGGATTAAGTTTCTTAGCCCCTATTTACAAGCTATGGTCCCATGTCACCTCCCTCCTCTGATCCTTCAGGATGTTCCAGGGGCAACTCAAGAAAAGAGGGAACTCCTTTTATCTTGCGGAATCACAGACCTAAAAGTATAATTAAGAACTGGGCTTCCCTGGTGGCGCAGTGGTTGAGAGTCCGCCTGCCGAAGCAGGGGACACGGGTTCGTGCCCCGGTCCGGGAAGACACCACATGCGGTGGAGCGGCTGGGCCCGTGAGCCATGGCCACTGAAACTGCTCGTCCGGAGCCTGTGCTCCGCGATGGGAGAGGCCACAACAGTGAGAGGCCCATGTACTGCAAAAAAACAAAACAAAACAAAACAAAAAGAACTATACTTTGACACCATTGATCAGTGTATAGGTAAAACGGTATATATCTTTTCTACATCTTCTGTTCTGAAAACTTTTGCCCCAGGTCTTAAAATATATTCCCTTCTATACACACAAGACCTCTGTGTATATATTGGATTGGCCATTGGCCAAAAAGTTTGTTCGGGTTTTCCATAAGATGCTACGGAAAAACCCGAACAAACTTTTTGGCCACTCCAATAGAAGATTTCAATACAGAAACAGTGATTTCAGTTAAGCACCTACCATATCCTAAAGATGAATACTCTACACCTCTGTTCTTAGAAATTCCACCTCCACTGCTGATTATCCCTTCCCCTCTCCCCACCCGCCTGTCGCTCCCAAATTCCTGCTTATACCAAATGAAGTCAGGATTTGTGTGTGCGTGTGTGTGTGTGTGTGTGTGTGCGTGCACCTTGTCTTTTACTTTTAACTAAGTGTGTTTTTTCTTAAGAAAAGCATGTTATTTCTTTAAGAGTATTTCTGATGTCAACTGTTAATGTTTTTTTTAATCCCATAACAAATATGAGTAATACCATAAGTGTACCTATGATTATGTAAAAAATAATTTTGAAAAACTATTCCCCATAATAAAAGGTTGAAGAAAATGCAATGCTGACAATAAATACATTGGAGTGATGTGGCCTTGGGCACATCATTTGATCTCTTTGGACCTCTGTCGTTTAACCTGACAGGTCCAATCCAGTGTCATTGGATTGGGACTGGATCTAAGAAAGTACAAGTCATGAGACCTTAGCGATTACTGAATCAGTTACCTACCTCACCAGTTAGTCTAATCAGTGGTTGACTTGAAAACATACTCTCTTAACCAGCGCCACTCTGGCATTACCTGAAACAGAGACAAAATTGCCTCCAGCTTTTATGTCAGGATTTTGTCTACATTGAGCACTAAAGTTTTACTGACTATTCCTTCATTCCCTTAAATATTCCCTTTGGCAGACACTAAACGTTTTGCATGTCTAAGGCTGTCTCCCCAGTGTCCAGTTCCCTTTCCTTTCTTCCTAGAGCCCAGATTATGCCCAAGTATCTGTGTAACCCCATGCAGCCTTGTTCATCAGGGAGAGCTGATTTCACTCCAGCTGTTGGGGATGGAGCTGATAGATCAAGAATGATTCCACTTCTCTTACTGGTGATTGGATAAGGAAAGGTCTTCAGACCTAGTTCGAGTTCATGAGATGTGACTAAATGTCAGTTAAGGCATCACTCGGCAAAGTTCTTTATTCATAAGAGAGAGTCATGGAAGAAAGCAGTCTTCTGTCTTCCTGTGAATACCGTTACATCCTATGAGGCTTAGAAATGCCGTAGCCATCTTACTATTGGTCTGAGGATGGCAGAACAGAAAGAACCTGGGAACTCGATGACATCATTAAGTCACTGAATCAACCAGCCCTGAAGCCTGTCCTCTGACAGGCAGGACTTCTGTTTTTGAAAAACAGTAATTATCCTCATTGCTTACGGCAGTGTGGGTTCAAGATCATCGTTACTTGCAGCTGACAGCATTCTAACTGAAAGACCTGGGCAACTTTATTTAATTATGTCACAGCCCTTTCCACCAGGAGCTCGGAGTCTAGTTTGTAGGTACTAGGTTTGATAGTTCCGTTAAATTGAGCTAAATAATCATTGAATCTATTTTCTTGCATCCATTTCTTATGAGAGACGTAGAGGTTCAAACAGAAGGTCATTTAAGAAAAGAGCGCTATCCATGGACAAGGGATACATGTGCAAAGAGCTGTGAGAACACAGAGAGGGAGCAGTTCCTTCTCCTAGGGGATGATCACAGGCTACGCAGCCATGCTGGGCTGAGGTCTGAAGGCTGAATAAGAATTTATCAGGGGAAAAAGTGAGAAAGGCATTCCTAACAGAAAAGTTAGCATGTACAAAAGCAAGAAGTGCTTTAATCTGACAATCACAGACACACTTGCTGTTTTTCATGGAGTAGCAAGATTTCACTGGGAGAAGGGAGGGGGGCATTCATTCATTCACTGAACACCTATTTTGAGCATCCATCATGTGTCAGGTACTGTTTTAGGTGCTGGAGTTAGAGCACTGAGAAAAACAGACAGTGACCTAGGCTTATGGAGCTTACAAAGAAACAGCACTTACCTCTTTCCCCTACCCCACTCCCTCCCATCTAGCATGCTCATCTTTAACTAGGTATTGGTGCATGTTCTCCCTTGCTGCACGAGGCTGACCCTCTAAAAATTATCAAGTGGACAATACTGGTCTGAAGCACCTCCATCTTCCTGTTTCCGGCCCTTTCCTTTCCATGGCCCACTTGGCTTCTTCCCATCCATCTTCCATTCTTATCAGTGATTCTCATGTCACATTTGGTCCATTCACTGGGGTTTTCATTTTACCCAGGTTGAAAGTTATAAGCTAAATGAATGAAGTTCTGTTGGTGTATTGTCATAAGTCAGCCAGTAAATGGGGGTACCAGTTTTTGGAAAACTGGAGACTCTGTAGGTAGGTCAGCCGAAGCTGCTCTCTATTGGCTGATGTCTACCAGACTGATCTTCACTGGGAAAACTGATGAAAGCAAACTAGCTCAGAGAATTTGATCGTGGCTCCTTGGCCCTTGTGTAGGACTAACCTTAATACTCATGAGAGATTCCTGTGGTCAGGGAACATGGGGCAAATAATGCTGAGGACAGGGCACCTAGATTCAAATCCTCTCTCACTTGGGATCCTGAGAAAACCTCAAAACCTGAGCTTCAAATGCCTCCTTTTTTAAATGAGACGCATCATACTCCCTTTGCAAAGTTGAAATGGAGATTAAAATAATTTATATGGCCAAAACAGAGTGAATACTGAATTAATGGTCATTACAATTTGTTTACTATAATGGTAGTCATGGATGTACCCTGTGTGTGGAAGCCTTGAAATTGGAATTGAGGGGATTTGGGGTGACTCCACTGATTGATTAAGCATGCTCTAACATCAGTCCTCTAGCTAGTTAAGGACTCCTTTCATCTTGAAACTTCCTTTGCCAACGGGAAAAACAGAAAGAAGAAGGGAAGAAAAAAAAGAGTTTTCATTGTTGGGAGAGAAAGCATCCTTCAACCAAGCAAAACCGACCAACCATTCATCAAGTCCATTTTGTTATTAAAGGCCAATAGGATTAAAGAGCTAATTACAGTGTCCTAGGTTTGGTATTATCCATTGTTACCAGGACTGAGTCATGCCTGGTCCCTGGCTTTTGAAGCACCAGCATGACAGAGCATTTGGTTCACCTGCATATGTTTTCATTTCTCTGGCATAGTCAAGCACGGTTATTAGCATCTGCAAACTCAAACCAGACAAGCAATCTGGGTTTAAGATAGAAACAGGCTGATAGGCTGTTCCCCCAGATTTCCTTCTCTGACAGCCCGCCTTTATGGGTCCCGCCTGACAGCCCGCCTCTTGGGTCTGGGCTATGCCCAACTACTCCAATCGGGCAGAATGTACACAGCGTATATTAAGTGAATTTGGGACATTTAATGAGGTAATTGCAGGCTAAATGTATTCCTGGAGAATCAGAGATATAAAGTTTCCCACCATTCTTTTCCTCCTTGTAGTCTTTTTTAAGGTCTTATTAATTTGCAAACCAGCTAATTACAACTCCTCCAGGCAAAATAACTGTGCAGTTGGCGCTGTAATAGATGAGTGGTTTGGGCTGAGAGAGCAGGTCCTGTTTTTTTCTTTGCCTATTACACACATTGTTTTAGGTAATTAACATCCACTTTGTAGTGGCAGCTCTGACGCCTCCCTGTCTGAACAGTGTCTTGGCTGACAGCCTCCGAAACAGCCCTGGTGAACTTCTTGCAAAATCATGTGATATTATTATATAATTCCTCCCAATGAAAGCTCAAAGAGAATTTGCACACATAGCTACATGTGAGCTTTTGGATCTAGACACACTCACACGAAGTGGCTTCTTGAAGGAGTGTTTTCTTCTAGCTGGGCAGGGACTGGGGTGGGAGCAAAAGAAAGAATCGGGTCTGAATTCTGTCGTTAATTCCACCAGATGAGATAAGTCACACTGACCTCCCAGAACTTTTGCGAGCATTCCACGAGTTTTTAACAATACTTGGCAAAGAGTAGTTTCACCTTCTACCAAATTAACAATCTCTTCTCCAGAGTTAATAAAAATTAACAGGCAGGCTTTCAAAAGAATCTATTATTTTTTCTCCTTGTATTCTTGTCTCTGAGCACCATTTTGAATAAAAATCTAGAACTTTGGATTATGGCTACATAGGTCAAGTGAAGACCTCAGCCATTGCCCAAGGCTCTTGAACTGTGTAGTCTGCTGGTCTTAAATGTGCTCCTTCCTCTTTGCTCCTCTGTTCTCTCTTGCTTTGTAAGGGCCTGATGCATGTGGAGAATTCACTTCCAGGGTCCTTTGCAAAATCGGTTAATGGCTGGCGTTTGATGGAAAGTGTTTCTAAAATATTTTGTAGCTCTTTGCTTTGCTGAGTCCCAGAAGAAATGGGGAGAGGGCATTTCCCAACACTTTATCACCTACCTCACAGTGTTTTGTTGGTTTCAAACAACTGCAGCAACAACAATAAAATAGATGGCTAGCATTGTGTCATTCATTGGAAGCAACCTGACACCCAATATTTTCTTGCACTTGCGACATCTAGAAGCCTTCATTAATTATCAGTACATTCTCTTTTCTCCAAAGCTGGGGAAAGTTGGACAACCGATGAGTCTAGAGTGACACTGGATGACTTTTTTGTTTTCCCTTCTTCGTTTTTTTTATGTTTTATGGGGGATTAATTCTTAACCCCTCCCTCCCCCTAAGCCCAAATTTTCCTCAGAAATAAATCTCACCAGCCCAGCGTGGAGTTATGCCGCTCTGATGGTCCGTGGGCTGGAGCTGGCTGACTCCTATGGTGGACATATCACAGTGAATAAGTGTGGGGAGTAGACAGGGCTGCCTCTCTTGTCTCCTTTTGGAAAGACCAAAGGGCCCAGGGTTGAAAACACAACAGATAAAAGGATCTGCAGGTCTGAACAGGGACGAGAGAAAGAGAGGCCAAAGAGAAAAGAATTTGTGGGAGGTGGGACCTGGCTTTAAAAGGACACGTATTGAATATGTACCACTTACCTGGCACGATCACATCATCATCTCATTTAATCCCCACAATTTGAATCCTGTGAGGGGAATATTAATAACTTACAAAACAGGTTAAGTGACTTAGGCAGAGTCACACAGCAAATAGGTAGCAGAGTCAGGATTCAAATCCATGTGTATCTGACTCCATAGACCTCACACAAACACCTTTCCCTTTCGGGAAGCCAAGAATGGGAAACCGACTTGGGGGAAAAAGAAAAAGAAAAAGAAAAAGCTGGATCCCGACGTCTGTACTCTGGTAGCTGACCAAAGGAGAGTTCAGTCTGCTTTGTTTCCCTGAACTCTACTTACAAACCCAAATCAGAGCCGAGTCTTCCTTGTAGAGCATAACTTCCACTCACTTGCATTCCAAAACACGAGAGGTCACAAATTGGCAGCCTGTGGGCCCACACTGACCTAAAGATATGTTTTGTTTGGCTCTTAAGAGTTGGATCACACAATATATTTCAAAAATTAGCTCCGTTGCCAACACAAAATTCAAGGGTTACATCGTTCACTTCTAGCCATGATGGACTGGCTTGATTCAGACCAACCCTAGAACAAATGACTAGAAATCTGGACTTAAAAACCTATCTGTGGGATAACACTGAAGAGCGGCTAAGGATGCCAGGGCTTGAGGAGCTACGGTTCCAGAGGGAAAGAAAATGTTTCAGAATGGAGCCGACAAGTTCAAGGCGTGTGCCAGTTCCTAAGCTGTGCAGATGGAGGCTGAGGAGTCCTGGAGCAGCTAGAAGGCAGAGGGGCTGAGCAGAGCTTTCACAAGTTTCACAGGCCAGAGAACCAAAAGGTAGAGTCCAGGGCTGTCAAGGCAGCCAGGACTTCAGGGGCCAAAGAAAATGCACAGAAGGGAGCCCATTGTTTGATGGTGCCCTTCTCTGCAAAGGGGAACAGGACGGTGCTTCTAGGAGTGTCACAGATATGGGGGGATTAAAATTAAAATAGAATTCAGGACCTGTTAAGGAGGAGGGGCTTTGGAGAATACTTAGGTCTTTCAGTTGGGATTCTGCAAGGGTGAGATTCTAGGAATAAGAGCAAACAGAAATAGATGGTACCAAAGGAACATTGAAACCCACCTTCCAAAAGCTCACTCCCTGAATGGAAAAAGGTGATTTGCTCCTACTCTGACTGCCTTCTAGAAGCACTAAAAAATCCTCTCTGCAGGGAGATAACATCATCCAGAGATGCTACAGTGTTTTATCTGGGTCCCATAGGTATTTGTGCTTATAAAACTCAGATTGGCTTATGGTGAGTAAAGGTAACAAATGAGTAGATGGAGGACCAGAGGACCAAGAACCATAGACGTGACTGTCTCTGGAATGTAAGTCCCAGGATAAAAGGAGATAAAAGTCAATGGTCTTATCCATATTTCCCCCAGGGCAGGCATTTACTCTACAGAATCCCTGTGAAGTTTCCATGCAGCTGTGTATTAGAGCTAATCTCTTCTTCTCTAGGCACCTCTCAGGAGGGAGCACACCATCTTGGAATGTAGCAGGTGCTCATGCAAAGCCTGTGGAATTGACGTGCATTACACAGCCAAGCAGTGACACTGCTGCCGACTTGTAAGAAACCCACAGCCAGTGAGGTGTTGGAGCAGGCTCACACCTGCTCACAAGAGCTGATTGTGCGGATTTCTTCCCAACCAGCATTTAGGGACCTCACAGAGCTCGCTTGGAATCAACCATGGTGGGAGTATTTGCTCCATGGAAATTGGCCATGCTCTAAATCAGAGTGCTTTTTTTCCCCTCCAGATTGTCCATCGTCAAACATTTACCAACACACCCGCTGTTCACAGCCATTTTAGGTTAAGACCGTTTTAAAAGCACGGAGAGCAGAGTTGCCAATTTTCACATGCTTGTGAGCATGTATGTGTGGAGCTTCTTGACCCACACTGATGGAATCTTCCTCATGCACCTCCACTTTGCTGCCTATCACTGGGCACAAGAAGAGAGAGATGGGCCGTCAATTTAGTTTAATCCGGAAAACTCAGTGTGAATCAATAATTTAGATCCTCAGCTATTTCAATCTCTTTGGGGTAAAGTGCTCAGATATTCAGAGTTTTTGCCCCTCTTCCTATGTGTAATAGGTTAAGTTCCAGAGAAATAGACTCAAAGATAGAGACTCAATTACAGAAGTTCATTTGGAAGTGCTCTCAAAATCAATACTGTCAGGAAGGGGAGGAAGATCCGGGAGAGAGAAGTTGAACACAGAAACAGTTACAACAAAGACCTCAGCCAATCCTATGGGAATACTATAGGCCAGATGCGTCATATGAGCCTGCATGGAGTTGTGAACTGTTTTTAAGTAATTACCAACATTTTAGAATTGTTCCATAAAACTCAGGCTTCCCAGTTTCTATGGAGGAATTTGAAGATATGGCAATGATTGGCTGGAGCTGGAACCCAGCTGTGCCTTTAAATAATGCTTATGGCTTCAGTTACTGCAGGCTGTACCTGGCCAAATTCATAATGATTAGGAAACCTGGCTTTTGAATCAAATAACTCCACAAAGAAATGCAAGTCTGAAACAGTAGCTGTGTGACCTTAGACAAGTTACTTAACCTCTCTGAGCTTCAGTTTCCCCTTATGTCTATAAAGTGAGGATTTAAAATACCTACCTCACAGGACTGCTGTGAGGATTAAATAAGATCATCTTTTGAAAGTTCTTGGCACAAAGTGAGTATGTAATAAAAGGCGCCTATTTATGCTTCACGGATTCAAATTGTCTCTGAATCCTCTTTGGATTTCAATTTATTCCTGGGAAATAAAAGAAGTAGCTGGCTCTTGAGCTCTACAACCCCATGAAGGCTTCTGTTCTGTATTTTACAGATGCAAACTGATAAGCCTTTCATTTTATGGAAATCATAACTACAGATGTGAATCCATTCCATAAATTAAGTCAACATTCTGGGTATGTCATCAACTACCTATGTAAGTAAGATGAAAACAAAAAGAAATTGTATATCTTGCCTTTAAAAAAAAAGAAAATTCCGTGGTGGTCCAGTGGTTAAGAATCCGCCTTCCAACGCAGGGGACGCGGGTTCCATCCCTCTTCAGGGAACTAAGATCCCACATGCCGTTGGGCAACTAAGGCTGCATGCCACAACTAGTGAGCCTGCGCCCCACAACTAGACAGCAAAAACCCACACCCCACAACTAGAGAGAAGCCCGCCCGCTGCAACGGAGATCCCATGTGCCGCAACTTAGACCCGACACAGCCAAAAATAAATAAATAAATAAATAAATAAATAAATAAATCATACATACATACATACATCTTTAAAAAAAAAAAAAGCAAAAAGGAAAATACAACAAACCTCAAAGAGATACAACTCCCTAAAGACAGAAGTTTTCCTTTCACTGGACTACTGTGTCCATCACATTTTAACTAATTTTATTTTCTTGGAGTAGATATCCTTTAATGATCATGCTGCCAAGTGAGCATTATGCCAAGAGAAGAAAAGAGCCCGGGGGAGTTAGCAGGAGAAATGTACCAGCTTGCATCAGAATCTTGTCATGAGTAAGCATCTCGTGACTGTTAGATATATCAATATCCTTTTACTTTCTTATGCTTTTTTATTCTAAAGAGAAACTTGAAAACAATAGTCTTCAACATTTTTTTTTTTGGCCTCCACACTATTCGTAGGTCAGTGGGGTCTCATCAGTAATATCTCTCTTAACTCAGAGTGATTCTCAAAGTGAGGAAGTTGGGGAGGCCCCTGTTTGAAAGTTGCATCAGGATGGGGGTGGTGATGAGAGCACAGTTTGGAGGGCCCCCTCCAGCTGGAACTCCTACTGTGTAATCAGTTGAGGGCTGGCCCTGGTGGTGGTAGTGGCAGATAACCTGCCTGGTTAGGTATATCAATGGTCAACTCTGCCATTAAATGCTTTCTGAGTCATTTCCTTACTTTTGGCTCATTCAGTCATTCAAAACATTTTATCGAGCATTTATTATGTGCCAGTCACTGACCATGGTGAATAACAGAAGCCCCAGCTATTGAACAGCAAAAACACAGTGTTATGGGAGAGACAGAGATACAGATACAGAATTATATTCCAACATGATACTTCCTGAAATGTCAGTGCATGCAAGTGAGTTTGATGCCTTCAATGGGGATAAAGATGGGGCTAGCTCTGCCTGGGGGAATTAAGTAGATCTCCTAGAGGAACTGGCTTCTGAGCTGGGCCCTTGGTGGTTACAGAGGAGCTCACCAAGTTGGGGAGGGAACCATGAATTGAGGGGCAGTGCAGAAAGGGCGTGGAGCAAAGGCAGAGCATTTAGGGAAGAGTGGATCGTTTGGCTGAACTTAGAGAAACCTGTGAGGGAGAATGCAGGACTCAGGGCTAGGCAGGCAGGTCAAGGGGCAATTTGTGAAGACCCTGAAAGCCAGACTACAGCATGTAGACCTCTCCTCCCAGCAGAGAGGAGCCACTGATGTTTCCAGCAGGAGGCTGCCTCAGGCAGCTCCTCTTCTAGAGATATGACTGTTGATACATAAATTTTTTATAAATTTATCTTATTTAGTTATTTTTGGTTGCACAGGGTCCTTGTTGCTGCACGCGGGCTTTCTCTAGTTGTGGCGAGTGGGAACTACTCTTCGTTGGGGTACCTGGGCTTCTCACTGCGGTGGCTTCTCTCGTTGCGGAGCTCTAGGCACGCAGGCTTCAGTAGTTGTGGCACGCGGGATCTAGAGCGCAGGCTCAGCAGTTGTGAGGCACAGGCTTAGTTGCTCCGCGGCACGTGGGATCCTCCTGGACCAGGGCTTGAACCCGTGTCTCCTGCATTGGCAGGCAGATTCTTAACCACTGCACCCCCAGGGAAGCCCTGTTGATATTTTGCCATTCCCCAATGTGTCGAAATTATACAGAGGGGATTCTCTGAAGATGGCAAACCTGGTGGAAAAGGAGAAATTGGGCTGCAAACTCAGAACAATATTTTTCAAACAGGTATGGTGCAATTTTTATGGTCCAAAAATGAATGGAAGCAAGTGCACATAATTCAAAATGGCAGCAACTCCAAAAGCGTCCTTTATATTTTACTTGGTAACGTGTCTTTATGTTTAAATATTATGTGTGTCGCAAGTCCTGGAAACTCATTTCAAACAACATGGTGGCTTTTAATCCTGGAGCACTAAAGCTATTTGATAAATCTTCCACTTCCAGGCTCAGCATCATCTCAGACTATTCCAAACAAACTACCCAAAATGACTAGACAAACATAAATGTATACAAAAAAGTGTCAAGCAAGAGACATGGCTCATAATGGGTCCTCTCTCCATTTTCCCTTAAAATAATGGTTCTCAGACTCCAGATGCATCAGTGGGAGGCTTGATGAAACAGGGATTGCTGGGCTCCATCCCCAGAATTCCTGATTCATTTGGGTGGGGGCAGGGGGCAAGAACTTGCATCCCTAGAAAGTCCCAGAAAGCTCCCAGCTGATGCTAATATTGTTAGGAGACTACAGTTTGAGAAACATTGCCTGAAAACATGTATAATACTCTAGAGATGCTATTCAGGTTCAGGGGTCTTTCTTGTACATTAAGCCCAAAGAAACATCAGGTAAATTATCAGAGCACTCAATGAAATATTCTAAGTGTTAACTGTCCACATCTTGATGGCAAGACCTGCTCGGGCACAGTGTGGGTTTGGCTCTATGGGAGTGGCTGAGGCTGGAGGTCCCATCTCATTTTCTTTTGAACCTTCGACCCTCATTCTATCCTGGATCGAGCTGGGTGGTCATTCCTTCCAGACATCTGTGATGAGACCTGATTAGCAAACTCAGGAATGGAAGTCCAACCGATGTCCAGGGCTGGATACTGGACTCTGGCCCTTGGACTAAAAGTGGAGCCCTGATGGCTGGGGTCAGCAGCAGAGTCATACAGCTGGAGCTGCCCAGTCTGACGCAGGGTGAACCCTAGCGTCAAGAGGTCAAAGAGCGGGAATGGGTGCAGAGGAGCCTGGAAATGTACACCAGTCCCCCTTCTCTTGTCGCAAAGGGGCCCTTCTCTGGACCCGTGGCATCCCTTCTTTCCCAGTTCCTGGCAGGCTCAGGGCAGAGCAGAGAACCTGGAATTCAAGCCTTCTCTGGAAAGCAGAATCGGGTTTTTGCTTTAGCAAAGAAAGAGCTAAGAGAAACTGGGGGTTCCCTGGGCCCTTCTCCAGAGCAGTTACGCCAAGTCAGCATTCACCATTTGGGTTGTGGATGCTAACTTATTGGCTCATGGAAGGTCAATCTGATACCCACTTCCCCACTGTTCCATACGAAGCAGACATGAGACCTCTCACACTGACTTCCCCCTCCTCCTTGGGGAGGAAGAAAAGTTGGGCAGATGTTCTCAAACCCTCCTTTGCTGCCTTCATGCAGCCCCTTGCATGTCCTGGCAGAAGCCACTTGGACACCAGAGGGTGCTGTGGCACCAGCTCATTCCCCAAAGTCTCCTTCCGCCAAAGATTCCAGGCTCCAGGGCAACCGAGTTTTGAATGCCAGACAACCACATCCAACAGACACAAGGTTGGAAGTGATCCAGGAAATGGGAACTTTGTGTTTTTGCTCACTTCAAGTTGTCACTGATGGTTCAACAGCTTTTCTGGAGGAAATGAAATAAAAAGAGTTACCACTATGCTAACTGTGCGTAGAGATTTTAAGACCTGTTCTGATTTCAGACAGGTTCAGAATTTGAAATAAATAAACAAATACCTTGAAAACAAGAAAATGAGGTAGTAATTGTTGGGGAAAATTCTACAGGGATCTATGCAGAGGCCCGTTTGCAGGTTGCGGCCACCGTAGGGACTCATGTGCTGGTCAGGAAAATTCCAATTGCCCAGGAAATAGCCACAGACATGACTGGACTGGATTTCAGGCTGGGTATCAGCAAAGAAGTTCAATCTCTCCACTTGAGGGGAAGCTCGAGGGATAACTTTTAGTACTTACTGAGCATTTACTGTTAGCTAAGTGAGTATATGTTTTACATGGATTATCTCATTTCATCTTCACCAAAACCTTCCGAGATGAAGACGATTTCATGGATAAAGAAACTTCGGCTGAGAAAAGCTGAGTGCAGCTAATCAGCTGGTGAGCAGTGATACAGGATTCAAACACATGTCTCCAAGAAGGGAGCCCAGGCTCACAGGTCTCACTGACTGTCCTCTCCAGGCCAGCTCTCAGCAGTGACCTGGGCCCCGGTCAACCCTGACACTCTTAAATGCAGTGGGGATCACAGATCAGCACAGACGGTTAGCTTAGAACTCATGGGGGACTGGAGAGGGGAAGGTATGATTTACAAGCAGGTGAAATATTTCTGTGCAGAAACCAAATAAAATAAGTTTTCTCGGACAGGCTCATTTCAGATATTCTGTAACGTCTGCTGTCGGGGGATGCATAAATGATGGGTAGAGTGATGGCTCCTGATTTTCAGTCTGCAGATTATGAAACTGAAGGCATTTTAGACAGAATTGAGCCTCCAGAGATAGGAGCCTCAAGTATAATCCAGGCTTGGCAGTGATCACATCAGCCACATTTTATGAGAAGATGAATGAAAAGGCTATTGAAATCAGGAAGCACCACATAAAAGAAAGAGAATTGTATGTGATCCAGACCAAGAGCACCTCTCTCTCTCTTTCTCTCTTCCTCTCTCTCATGAGAACACCTTCTCCCTTCCCATGGAGAAGCCTCATGACACACCGCAAACAAGCACGACCTGAATCACAAGTGGGTTAAAATCTCTGCCCTGCTGCTTCCTCGTTGTGCAGCCTTGAACACGCAGCTTCAGCTCTCTGAGCTTCAGTTTCTTTGTCTCTTAAATGGGAATAATAACAATCAGACCTCACAGAGTAGATGCTAACAATGACAGCACACATTCCTCACATGCTACGAGCCAAACACTGCCCACTGCTTTCATTTCAGCCCGTCGCATCTTCCCAACAGGCCGCTGGGCAACAGCTGCCATTATCCCCCGATTTATCCTTAGGAGGACAGTCCCAGATGGGCATTGCTCATAAGTTACAGAGTGGAATTCAAACTGGAGTTTAGCAGAATTTAGGTCTTAGAACTTAAAACACCCACTGATTGGTCATAGGAACCAGTGATTAAATCTGAAGGGGGCTGGAGAAACAAGATCTCTGACGACTTAAATGACATCATAGGTCCTCATAGATAATCTAATGGCACAGAGTGAATTTTGTTAAAGAAAGAGAAGAGGGCTTCCCTGGTGGCGCAGTGGTTGAGAGTCCGCCTGCCGATGCAGGGGACACGGGTTCGTGTCCCGGTCCGGGAGGATCCCACATGCCGCGGAGCGGCTGGGGCCGTGAGGCATGGCCGTGCCGATGCAGGGGACACGGGTTCGTGTCCCGGTCCGGGAGGATCCCACATGCCGCGGAGCGGCTGGGCCCGTGAGCCATGGCCGCTGAGCCTGCGCGTCCGGAGCCTGTGCTCCGCGACGGGAGAGGCCGCCGCACTGAGGCCCGCGTCCCGCACAAAAAATAAAAGAGAAGCAAAGGGAGAGGAAAGAGGTTTTCTGATGTTCCTTTTTTTCTTTTTTTTTTCCTTCTCTTTGGACAGGACTTTGTATTTTCCAAGAGACTTCCCATACACAATCTCTTTTGATCCTGAGGCTAATCCAATGAGGTGCACAGGACAGATTTCATTATCTCCATTTTACTGAAGATAAAATGGGTCCTAGTAACTAAGTGACTGGCCAAAGGCCCCACTAATGACAAAGGTGCAGGTAAAATTTCACAGGGTGGCAGCAGGATTAAAAGAGCCAGATCATGAGTGAGGTACTTGGCGTGTCAACTGGCATATAGCAAGTGCTCAGTAAATGCTTGTAGGATCTGAAAGGGTTTGAAAAGACTTCCTAGACCATACTCATTCCCTCTTGCCTTAGTCATGGATCTCCTACTATGTGGCACGTTTCAGCTATGGTGTGGAGAGAAATGTTTGGATCACATGGACCATTCAGTGAAAAACTTGGGGTTGTTTTGAACACTGTCAGAGTTGGGTGGAAAGGCCTGCAAGAAGCCAGGTGACTGATTCTATCGGTCCCTTCAGAGAGCCTTAGAGCAGGAAATAATCTAGAGATGGTCTGGTCCAGTATTTTCCAGCTCTCAGGCACTGTAGCATCCTGAGAGAGCCTGCCATATCTGAATGCCACCTGCACTGCTGTTTATTTATAGTTTGCTTGAAATCAACTCATTTTTTAATTTACATGAATGTATTGAAATACATTATATATATATATATATATATATAATTAATATTTATTCATGAAATCGTGGATTTGATTTGCTGGATGTAGATTCTTCTAATATGTTCGTCTGTTCCAGTTCATGTATTTCTAATGAACACATAGTGATTAGAAAATTAAAATGTGTCCATGTTCCGCACTTTCAGAAACTCTGATCCAGTCACCTGCCTTATTTGTCTAAAGCAGAAAAGGCAGCATGAAAGAAGAAATTAAGGCACAGATAATAGACTCAAGTCTTCGAATCTAGGGCTCTTTGCAACAAAATATCCCCTTTTGACCTTAAGATCTGCAACATTAGCTCTCTAAAGTTGTGTGGGACACCAGTGTCAGGAGGTAGGAGATATACACGTCCATCAAAGTCTTCCCACGGGGGCCCTGGTGGGTAGGGCTGTGGGCGAGTTGAGGCCCTCTTTCGTGCCAATCACCATCTTCTCCCAGGCTGTGTATCACTTCTGTAATCTTGGTTTCTGTGTAAAAAAAAGGAAGGCAAAGTTATTTTAATGTTTTTATAATATGCATCCTTCCTAAATCCAGAAAGATGTGCATTGCCCTTTAAATTACGGGGAAAATTCATTTTTGCTCTTGGCCAAGTGCTTCCTCTCTGATAATCATATCTGTCAATGGTCGAGCATGTGCTTTGCACCAGGCCCTGGTTTAAGGATTTATCCAAATTATTTCCTTCTTACCAGCTTAGAAGGTAGATAGTATTATCTGTGTCTTCCAGCAGCAGGAAGGGGTAGAAACGGAGTCTGAGCTCAAGTATCTCTCCTATACTGATTTCTTGTCAAAGCAGCAGGCTGATTTTGTTGTTGTTGTTTTTGTTTTTTGGGTTTTTTTTTCTTTTTGTGTTTTTGGTTATTTTTGGGGGGGGGCAGGGGGGCACACTACATAGCTTGTGGTAGGATCTTAGCTCCCCGGCCAGGGATGGAACCCGCGCCCTCTGCCGTGAAAGCGCGGACTCCTAACCACTGGACCGCCAGGGAATTCCCCAACGCTGATGTCTTAGAGTTGGGGTGACGGTCACGCTTGACATGATAATGGCATTAAAGCCTACACAGCGCTGCCTCCTCTGAGCCTGGCCTGGAGGTAGGCGGGATGATGCTGGTTCCCATTATCCAAACTGCAGAAGCTCACAAGCAAAGGGTGTCCATGACTTGCCCATAAAATCACACAGCTGAGGCCTGGAACCCAGCCACTTCTGGCTCCTGGCTCTTTCCAATTGTTGAGCACGTTGCCCACAGCTGGTTGGATGCGGTTATATCTAAGGGTGGAAGCAGAGGTAGCTGGGCACACCCAGCTCAGACTGCACCTGCCCGGGCGACGGCCTTGCTGTGGGGAGTGCCCGTCTACCTGCCTCCCTACAAAGGGCGATGTCAGAGAGGCTTGTCATCTGATAGTCAACAGCTCATCCTGCCAGTCAGGGGAGAGTCAAAACATAGTTAAAGTTTAGTGGACTTCATCCCTTAATAATAAAAATAATAATGGTGCGATTAATAGCAATCCTGTACACTTTTATGGATGCTTTCATCTGAGAATCCAAGTGGTTTGGAAGAGAGGCCATCATTAGGCTGATTTTACAGATGAGAAAAGTCAAATGACTTGCCCAAGGTCAGGGCCGAATCAGCCCAGGAGCCACGGAGAGAAGGCCAGGCTCTCTCCCTCCATCCCTCTCTGTACCTGGCACTTTGGTGGTTATCTTTCATCTGAGAATCTTAATCTCCCAACAATTATCACCGTTCATCAGTGGCCAAAAGAAAAAAAAAAATCTCTACCTGGCCTGCCCATCAGCGGAGGTCTCCATCCTACGCTGCCTCTTCTGACCGACAGGGAAGAGCGAGTGCCACGCCCCGCTACCATCCCCCACTCCCCTACTCCTCCCCCACGCCCAGGCAGGGCCCAGGGTCCTGGTCTCACCACTCGGTGGGGGCTGAGGCCCCACGAAGTCAAGAGACTGGGAGTGTGTGACAAAGTGAGAGAGTGGCATGGACAGATACACACTCCCAAATGTAAAATAGATAGCTAGTAGGAAGCAGTCGCATAGCACAGGGAGATCAGCTCGGGGCTTTGTGACCGCCTGGAGGGGTGGGATAGGGAGGGTGGGAGGGAGGGAGACGCAAGAGGGAAGAGATATGGGAACATATGTATATGTATAGCTGATTCACTTTGTTAATAAAGCAGAAACTAACACACCATTGTAAAGCAATTATACTCCAATAAAGATGTTAAAAAACAACAAAAAAGAGACTGGGAGTGAAACAGGCAGCCAGCCCAGTATGTGAAGCCATTTCCAGTATAAAATACTGAAAGTCATTTTGATGATGCCGGTTTTGAGGGTGTGTTTATTCCAACTCACATAAATCCAGACGTTATGGCACGAGGTAAAAACAGGTTTTGGAGTCAGATCCACCTGGATTTGAATTTTGACTCTGCCACTTATTAGCTTAAACAAATTGCTTGGCTTCTCTGAGCCTCAGTGTCTTTTCTTCCCCTCAACCCCAGAGCCTCAATGTCTTTATTTGTAAAATCAGCATGGCTGTTATCTTACATACCTTTGACTCAACAAAATCAGCTACTTGTGCTCTCTCTTTCTTTAATTGAAACAGCGTAAAATGATATTTTGCATATATAGTCCTGAATGTACTGTACATTGCCTTATACATTATAGAATGTGTATATACCCAGGGTGCAGAGGATACATTCCACACCAAATATATCAAAATTCATGGGTAAATATTTTTAAAAGATTTTCGAGAAGAATTTTAACAATATTCAATTTTTTGTCTTTGCACTCTGATTTGGGGCTATAACGCCCTTCCACCATAAATAACCATTCGTGATTGTTGGGAGGTTAGAGCCCGTGGGCATTCCACCAGTGGGAACGATTTCTATTAGGCACAGTCTAACAAAAGTACGAAGCTGAAAAGAAATTAAAACAAAAACTCTTGCCTCTAGGAAGGAAAAAAGGAGATGGAAGAAGAAAGGAGAGGCAGAAGAGAAAGAGCCGCCCTGAGCGAATGTGATTGGCTAGCACCGTGCGGGGCTGCCCTGACGGTCCTTCTCAGCCCCTCAGCCCTGGAAGATGCATCGTGCAACTCGCTGCACAGATGAGGAAGCAGGTTCCGCGTCATGACAGAACCTGTCCAGGTTCACAGAGCCAATAAGCGGCTAACAGGGGTCTGAGCTCCTGCCTGTCTGAGCCCCGAGCTTGCGTTCTCTATTGGGTACTTGGAAGCCTTCTTACTTAGAAGACATTTTTCACGGATTGGATGGTGGAGAGGTGTCTGCTTGTATCCATCAGGGTCTGGGCAGGAAACAGCGAGCACACTCACCCCACGCCCTGATGGTCAGTGAAAATCAAGGGTGTGGGCAAGGTGAGATGCCTGGGGAGCTACTCCCCCAGACCCAAAGGGATGAAAGGAGGTAGCAGTTCCAGGAATCTGAACAGAGAGAGTTATGTAAAGGAGCCCCTTCACCAGGGCGGGGTTCGGGTGTGGAGGATACATACCCCACCTCCTTCCTCTAATTCCCCTGATCTCCAGATGGGCTCCCTACTGCCCAAATTATACTGAAAAGCAGAGGGCGAGGGAGCGAGTTTTCCAAGTCAGCCTCCTAGGACAAAAAGCAGAAGAGAGATGAGTAAAGAGCAGATGTGGGGTGGGATGATGGGGGACCAGTCTTCCTTCAATTATGAAGAGTCCCAGTGGCAGGCTGCCTCCCCTCCCAGAGCCGGGCGGTAAAGTCCCTGCTGGCCCATCCTAACTTGTTCTGAGAGTTCTTGAAAGATCTTGTCAGGAGGCAGGAAAGCATCCCTCGGAGCTGGTGAGAGAAGGACATCCAGTCCATTGTACAGATGCAGAAGTTGAGGTCCAAAAAGGGAAACGATTGGCACAAACACAGCTAGGGACAGCACCAGGAAGAGAAGATGGCAGATGGATTGTTCATTCTGGCCTCTAGCTGGCATCTTAATCCATCCATCCCTTCATTCATTCATTCAGCAATTATCTAATTATCTATGGAGAAGCCAAGGTGTCCCAGACGTCCTAATCGACGGAAAGCCTGGGGCGATGATGTATTTTTTCATTCTTCCATGGTTCAGTTATAAATAGTGATAATCACTGACATCTATTCAGTGCTTACTGTTTGCCAGGGACTGCACGAGGAACTTGCCTCTTGCCTGCATTATCTCATTTAATCCCCACAATAACTCTCGGAGGGAGGTATAATTGTTACTGTCTCCAGTTTACAAATAGGAAATCGAGACTTAGATTAAGTAACTTGCCCACCATCACCCAGCTGGGAAGCAATGAAACTGAGCCCAGAGCCTAGATCTTTCTGACTCCAGAAGCTAGTGTTTAAGCCCTGGGCTGCATTTCAGAGGCCCAAACTGGCCACCAGTAGGCCAGGTGCTGCCCATAGACATGCTTTATTTGTTTTTAACCAAGCCAACGTGCAAAAACTGGGAGATTTCATTTTTTAAAGTCCAGATTTCCTTACTTTTCTTTTGAAGGTCTGGAAGCTTTGGCTACATGGGGCATGCGTTTCTTCCTGGCACAGCTGCCCGCTGTGCAGCTTGCCCATGGCTGTCTGCCGCCTCTCTCCATAGACGGCCAGGCTTGTGGTCCTGGCTGGTCTGCCTCTTCATTCCACGGCAAAATGCAACAGATAGCATGATACGGGGGTGAGTGCCCCCAGGGTGGGGACTGGAGCTTTTGCCCTGGGCAGGGTCCCTTTTCCTGCCACTTGGCCAAACCCATGGGAAACCCTCCAATACAAAGGATTCAGGGCAGTAAACAGCTAATAACCTACCTTTCCTCTGCTCCTCCTGGCCGGCCCCGGCAATGGAGCACAAAAGGCAGCCCCACAATGCCAGGAAAATGCCCAACCAAAGAGGCCCGTCTCCAAATGCAGCCCATGACAACCCCATTGAAGGCAGATAAAACATTTTCAACAGTATCACCTTTTATCTTGCTCTGTGGGCCAAAGGGGTAAAACACAGTTGCCAAACACAAATTAATGTGTAATTATTTTCCTTGCCTGAATCATTTTCTTTCATGTGTCAGAGCATGCTGAGCAAATAGCACCACACCTTGAACTTTAATTGTGGTATTCAGGGCTCTGAGCCACAGGAAAGTCTTTTGCCAAAGCCTCCTTTAGCTCTGACTTTCAAGTTGAAGCAACTGATTTTTTTTTTCCCCTCCTCATCTCTTCCTTTTAAGGAAAAGAGACATATATTGGGGGATGTCTCAGGGCGGCTAATTATTTGCCTAGTGAGTTTTAGACCACCTATCTTTGTATTAATACTCTAATGGGATACACACTATATTGTTATCTGCTAAGATGGTCTTGAAGTTTGAGCTGCATGAAAGTAGCAAAGGGAAAAGAGAAGTGGGGGCGTACGGTGGGCCTCTGTTGAAAGGAACATGGGTTGGCATCTTCTGATCCTCTAAGCCTGGTTTTGTACGTTATTTTGAGCCGTTTCTTCTTTCTGCCTCGGCAGACCTAAGGCGACACTCCCAGGTACGTGGTGATAGTGATGGTTTAGACACGAGAAACCAGCTCTTCACTCACAGGAAAATCGCCTCCCTCTTGTCATTGGGGAAGATCGAATTCAAAGACATCTATGGGGAATCAAAACACGACTGCGGTTCTCCAAGACTTCCAGTTCCTCAGCACCGGGCACGACATCGTCATTGAATGGAAGTTCAATCAGTTCTTCCCAAGGCTCAGTTGGGATCCTTGGAGATGAGGGAAGATGGTGAGGTTGATGACTTCGCTTTCCTTTAAGTAACTCATGAATCTGGGTGCTGTTTTGAACACGAGACACAAGAGGTCCTTGAGTCTAGAAATTTTTAATCTTTTCCATTGTAGTATTCTTCATTACGATGTGCCCAGCCCATGAAAGTTAGTATTAACATGACTGACACCTAGTAGGTACTCAGCAATATATGATAAGTAGAGGAATAAAATGTGCATAAATGGATATGTTAAGAATTCATTTTGTTGGGGATAGGGTTAATTCTTTATTCATGCAGCCGTGAATGCATGAATTTATTTACTCAACAATAATTAAGTGCCTATCGCAAGAACTGAGGGTTCTATAAAGAGAAAGACTCAATCCCTGCTCTCAGTAGGAGTCCGGAAGAGGCAAACATAGGTGGGAAAGTTTCAGAGCCCTGGAGTTAGGGCTACTATGGAGAGAAACACAGCTGGGGTGCTTGCTGAGTGCTGAACAGTGATTCTTTGAGTGTAATTCTGACATGATATTTTCATTGACATTAACAATGAAGATGAAAGTCAAAGAACAAGGCCTATGTTGGAGCCCCACTTGTTTATCAATGTTGTTAGCAACTTCTCTGTGAAGTTGAATACTAGTTTTCAAATATCGAAAGAATATTTTCTTCCGTTTTGGGGGGCTATTCACAATGCAATGCAGCAAGCAGAAGCTGCACTGTTGAGATTTTCTCCATCACTTTGTTAAATCTAGTCAGTCAACACAGCAATAAACTAAGCCCTGATAGGTAGCATTTGCCAATTTCCATGGTGTAAATATTCCAACTGTGGCTGATCTCAAAGCTACAATTGTGACGTCACTGAGAGTTGCACAGCAGTGCCGCATTACGTAGCATCGCCACCATACAGATGCACTGGATGTAAATAATCTTCAGAGTATAGATATTAGTAAAATGTAATAAAATAATTAGGAAGTGACAAGTTTTGAGTATTTATGACCTTTGTTTTTAATATAATTTACTTAATTATGTGTTTATAATTGAATCTTTAATAATTGCTGTATTTAACAGCCGGCTTGCAAAATTCCCGACAATTTAATAATTGGCTTTCATAGATTGGTAAGGGCAGGCTCTGGCCCATTCCTGGGCCTAACCCAACAGAGAGGTCAAGGAGGGCTTCCCAGAGAAGGAGATGCCTGAGCCGAGAAGCACCATAGTGTGGAGAAGATATTGGGCTCCATCCAAAGTCCAACTCCAGGGATTTGAATCTCAAGTCTGCCTCTTCCTGGCTCTGTGACCTTGTTGTTAGTTGCTTGGCTATTCTGTGCCTCAGTTTCCTGTTCCTTAAAGTGGGCATGATAATGCCTAACTCCCAGGTTTGCTTTGTAGATGATGTATCTGGCCTCTAGAGATGCTCTCACATTCTAATTCTTATTGAAAGACAAGTCGGAGCCCAAGGGGAGGTGGGGGAGGATGGGGACCATTCCAGACAGACTGGGAGAGCTAATGCACAAAGGCAGACAGGGAGAGAGCCAGGGGTTCATAGAAAGAGCCAGTTGTTCTGCAGACACAGAATCCCTGAAAGGACAAATGAGGCTGGAAGAGTAGGCAGGGGCCTTGAATGTCATGCTCAGAAACTTCGCCTTGATCCTGGAGGAGGTGGGTCCCTCTGCTCCAGGGGAGGTCTGTCTGGGCTTGTTTCCCCATCTTGAAAACAGAGCTCACTCAGCCCATCCCATCACTTGGGATGATTATAGCGATTGAAAGGACTACCTGGCAGACAGTAAAAATGGTTTAGTTATCATTGTTTTTATTATTCTGAGAGCCCTGCTCGGTGCCTGGGAATGACAGGAGATGAATGAAGGTTTGTTATTTATGCTGGACTGTCATGGTCAGATGGCCCCCAGGTAGAGCCGGGAAGGCCTCTGGAAAAGATCTACCTGCTGCCAGAAGTGGCTTTCCCCAGGTGGCGATCTGGAGAGCACAAGAGGTCAACACCTAGGGGAACTCTGTTTGAGTCCCTTTGAAAGAGTGATCACACCAGGTGGTGTCCTCACAGCCCACAGAAGCTGCTGTCAGTTTACCAGGCGGCTGCCAGCTAGTGCTGAGGTCCACAGGATGCCATGTGACCCCATCATGGCTGCCCAGAGACCTGGGCCTGGGACCACCTTTTCTTCCTGTGCTGGGTACCAGGTTGATCATCTAGATAATTTTTAGGCTAAATAGCCTAAATGCTATTGCTGAGGAAACAATCAGAGACATTTGCTTGTTTGTTCTGCATGAAATCACCAGTTTGCCTGTTTACAGAAAGCTATTCAAGTCTCTGCCATTTGGCCTGAACAGACGCAAGCCAAGAACTTACTGTTGCTTTTTTAATGAAATACCTACTGTGTGCCAGGGGCTCTCCCAGAATACCACCCACAGTTGTTTGTGAGAGATTTCTGGAGATAAGTCTGTTGGGCAGAGGAGCAATGTGTTTTCTTTCTTTTTTTTTTTTGTTGCAGTACGCGGGCCTCTCACTGCTGCGGCCTCTCCCGCCGCGGAGCACAGGCTCCGGACGCGCAGGCCCAGCGGCCATGGCTCACGGGCCCAGCCGCTCCGCGGCACA
>NW_006792411.1:3333893-3357348 GCF_000442215.2 Lipotes vexillifer
GGGCACGAACCCGCGTCCCCTGCATCGGCAGGCGGACTCTCAACCACTGCGCCACCAGGGAAGCCCGAGCAATGTGTTTTCGAAGCATCTGCACGGCTGTTGTCTCACTAAAGCCTTAGGATGGCTTGAGGGGCAGTTGGTAAGAGTGCCTTTTCAGAGACAAGAAAAATAAGCCACAGAGAAGTTAAGTGAATAATGATAACCAGGATGAGTTTTGAGCATCTAGGACAGTGCAGTAGTTTTACATGCATGAACCCATTCCCCAGTCGCTGCACCAGGGTAAAGGAGGTACTATTATTAACAGCCTCATTTTACAGCTGAAGACTCTGAAGCTTAGACAGATCTTAGCTGTTAAGTGGTGGAACAAGCGTGTCAGCCCTGTTATCACTCCAGAATCCAAGCTCTTAACCATGCCTGGCGAAGGACCCAGGGCTGGGAGGTGGAGACGGGGCTGCAACCAGCTGGGTTTGTCTCCAAGGGGCTGTGTTCTTCCGTTCCCCACCACTGTTACGGCTACCATCTTCTCCCACTTAGAGTGGAGATTTTCGCCCTCCGTACATAGAATAACATCACCTGGGGCTAAGATTCAACCGCCACCGTCAGCACTGTGTGGGTTCAGGTTTATCCACCGTTTCTGGGTCCACTTGATGAGACCACTGGGTCTCATCCATTTCTAGATATCAATTTAGAAAATTAGAATGAAACTAAAAACCACCCTTTGGCCTCCCTCAAGCTTCTCTCCCCCCAACAAAGGTGCAGCCCCAGGGGTGAGTGAGGCATTGCTCCGTGTCTGGGGAGGGCTGGGGAGAAAGGTGATGGGTAAACATCACGCCAGATGTTTTTGTTCTGCCTCTGCGCTACCGGCGGGCTGAGAGTGACCAGCTCCTCCGGGAACTGCCAGCTTTGCTATTTCTCACTGCACCCACTGCTCCATGCCTGGACCAGACACTTCATAGCATGCATCTCCTCCCAAACAGCATCTCATGTTTTTTGTTTGTTTGTTTATTTTTGCCTTTTTTTCTCTTCTTTTATTGTAGCCAAATTCACACCAATTTAAGAGAGCTCATTCTCCACCTCTCCCCTAGGAAACGAAGCAGAGAGAGAATGAGAGAGGACAGGAGGCTGAAGGAGCATAAAACCATCAGAGAGCAAATCTATACGTTGTGCTAAATGCCACTGGGAGAGAGGTTTTCCCATTATTTTCTGCTTACCTCGGTGGAATCTGTTTCTCATAATAAACATACAGTCAAGAATGACTGGTGGGGGCTTCCCTGGTGGCGCAGTGGTTAAGAATCCGCCTGCCAATGCAGGGGACATGGGTTCGAGCCCTGGTCCAGGAAGATCCCATATGCCACGGAGCAACTAAGCCGGTGCGCCACAACTACTGAGCCTGTGCTCTAGAGCCCATGCTCCGCAACGAGAGAAGCCACCGCAATGAGAAGCCCGTGCACCACAACGAAGAGTAGCCCCCGCTCGCTGCAACTAGAGAAAGCCCACATGCAGCAACAAAGACCCAGTGCAGCCAAAAATAAATAAATAAATTTTAAAAAAATAATAAAGAATGACTGGTGGGCCCCTCATCTCTGAGGAAGGTGAGGGAGCACCGTACTCAGAGTCATTTGGAATCTCAGCTCTGCTATCCATTCCTGTGTGACCTCGGGCAAGTGTCTTAGCCTCACTGAGCGCCCGCAGCCTCCTCTGTGAAATGAAAGAATACAGACTGGGGCTGGTTCACCCTTCCCTGAGCCTCACAGATCTCTGTGGAAATGCTCGTTGCGCCCATTTTACAGATGAGAAAACTGAGGCACAGAGAGGTTAAGTAATTTGCCCTAAGTCATAGAACTAGAAGGTGGCAGAAGCAGGGTTCAAAACCCAGGCCCTCTGCTCGAAATACTCGTTTTCTTCCCCTTCTCTTCCCATCGCTTAACCTGAATTTGGTAACTATTCAATATCGTCTCTCTGCCTAGGAGAATCTTGGCCATAGGAGGGCTGAGAGAGGACTGAACTACCCACAGGAGAACCATGGAGGTTCTCCACTGTCAGTTTTCTCCCCCACAACCCTTTTCCTTTGTAGAACATTTTCAAAATAGAGTTAAGCCAAAATAATAAATTATAAACCATCCATAATCCCACCCACTCCAAGATAACGACTTTTAACTCCTAGAGCTTTACTCCAGACACCTTTCTATGTATATAAATACGTGCTTTTAAATATCTAACAAAAAATAGCATTATGATACATAAGCTTTTGCTTTGATTTTTAGTCCGAAAGTGGATATAGCTTTAGGAATTAATATGATTATAGATTTACATTGTCAAAACCATGTAGATGATGCAGGAAATGATGAGGTAAAAAATCACTCCCACACCCCCAGCCTGAAGTGATCACTGTTCACTTCACCACGTAGGTCCTCCCCAGCCTTTCTCTATGTAGGATAATGTATGTACACTACATTTGTTTTTGTACAAATTTACTGACATGGGAAAATGCCCACAATATAATATTACAGAAAAAATAACCATTCAAAAAACTGCAAGCATGGTTACATTTTTGAATGGTTATTTTTTTCTGTAATATTATATTGTGGGCATTTCCCCATGTCAATAAATATAGCCCACATTATGATTGCCAATGACCACACAATATTTCATTTTATGCATGCGTCATAATTTAACCATTCTCCCACTGTTGGTCACCTAGATTGCTTCTAACTTTTTCTTTTTACAAACAGTGCTGTGATGAATAGCCATATGGCTGAGTTTTCGAGCATCCTTAGTTATTTCCTTAAAATTAATTCTGAGAATTAGAAAGTCATGGGCTTAAATAAGAACTCTGCTCTGGGACACTCAAATGCAAAGGTTTTCAGGAAGAGCTCATGTAAGGTGGGGTTGGTGAGCCAACTGCATTCTAGAGGATAAATTTGAATAATTAGTGTTTATTTTGCCTCCTGAAGAGGTAACGCTATTTCTCAGTTGGACTCAGTCTCTTTCTTTTTCTAATGTTCACATCATGCGTGCTTACATCCGCAGGTCGGATGCCAGCCAGGCTCGCTCCAGCTCTTTAGGTCCAAATAGATCAAATCCCCATTATCATGTCTTTCTGAATTTTCTAGATTCCTATGTATCCTCCCTCAACTGCAGATACATCTTGGCCTGTTTCCACAGAAAAAGCATTGCCCATCAAGCATTTCTTCCATTCCTGCAGAGTTTTCTGCGAGATTCCGATAAGGTATAATGTTCACTCCCACAAGATATCAAGGTATTTCTTCCAAATGAATGCAGTACTCTCCGAAAGAAAACTTTTGTTGAATAAATTTCTCTATATCTGCCTTACCTTACCTATCTCCATTTTATTTATAATACGTCTATGGGACTGTCTCAATTTAAAATATTTTGTTCAATTGTGCCCATCTACCTAAGGTATGTGCTTAGAAATTCCAACAATAATTTGTTATTCACACTGCTGCTCCGAACCAAAGTGAGTATAGCTATCAACTGTGTGCTCTGATTTGGGCTCTAAAATTATACTAAGCACACTTCACACAAATAAAATAAAGTAAAATTAAATTAATTAAATTTGTAGAATCTTAGCTCCTTTCTCAACATTCCGCCTCGCATTATAATTACTTGTTTATATTTCCACCTTTACCCTCCATTGGTTGTTCATTTATTTAAGGCAAAGACAAAATTACTCAATTTTAGACCCTTCATCTCCATCTCCCCAGGCCCTAGCCCCAGCATGATGCCTAAGACAACGTTAGCCTCCAACAAATGCCTACACATTTAATTGACTATGATGCCCTTGGATCCTCAGAGTGTTCACAAATCTCAGGTGGATCCCCATAAATAGCAACACTGTCATTAATACATACAAAGTTACACAGACTGTGTCAACAATGAGCCGGACAAATGTTTGTTTTTATCCATCTCAGGAGCTGGTTCCTTTCTGGTGCAATGAGAAAATAAACAGATCAGACTCTGAAAGCCAGTGGGTTTGGATGGCTTAGGCAAGGCTTTCTTTCCAGGTGGTTCACATTGGGATCTGTCCTTGAAGAGTTGAGGGGTCTCCAGTTTCTATCTCTCAGCCCACTGGATCTCCTGCATATACCAGAATTCAATTTGGACTAACAGCTGAAGGGATGTTTTCTAGCTACAGAATCCAAGGCTGCCTAGAAGGCAAGAATTATAAGCTTAATTGGAGCCCCTTTTTCCGGATCAAAGAGGGTCACAGTCTTCTCCATCTCCATCTCCAAGATTCTTCCATTTTACACAGTATTTCCTCTCTTTGTTTACCCTAATATCTCAAATTTGGAGGGGAAAAAAGTTATCTAAAACCTTACTTAAAGCTCTTTTTAAGGAGATATCTATCCTATGCCTGGGAAATAATTGTTTGACCAATCAAAGATGATAAAATTTCCTTCTAGTACAGAAGCTCCATTCTTCCTGAATCTATAATTTGGCAGGCACTATCAAATGCTTTTACGTGGATTATCCCTTGTATTTCCTACAATGACTCTGTGAGGTAGGGGGGAAAATGCCCATTTTAAAGATCTGGAAACTGAAGCTCAGGAAGGGAAAATGACTTGAAGGCTTGGGACCTACTGCTACTACAAGACGGACTAGGACATGCTTGTTAATATAAACTTATAATCACTGTTGAGTTGCTGCTGTATATATACCTTATGGCTCCCAAGCCAAATTATTATCTCCTTCAGGAAGATAATCATGTGTTTAAATTTTGTGCCTCTCCCAGAACCTAGAACAGGGTTGAATTCACTATCAAGTTCATAAAGTGCAACTTGGAGTCCATCACCCCCTTGCTCAGGCTTCTCATTTCTTGCTAAAGAAAATGCAACCTAAATAAATTCTTTGGCTTGATACTGAAGGACCACTACAGCTGACCCCAATCTCTCTTTTAAACATTTTTTCTTCTCAGGATTCCCTTAAACAACATCTTCATTCCAGTCAAACCGATGTGTTAAGAATTCACCAAGCCTGTCTTGTGCCTTCCCGCCCCAGTGCCTTTGCACATGCTATTCCCTCAGCCCAATCCATTCTCTCCTCTTTTATTCCCTGCCTCCACTCCTCTTCACCTACTGACATCTTCATTTGGGTAACAAACCCACGACCAGATTCTGAATTCAGAGGGTACATTTCTGGGGACAGAGCTGAGGGGGAATGGCTGTAGCACTGATTGGTGAAAAAGTAAAGAAAAAACATGTTTCACCCTTCTACTACCTTTTATGTGCATATCACAGTTTGACCACTGGCATGTCAGTCACATGTTACACTCTTCTGCTAATATCTTTTCATCTTAGTCTTAATAAGAATTTTGTCCATAAATATTACCTTTAAACATTATAAAAGAGGCCACTTTGGAGGCGATGCTTGGGAAGAGCACATGCTTTAATTTTCCTCTACCGGTCTTCCCAGCTATGCTTCTGCTTGGATATTGTCAGCTTTCTGACAGTTTTCTCTGTCTTCCCAACACCAAGTCAGGGCCCTCACGGTGTCCCCATAGCCCTGGGTCTTCCCTTTCACAATACGGACTATACTGAATGTAGTTGTACTTTGATATTCTATCTTTTCAACTAGACCGTGAACCCTTAAAGGGCAAGGTTGTGAATATTCACCTTTCTGGCCCCAGGAACCAACCTAGGCCTGGCACAAGTGGGTATCAGGAAATATTTTATGAAATATTAATTAACCAGACTGACCCTTAGCCTCAGACTCTCCCATTGCTTAAGCTCTCACCCCTCCTTTCCTGCAGGGGTAATGGCTCCTTGTGAGGACTTTTTGCAGTTTCATCCAAGTAAAAGGCCACCGCTCAGGGTTCTGTAAAGGATGCGCCAGCGTGGGCAGAACAGACGACATATATGCAAATAGCATGTGTAATGTACACACAGCTCCCCCAGTGAAACCTGATCGCGCCACCCAGCTGCCGCCACCAACGCATGTTCCGTATCACCTCTTCAGAAGAGGTGTCTTGATTTACCAGCAGCCTTGTTGGCTTGAGTTGTGCCCCCTCTCCCGGGTGGGCCTGAAGCCAGACAGCCAGAAAGGAGTTCTTTTTACCCAAATAGACTGTCGAATTACTGATGACTTCAGATGCCAAGAGGCTTTGATCAAGATTTCTGCACCAGGCCCTGTATAACCACCAACACTTCAACCAGACTGCTTTTCATTATTGTATGACCTCAACACATTAAAAAAAATATATCATTTAGCTGGTAATGGTTTGCACAGAAAGAGATGGTTCATTGAGCTCTGCTTCTTGTCCAGTTTTCTAAGTGGGGAAGTAAGTCTGCACTGTGGGAGTGGGTTTTGATATATTTCATGTACTCTGGGTGCTACTGCAGTGGAGCGTGCTGTCCCCACCTGCTTTGAATCTATTAGGAAACTCGTATGGGGTTTTGATTGCCACAGTTTGATTGGGTGCTAGGGTTGGAGATGACGAGGTAGGAGCAAAACAAGACCAACCCATAATCCCAACAGTCAGTCTCTAATGAGCTGGTGTTTGTTGGAAGATATTTTCTTGTGACAAATGCTGGAAATTGCCATGGCCTTTAATAAAGTGTAGCCGGGAATCCATCAAGCACAGAGGTGGATACTCCACTACGGTTCTCTGCAGAAGGACTCTTCTCTCACCACCAAAAATAAATGATAATGATGAAATCCTGAGAGCCTCTAGAAGGGGCTAATAAGCTAGCCCCTTGAAGAAAGAGATTTCAGAAGCTTCTGGGAGTTGTATTGATTTTTTTCAGATGGCATGCTGAGATTATAGACGGTTCTGGCCAAGAATGGACCATGAGATTTAGTGCAAATTGCTCACTGTGTCTGGGTCTCAGTTTCACCAACTGTAAATTAAAGAAGAGATTCTAAAAAGAGGTCCGGGTAACCCCCAATTCTGTGATTCTAAGTCCCTCTTTCCTGTTGGAATCTGTGGTGATTAACTGGAAAGGGCCATGGTCAGGGAATTGAGCAGCCTGGGTTTAGGGCCTGCTCTGCTAACTACTAACGCAGTTGACTGCTAACTCTGAGTGTAACTGGTTGAACAGTGGCCCCCTAAAAGATGTATCTACATCCTAATCCTGGAACCTGTTAATTTGACCTTATTTGTGAAAAGGGTGGGTACAGATATAATTAAGTTAAGAATTTTGAGATGCCGAGATCATTTGGATTATCTGGGTGAATCCTATACCCAATGACGAGTGTTCTTATAAGAGAGAAGCAGAGAGAGATTTGAGACAGACAGAAGATGAGGAGGCAGATATTGGAGTGACGTGGCCTCAAGCCAAGGAATGTGGGCGACCACCAGAAGCTGGTAGAGGCAAGGAAAAGAATCTCCCATAGAGCCTCCAGAGGGAGCATGGCCCCACCAATGTCTTGATTTCGGACATCTGTCCTCCAGAACTGTGAAAGAACAAATGTCTGATGTTTTATAGTCCTCAACTTGTGCTAATTGTTATAGCAGCCACAGGACGCTAATACAGAGAGTGTGAGAAGTATGTAACCACTTGGAACCTCTGTTTCTCCCTGTAGAGGACAAATAAATCATTCCAACCTTGCAAAACTATTTCTAAGAGAAAATTCCACATAAGAAAATGTCCAGTGCTGTGCCTGGTGCACCGTAGGTGCTCAGCACATGTAGTTGAAAGGAGAAAGAGGTAGCATTATAGCATTTACTGGAATGTGTGCTAGTCAGGATGCTTTTTTTGCACGGGATGGAGCCACAGAGTTACTAGCTTAGGTTTGGTTGAGAATTTATGGGAAATTTCCTGTAACTATAGAAGACCAGGCTTACAACAGAGCCCCAGAGAAAATAAGATCAAGTAAACTAGGAATAGAGGGAAAGTTCCTCAACTTGATTTTAAAACATCTACAAAAAAATCCTATATTTAACATTATACTTAATGGTGAGAAACTAGAAACTTACCTGCTAAGATTAAGAACAAAGCAAGAATGTCCCTTCTCACCACTCCTCTTCAACATTGTACTGGAAGTTCTAGTGAATGCAGTAGGACAAGAAAAGGAAAGAAAAGGTATACAGATTGGGAAGGAAGAAATAAAACTGTCTTTCTTCACAGATGACGTAATCATCTTTGTAGAAAATCTGAAAGAATTGACAAAAAGACTCTTGGAACTAATAATGCAATTATAGCAAGGTTGCAGAATACAAGGTTAACATACAAGAGTCAATCACTTTCCTATATACCATCGGGAACAAGTGGAATTTGAAATTTAAAACCCAATACTACTTGTATTAGCACCAAAAAAATACTTAGATATAAATCTAATAAAATATATACAAGATCCATATGAGGAAGACTACAAAACTCTGATGAATAAAGTCAAGGATGAACTAAATAAATGGAAAGATATCTCACGTTCATGAATAGGAAGAATCGATATTGTCAAGATGGCAGTTCTTCCCAACCTGATCTATAGATTCATCACAATTCCAATCAAAATCCCAGCAACTGTTTTGTGGATATTGACAGACTCATTCTAAAGTTCTGTAGAGAAGCAAAAGGCCCAGAATAGTCATCACAATATTAAAGGATAAGAACAAAGTCAAGGGACTGACACTACTTGACTTAAAGACTTACTATAGAGCCACGATAATCAAGACAGTATGGTACTGGTGAAAGAATAGAAAAATAGATCAATAGAACAGAATAGAGGCCCAGAAATAGACCCACATACTATAGTCAACAGATCTCTGACAAAGGAGCAAAGGCAATATGATAGTCTTTTCAACAAATGATGATGGAACAACTAGACATCCACATACAAAAAGAAAAAAATAGGAATCTTGACACGGACCTCACACCCTTCACAAAAGTTAACTCAAAATGGATCACAGACCCAAACGTAAAATGCAAAACTATAAAACTCCTCGAAGATAACACAGGAGAAAGCCTAGGTGACCTTAGATATGACAGATATAATACTAAAGGCACAGTCCATGAAAGAAATACTTGATAAGCTGGACTTCATTAAAATTAAAAACTTTTGCTCTACAAAAGATAGTGTCAATGAGAAGACAAACCACAGACTGAGAGAAAATACTTGCAAAAGACACATCTGAAAAAGGACTTTTTTCCAAAATATACCAAAAAAAAAAACCCTTAAAACTCAAGAATAAGAAATCAAATGACCTGATTTAAGAATGGTCCAAGGGGGGCTTCCCTGGTGGCGCAGTGGTTGAGAGTCCGCCTGCTGATGCAGGGAACGCGGGTTCGTGTCCCGGTCCGGGAAGATCCCACGTGCCGCGGAGCGGCTGGGCCCGTGAGCCATGGCTGCTGGGCCTGCACATCCGGAGCCTGTGCTCTGCAATGGGAAAGGCCACAACAGTGAGAGGCCCGCATACCGCAAAAAAAAAAAAAAAAAAAAAAGAATGGTCCAAGGATCTTCACAGACACCTCATCAAAGAAGACATACAGATGGCAAATACACATGTGAAAAGATGCTCCACATCATATGTCATCTGGGAAATGCAAATTAAGACAACAATGAGATACCACTACATACCCATTAGTACAGCCAAAATCCAGAACACTGACAACACCAAATACTGACAAGGATGTGGAGCAATGGGAACTCTTATTCATTGTTGGTGAGATTGCAAAATGGTACAGCCACTCTGGAAGACAGTTTGTCATTTTCATTCAAAACTAAACATACTGACAAAGGATTAATCTTCCAAATTTACAAGCAGCTCATGCAGCTCAATATCAAAAAAATAAACAACCTAATCCAAAAATGGCCAGAAGACCTAAATAGACATTTCTCTAAAGAAGATATACAGATTGCCAACAAACACATGAAAGGATGCTCAACATCGCTAATCATTAGATAAATGCAAATCAAAACTACAATGAGATATCAACTCACACCAGTCAGAATGGCCATCATCAAAAAATCTACAAACAACAAATGCTGGAGAGGGTGTGGAGAAAAGGGAATCCTCTTGCACTGTTGATGGGAATGTAAATTGATACAGCCACTATGGACAACAGTATGGAAGTTCCTTAAAAAACTAAAAATAGAACTACCATACAACCCAGCAATCCCACTACTGGGCATATACCCTGAGCAAACCATAATTCAAAAAGAGTCATGTACCACAATGTTCATTGCAGCTCTATTTACAATAGCCAGGACATGGAAGCAACCTAAGTGTCCATCAACAGATGAATGGATAAAGAAGATGTGGCACATATATACAATGGAATATTACTCAGCCATAAAAAGAAACAAAATTGAGTTATTTGCAGTGAGGTGGATGGACCTAGAGTCTGCCATACAGAGTGAAGTAAGTCAGAAAGAGAAAAACAAATACCATATGCTAACACATACATATGGAATCTAAAAAAAAAAATGGTTCTGGAGAACGTAGGGACAGGACAGGAATAAAGATGCAGACGTAGAGAATGGACTTAAGGACTCGGGCAGGAGGAAGGGTAAGCTGGGACAAAGTAAGAGAGTGTCATGGACATATATATACTAAGAAATGTAAAATAGATAGCTAGTGGGAAGAAGCCACATAGCACGGGGAGATCAGCTCGGTGCTTTGTGACCACCTAGAGGGGTGGGATAGGGAGGGTGGGAGGGAGGGAGATGCAAGAGGGAGGAGATATGGGGATATATGTATATATATAGCTAATTCACTTTGTTATAAAGCAGAAACTAACACACCATTGTAAAGCATTATACTCCAGTAAAGATGTTTAAAAATTTTTTTAAATAAAACAAAATTTAAACTGATCAAACAAACAAAAAAAAACCTAAACATACTTTTACCATATGATCTAGCCATAACACTTCTTGGTATTTACTCGAGTTGAAAAATTATACCCACACAAAAACCTGCATACAGATGTTTACAGTGGCTTTATTCATAATTGCCAAAACTTGGAAGCAACCAAGACGCCTTCAGTAAGCGGATGGATAAATAAACTGTGGTACATGCAGGCGATGGAATATTATTCAGCACTAAAAAGAAATGAGCTATCAAGCCATCAAAGGCATGGAAGAAACTTCAATGCATGATACTAAGGAAAAGAAGCCAAACTGTAAAGGATACATATTGTATGATTCTGACCATGTCATTCTGGAAAAGGCAAAACTATGGAGACAATAAAAAGGTCAGTGGTTACTAGAGGTTGGGTATGGAGAAGGGATGAATAGCCAGAGCACAGGGGAATTTTAGGGCAGTGAAATACCCTGCACCTTCTAACAACGGATACAGGTCATTACACATTTGTCCCAACCCATAGAACGTACAACACCAAGAGTGAACCATAATGTCAACTATGGACTTTGGGTGATGATGACGTTAGCAATGTAGGCCCATCAATTGTCACATAGGTACCACATTGATGGGGGATGTTCATGATGGAGGAGGCTAGACAGGTGTAACAGCAGGGGGTATATAAGAAATCTTTGTACCTTCCTCTCAATTTTGCTGTGAGCTTAAAACTGCTCTAAAAAATGTTTTGTTTTTTTTTTTAAATAAAACCACAAACTCTAATACCTTCAGAACTCTCTCACAACCTCTCTCTGAGAGCAGAAGGCATTATTTCTCACTGCAGACTAACTTTCTCAGCCAAGGGAGGCTTCAAAGTTTCCTACAGCTTCAGGCTCACATTTTTATGAGTGCACTTCCCTCCTCCCCTTGACGTTCATTAAAAAAAACTTCCAAGAGAGATTCTGATTGGTCAGGCTTGGGTCAGGGTCCCACTTGTACCGGGAGGCAACAAAGGAGAAGTTGCATTGGTTGCCTTCACTAGACGTAGTGGCTATAGTCAGGCTGTGAATTATCAGGCTGTGCTTACCCCCAAAGAGAGGAGGGGGCTGGGCAGGTCAAACAGTAGATACCCACCTCCTCGCATTTGGCAATGTTTAGGGGTGCAGGATACAGGTATTGCTTTTATCAATCACCATCCTTCCCAGTTTGATTAAATAATTTGGTGGAAATATTCAGAGTTGAAGAACTTCAAGTTCCTACAGTATTTGTCATCTTTAGAATATAGCATTTGAGGGCTTCCCTGGTGACGCAGTGGCTGAGAGTCCGCCTGCCGATGCAGGGGACACGGGTTCGTGCCCCGGTCCGGGAGGATCCCACATGCCGCGGAGCGGCTGGGCTCGTGAGCCACGGCCGCTGAGCCCGTGCGTCTGGAGCCTGTGCTCCGCAACGGGAGAGGCCACAACAGTGAGAGGCCCGGGGACATAAAAAAAAAAAAAAAGACCTTGCAGATCTCGTAACAGAGGTGGGAAATGGTCTTTGCCACTGGATTGATTGCTCCATGAAAGCTGGAGCTGTATTTGCCTTTAGTTGTTGCCTACTTGTTGCTCTAGGTTCTACCCCAGAGCCTGGCACACAGAGTATCCCTTTCTTTTGCATAAGCTTAGACTCTGTTGAGCTGGCTTGGGGTCATGGCAGGGGCAGGGGCAGAAGATGAGGGCTGAATATGGGGTCATATTCATAAGCATAAGGCCTCACTTCTCTAACTCTTGCTTCAGCTAGAGAATTTCCATTTTTATCTGTATAACATATCAGGCATCCCAATGAGTCTTTCTGAGAAAAGAGCTGTGCTACCAAACAAGTTTGACAATCAATCACCAGACTAGATAATGCCTCCGCTCCCTTCCAGCTCTGACAGTCAGCAAATTAACACCTGGTCCCATTAGGAGAGGTGGAGGATCCCCGAGGATAGGTTCATGGCAATTTGTTATTTGTATTCTCTTGTGATATTCATTTACAACTCTCAAGTTATTCCAAATAAATGACAAAAACTAAGTGCATTTGATTTTCAATCACTTCTTGGGTGTCTAAACTTGGAATCTGTGTGCTTGGAGTAGAGACATCTCCAAAGAGATTCTTGTTTGGCTCATGGCAGCGGCGGCAGCAGCAGTTAACAGTCAGCAGAGCTTGCAGTTCATAGCCAGTGCCATATAATTACTGCCTTCTCTAGCAATAGCGTTCAGGCAATAAAAAAATCTCCATCCATCTTTTTCTGTGATGTGATAGAAAAGAAAAAGTTGCTGTAAATTGGTGCAGCCGCTATGGAGAACAGTATGGAGGTTCTTTAAAAAACTAAAAATAGAGTCACCATACAAGCCTGCAATCCCACTCCTGGGTTTATATCCAGAGAAAACTCTAATTTGAAAAGATACATGCGCCCCTGTGTTCATAGCAGCACTGTTCACAATAGCCGAGACATGGAAGCAGCCTAAATGGCCATCGACAGATGAATTGATAAAGGAGATGTGGTACATATATACAATGGAATATTACTCAGCCACAAAAAAGAATGAAATAATGCCATTTGCAGCAACATGGATGGACCTAGAGATTATCGTACTAAGTGAAGTAAACCAGACAAAGACAAATATAATATGATATCACTTACATGTGGAATCTAAAATATGATACAAATGAACTTATTTACAAAACAGAAATAGACTCACAGAAATAGAAAACAAACTTATGGTTACCAAAGGGGAAAATGGGGGGAGGGATAAATTTGGAATTTGGGATTAACACATACACAGTACTGCACATAAAATAGATAAGCAACAAGGACCTACTGTATAGCACAGGGAACTATATTCAATGTCTTGTGATAACCTGTAATAGAAAAGAATCTGAGAAAGAATATATGTGTATATATATATATGTATAACAGAATCACGTTGCTGTACATCTGAAACTTTGTAAGACAACTATAGTTCAACTTGAAAAATTATATTCCTATCATTGACATTATAATTCTTCTAAGGGAGGGAACTGCCTTTGTTTGGGAGCAACAGCTTCATAAGTTGTTTGTGGGAAGAAGTCAGAATGTTAGCTGGTTCAAAGTTCTAAAGACGTGTGTGTGTGTGTGTGTGTGTGTGTGTGTGTGTGTTGGTGTGGGAAGGGAAGAAAGTTGTTATACACAAGACAAGGAAAGAATTTGTTGCTCCAGTGGGGGAGGTGGAGGGATGAGAGAAGAAAGAAATGGGACAGGACAGTCCAAGTCAATCCCATTGAGGACACCAGGGACTCACTGAGTCCCTGGTCAGTGGTCACAGAAAGACCCCCACAGAATAAAGTGGCCAAAGGACATTTTAAGAGCTGTGAAATCTACTGTTGCGTTTAAAGTTGTTTGCATTTTTGTAATATAAACATTTCCTCTGCATTCTCTCCCTGATCCATAAACAAACAGAATTTTTCATAAATTCTACTGTTTCACGATTCTTGGAAAAGTCCGTGAAAAGTCAAAAAAAAAGTCTGTACATTTTGTTTGTTTGGTTTGGTTTTTTGGAGAAACTCAAAAGTTTTGGCTTGGAAGTGCCAAATGGAGACAGCACCCAAAGAGAAAAACCCAAGGAAATGAATGCCCAGGAGGTGAAGGGGGTGATAACGTAAGGCCCCTGGAGAGAAAACTTTGGACGTCTACAGGCCCTGGGAGGGGAGAAATTGGAATAAAATTGATCTGGCTTTTAGGGAGCAAGACCTAGCTGACTTCTAGGTTGCCTGTCCTCAAAACATTTTATTATCCACACATAGTCTAGGAATTTCCCTTAGATTGTAAACTTATCTGGTGTGCCTGATGGGGGTCTGATGAAGATAGGAGGGAATCTCCTACTAATGCCTCAAGACAGAAGTTGCTTATTCTGGACAGTGCTGCCCTCAGACCCAGGCAAGAGGTGCTCTGCTCTGGGCCCTGCACTTCAGAGGATGCGACATGTCAAAATCACACGCAAAAATGCATTAGCTAAATATCACCCAGTGTTTTAGTATCTGTGGACTGGGAACACAGCACAATCCATGCCCCTAAACAGCCACTTCTCTGCTAACACCGTTCAGGCCCCTGGAAAATGCTTCCACATCTTCTGCTTTCTGTCCTTGAAACAGAATGCAGGTGCATTCAAATGCTGGGAAGGTTTGCTTGCTGTACCATGACCGACATTGGAGTGATGCTGCTTCAGAGAGCAGAGTGTGTGAACCATGGGAGGGCTTGGGTAAGAGAAAACACAAGTTCATTAACTCGCTCAGTCTTTCTCCTCAGATAGTATGAATGGATGGTTTTACAAAATGCCAGGTTTCCCATTTTATGACCTCTCTTCACTTTCCAAATCAGGGTTCTAAACAAACTCATGAGTTGACATTGAGTTTGCATCAGCTGCACTTGGAGCCTGAGAACTTTGCAATATTAAGCAATGGATTTGACACTCTAACTTGTACAGATAGAGGTCTAGGTGTAACATGCATGAAACCTGCTACTGACTTTATTTTAGCAGTTGGATGGACATTGAAACGTTTTTGAAAAATGTTTAGATGTGAAAATGTTTAGAATATTTTAAACGTCTGCCTTTTATGGAAGGAAATTCTGACACATGATGAAGCTTGACATTACAGTAACTGAAACATCAGTCACAAAGGGACAAATACTGTATGGTTCCACTTATATGAGGTCCCTAGAATAGTCAAATTCACAGAGACAGAAAGTAGAATAGCAGTGGTTGCCAGGGGCTGGGGGGAAGCGGGGATGGGGAGTTGTTTAATGGGCACAGAGTTTCTGTTTTGCAAGATGAAGGAAATTATGGGGATTGATCGTGGTAATGGTTACACAATATGAATGTACTTAATACCACTGAACAGGGTAAATTTTATATTATGTGTGTGTTACCACAACTTTTAAAACTTGTATATACAACATTGTAAATCAACTATACTTTAATAAAATTAAAAAACAATTTTAAACTTTCATAAACTTACAAATAAATCATATTTTTAATCTGCTCTAAAAATAATTTCTCTTTGTTTGATATTTATCAATTATAATTTATATTTTTCCTTTTAACTTGAATAGATAACTTTGACTTTTTTAGAAGAAAATTTATTTCAGATAATATATATATATATATATAGAAAAAAAAATTTTATTGCTTAATTTTTTCCATTTGCTTTACATTTCAGATCAAATATATTCACATTTTGTATATTTTGACTAGAAATATGTTTACTTAATAGGCGGTTAGCTTGATTAATTATTTTTAAACCTTCAAACGCAAGACAAGGTGTGCTCAATTTGTCTCAAAAGCAGGACCTTCTGCTGGTGATGATGGGTCCTCCCTGTGTACCCTGCTGCTTCCCAAGCACCTTGGTTTTCTTGCTGTTCACACTGCCCAGGAAACCCTTCTGTTCATTCTCTGCCTCCTGAATGCCTAACTATACCTCAAAGCCCAGCTCCAATGTCACCTCTTCTGGGAAGCCTTCAGTCATGTCAGGCAGAATAAATGTGCCCCTGTCCATTCCCTGCATTGTCACACCCACCCCTCACTGACTACACACTTTCTGTAACCCATCAGGACCCTATGGGGCCTTCCCAGGGCAGACCCTTCCTCCATATCCTCTGCTGTAGCTCCTCTCTGAAGAACCTTGATAATAGTATCTGATGCACAGTTCCTGAGTGGTTTTACAGATGTGAAAAACCCCCACCACATGGAAGATGTTAACTACTTGATGACCATGAACACATAGCCCCCAGGCCTCCTGGAGCCTAAGGATTGATAATGTTCACCCCTGTGACACCACCCTCAACATCAACCAGTTAGAGAATTGTGCACCAGCTGATCACATACCCTGCGACCCTCCTCCCTCACCTGGCCTTTAAAAAGGCTTTGCTGAAACCCTTTGGGGAGTCTGGGGGTTTGGGGGCATGAGCCACCCTTGCACGTCCCTGCAATAAACCTTTTTCTGCTCCAAACTCCGAAGTTTCAGTTTGTTTGGCCTCACTGTGCATTGGGCACACAAATCTGCATCCAGTAACAATTTCACTGCATTGCTGTTATTCGTTTTTCTCACATCCCTTTCCTGCTCCAGGCTATAAGCTCCTTGAAGTCTGATACTGTGCTTTATTCATCTTTACTTCCCAGTTTCTAGTCCAGTGAAGATGATCACTACTGGCTGTTGAAAAAATTTGTTTTCCTGATGAGGCAAAGTCATCATTTTCAATATAAGGAGCTACTGAGCTGAATAGAGCTTAGCACTAAAAGTCCCCTCTAGACTTTGCTTTTTGGGGTAAAGCATCCTCAGGGGGCCATTTGTCACTGCTATCTGCTTGGGCTCGACACCTTTCATCATCTTTCTGATTTGCTGCTGGAGAAAACGAAGAACAAGAAAGTTGTACGTAAGGAGGAAATGACGGTTCATCTCCGAAGATGATGCTTGGACTTTAGAGCATGAGCTTTGTGACAGCTGGTCCAGCTGCATGCAAGACTCTATTCCTTACTCCAGCTGTATAAAGATGCTATCTCAGCAGGGTAATCTTATATCCTTGTTTGCCTGGCACAGCCCAGGTTTACACCTATTGTCCCGACATAATTATTCATATTACCTGCTTATCACTCTCCGTGTGTCCTGGTTTCACAAGGAGTCAACTACAGTGAGTAATCTTTGATGATGTTACATTGCCTTCCTTACTGCATGTCGCCATCATTAAAAAAAAAAAAAAAAAAAAAAAAGGAAAAATGGAAAATACGTTCTAACCTTCTAAATTCTGAATGGTGAGTGGGTCTTTCTCACTCTCTCAGATCAATCCATGTTCATCACCCCGAGAAACCTGAGTCGGGGGAGCTTCCTAATAACCCCACCCCCTCCCCAGCTTGACTCACCTCCCTCCACCTCCCCCTGCACACCCATAAATGTGTGTGAAACTCAGGAAATCATATTCTTAGAAGTTATTGGAATGTAAATGGTTGAAGAGCAAATAGTATCCTGTTCACCTTTGCCAAAGACAATATGGGATGGAATAAATTTGCGTCTGGAAAACAATCTCAGTTTGTAACCTGGGCGGACACATGGTTGTCAAGAATCTTTGATGGCATAACCAGTCAGTTACACAAAACATATTACCCAGCACTAGTTCAGGGAATACCACCTGAAACGTAGCCTCCTTGGAGCCACCCCTGGATGGATCCTTTCCACAGGGCCCTTTGGTTGTGTCAGGGATCCACTGTGGTCTGAATGATACTAAACTTTTAGACTCATTTATCCCTTTAAGGAATGAGGAAGAGGGAACTCAGAGGAAAATATCAATTCATACTGTTTCTTTACAAGACCAAAGAAAAAAAAAAGAAAAAACTGAAAGAGAAGAAAGAGGGAGTGATAATGACTCTCTGCCCTCAGGTCCTGACGGAGTGGTGAGTCTCTCAGACACTTTAAGCAGGCGCCATGGATTGTGTAAGCGCTGACCAGCTGGCGGCCTGCCCACTTCACATGACAGTGATGTCTGATGGTTTTGGCAAGGGAGGTGGGGTGGAAAGGTGCCTGAGATCTAGGAGATGAAGAATGGGGGAAGGGAGGGGACCATGAGAATCCTGAAAATGGAGCATACAAGGGGCATAGATATCTTGATGCCAATGACATCCCTTTATTCCACGCATTAGGGACACCACCCCACTTTGTGCTGGGGCATGGAAATGAGGGCTGCACCCCATAAAGGATGAACCCACATCGCTCCTTACTCACGATCCTCATTCCCCAGCCCTGGCTTTCATTCCCTGTGTATGGAGAACGATAAAATGTCCCCTCCTGCCTTCCTGCCGGGGTGGCTATCCACCTCCCACAGCTCAGGCTCCTGCTCGGGAATTTTGAAGATTTCTGCTTGTTGCAGAATGGGAGCAGACAGAGGCAAAAAGTGGGAAGGGGATCTAACACTAAGGTCCCACTTCCTGTGTCTCAGACCCTGTCCTGGGTGCAGCCACACGTTTTTCTTATGTAATCCCTATCACAACCAGAAATACTCCCTTTCCTGTTGTACACAGAAAGCCAGAAGCTCAGAGGACGTGAAAAGGCTAGTCCAGCTTTGCCTGTGAGTGGCAGAGCCGTGATTTGAACCCAGAGATTTCTGGTTCTTTCCAAAGGGCTTGGCAGCTGTGCGACCACAGGTGCACAGAACATCCTCCACCAATGACCCACTGTCGCCTCCCTGCGTTTCTTGCCAGTTCTCACTTCCCAGACTAGGTTCACACTGTCCCCTCCCCCAACCCCCACTGCCCCATTCTCCACCTGTTAATTTCTAAGCCACCTTGCGAGGTCCAGTGTAGATGCACTTTACCTGAGATGTCCCAATCTCAAGGCCGCTAGTATTTCTTATCTCCCCAGCCCTGTATGGATCTTTTGTAATGTATATTACTATTTTTTTAATTGCTAAAAGAAACACTTTCCCTATTTTATCTTCTCTGATATCAGAAAATGAATATATAATATAGTAATATATTTTCCATAAATTTTCATTAAAAGTTCCTATTAAGTTCATGGGTCAGAGAATGGAACACAAACAGCCGTTCATCCTGGCTGGTGTGAGAATTAGTCCTTCATCCGTCTCCCTCACCACGGGTTGAGTTTCTTGGCAATGCTCCGTGTTTGGCCATCTTTGTGTCCCAACGCCAGCCCAGGGCCTCTTAGTAATTGCACTTAGTAAAAATACTTTTATGTGCCACTAAGAGAAAGGTCTTATTTAATCCTTGGATAAATCCTGTGAAATATCTATTATTATCCTGCTTTGCAGGTGAAGAAACTGACTCACCTGAAAGTTAGGGATCCTGTGAAGGGGAGAGACTGAATTTGGACCCACACGTGTCCAATGTCTCAACACTCTCTCCTCTTCCTGCCGTTGGATAGAACGCCACTAGATTATGGGGAATACATGCTCACGTAAATGAGTTAAATACCAACATAAACGATTTCTCTCTAGGGTGCAATGTGCTATTAACTTGTATTCTTTACCTGTTGTGTCCCTGAAGGTCATAACCTCCATCTCACAGAAGGTGAGCTGTATTGCCTTATTGACTGATTGACTGATTCATTCGTTCATTCATTCATTCATTCAGCAAGCCAGCCAGCAAGCACATGCTGGTCTCATCTCTACTGCGTACAAAGTCCTGCAAGTTTGTAATGATGGGCCCGATGTGGTCCATGCCACAAGAAAACTAAAGCTTAGAATTGAATTCGATTTGATTGCAGGTATCTATTGAGCATCTACTCTGCACAGGAAACTGCCCTAGGATTTGGGGAAAGGAAGACGAACAGCCATGGTTCTTCCTTCCGGAACTCATTAGAGTTGCATGCAAAACACCATTACATCCAGACCCTGTGAATTCTTTCCACTGAGCTCCCAGTTAGCCCAGGTGTACAACCAGGACAGCAGGCTAGCTACTTCATAGCTTCCACTTCAAGTCTGGTCTTCCATCTTCCCTTCTGGGGCCCTCAGGAGCAAACATGTAGGCACTTCATCTGTTTCTTCCCAGTATCATAGTAATGATAATAATTTAGGCCCTTTATTACATTTTTGAATCCTTACCATGACCCTAGGAGGATCATTACTCTCTCAGTTATACAGATGAGGAAATGGAGGTCCTGAGAGGTTAAGTCATTTTCCCCAGGTCACACAGCTAGGAGGTGAGGGAGTTGATCTGAACTTGGGCAGTCTGGGCATATTGACTCTGGGAAGCAAATGTTACATGATATGGAAAGGGGGAGAGATGATAACACTCCAAGTAACTGTAAACAACTATCCAAGGCATACTAGAGCCCTATGTGGGTTTCAAAGTTGACTTCTTGACCTCGTTTATGTATTAGACCGTCTTTACAGGGGACGCTGATTTTACAAATACAAGCCTAGTGCCAGTCAGTTGGTTGTAGCCAAAACGAAGCGAGAATTAAAGCCTTGATCTGCCAAATTCTGCCTCTACCCTGCTTCCTCCCCCCAACCTCGCCTTGGCTCAGCCTGGGACCAGGCCTTTGGGGCAAATGTGCAATTTCATTTAGAATTGATGGTTCATTGGTTGCCAACTGTTCCAGGTGCCGCTTCATATGATATACGTAGATACATATAAATTTCCTGCTATTCTTTGGCACCAGGCCATTTCACTAAGGGGACTTTGCCACACTTTCAAATGATCCAATAAGGCCTGTGTAATGGGTCAGTCATTTGTGCTGGCTGGTTAGAATGCCAGTGCTTTATATCTAATCCTTGAGGCCAGAGCCAGGGGGAGTAGAACAGGTATTTCAAGCTTCTTTTCTCAAGACAGTGAAAAGGAACATAGCAATGCACAACCTCAGGTCCCCGCAGAGGGGAGCCAGACACCTGTCCAGCAAAGCAATAAACAAATGAATGAAGGAACAAATGAAATACGTACATCTGCCGGTGTTGTACGGACCAGCCACAGACTGTACCAAATATGAGATTATGGTCATGTCTGGACTTCAAAGTCAGAGTCTGGCACAGTGGTTAAATGGCCTGTGTTCTGAGTCAGAAGATTGGATTTGTCTCCTCCTAGAGAACTTGGACAAATTCCTTCCTTAATCCTTGAAAGCCTTGATTGCTCTGTGGTGTAAGGAGACGGTGACCACAGTACCTCCAGCAAATCCAAAGCCCATAACCCATTGCCCAGGACATAGTCAGCCTCAGTACACATGAAAGGCAATCATTTGTCATTTTCTTCCTTTTAATAAACTTTATTTTTAGAGTAGTTTTAGGTTCACAGCAAAACTGAGCAGAAAGTACAGAGATTTTCCATACTTACACCTCCTGCCCCTCCACATGCACAGCCTCCCCCAACTATGGACATCCCCTACCAGGGTGGGACATTTGTTACAATCCATGAACCTGCACTGACACATCATCATCACCCAGAGTCCATAGTTTACATTATGGTTCACTCTTGGTGTTGTACATTGCAAGCGTCTGGCCAAATAATGTATCCACCATTACAGTATCATATGGAGTATTTTCACTGCCCTAAAAATCCTCTGTGCTCTACCTATTTCTCTTCCCCCAATCCCTGCCAACAACCACTGATCCTTTTACGTCTTTAGAGTTTTGCCTTTTCCAGAATGTCATATCGTCGGAATCCTACAGTGTGTACCCTTTTCAGATTAGCTTCTTTCACTTTATAAAAACATTTTAAGATCATCATGTCTTTTCATGGCTTGAAAGCTTATTTCTTTTCAGTGCTGAATAATATTTCATTGTCTGAATGTACCACAGTTTATTTACCTACTGAAGGACATCCTGGCCACTTCTACGTTTGGACAATTATGAATAAAGCTGCTATAAACCACCACGTGTAGATTTTTGTGGGGACAGAATTTTTCAGCTCATTTGAGTAAATACTGAGGAGTGCAATTGCTGGATCATATGGTAAGAGTAAGTTTACTCTTGTAAAAAACCACCAAATTGCCTTCCAAAGTGGCTGTGCCATTTTGCATTCCCACCAGCAATGAATAAGAGTTCCTGTTGCTCCATATCCTCATCAGCATTTGGTGTTGTCAGTGTCCTGGAGTTTGGCTGTTCTAATGGGTGTATAGTGATATCTTATTGTTGTTTTAATTTGCCACCCCTAGTGACATGATGTTGAGTCATTTTCTTTTTTTTTTTTTTTTATTACCCCATAGGGTTTCTGTAAGGACTAAATAAGCTAACAGAAAAGTGATTAGCATGGTCTCTGGTCCATAGTAATTGTTCAATAAACTGTAGGCTTAAAAAGGAAAGTGCTATTACTGGTACACTGAGTCACCTTGTTTTCTGGGGGCTAAAGGACACAGGGTCCATTTGGTGCCCATGGCTGCTTCCCAGTCAGTTACTACTCTTGTTAAATACCCTTTACATACCCAAATCACAGCACTCACTAGCTAACATCATGATTATCTATTTTCATAGCTGCCTCTCCCATTCTAGGGAAGCTCCTTGAGGCCAGGGCTGTATCTTCCTTCTATGTTCACCCCCTTCACCTAGAACAGGGCATGGTACCCAGTTGGTGCCAGGTCATATTTTTTAAACCAAATTGAAAATACTGACTAAACTGACTCATACTGGACTTTGGTCCAGTCCATACATAGATTGGATTTAGAAAAAATTAGTCAAAGAAAGCACACTGTGGAGTATGCAGCGCTGGTCACTCTCTGCCCTGCATACCCTCTTCACCTCCCAAGCCTTCTGCCATGGACTGCTGTGCTGTGACAGATCAGAGCAAGCTCCTGTCTTTCCCGCTAGGATGTGAGCGCCATGGCCAAGATGGCAGAGCATGGAAATGAACATACTGGGTGGCATTGAAATGAGAGTTTTCTCTCTATGCCCCGAGAGTCCAGGCCCTGCCCTTCTCCTTCCACAATCACTCATCTCTCCTCCTTCAGTAACATAAAATAAAATAAAACAGAATGGAATGAAATAAAATAAAATATTAAAATAAACACTGCCCTCTTTCTTTCTCTAATGGAAGCCTTGGATTTTGAATGCAACAAAAATTCTCGCAGAGAAGGCAGCCAATTACCAGTAAGGAAAAAGTTTATGAGAAACTGCTGGTTAGTCACAAATTTGCTAGTATTTTAAGCTCATTGATTAATTGAATTCTCTCAAGGCACCTTGGAGGGGAATGATTACAAGTGCAGTTCCCTACA
>NW_006792411.1:3357360-3374050 GCF_000442215.2 Lipotes vexillifer
ACACGGCCCAGATCACGATCCCGAAGTTAACAGAATTAACGGAAAAAAGGAAAGCTTTCTCAATGTTCTGAGGCAAAACTTAGAAAGAGAATAAGCCCCCACTCCGTGCCTGTCCCTAATGCCCCGTGCTCCCCACAACTTACTCCTCAGTACATTTTCCATCAGACATTCTGCCCCAAGTTTGATTTATTGTTCAGTTGACATCAAACCCAACAATAGTATAATTAGAAGGTTTGAGATGAAGGTGCCTGGAGGGAGAGTAATTATTTGCTGAAAGATGAATCGTGATAAAGGAAAAGCACAAGCATATTTTTCTTAGGCCAAGAGCCTGCTGTTCCTAACTTGTTGACACCAAAATAGAAAGGGATATTTTGACTAATGATGGCAATTTTTCCTTAGAAGATGCAGTTTACATTTTCTCCGCTGGAGACCAGGTTTACCAGGTTCCGTCCTGACTCCCTTCCCCTCCTGGGTCCACAGAGAGAGCTGGGAGTGAAGCTCTGGGGACCCAGACTTGTCAGACCCAAGTGCTATCTCCTGGGACAGCAGTCTGCCTGCCCAGGATGATACCACCCTTCCCAATGAGCATGGCACTTGCTGCTGGAACTAGCTGCAGAGTCTTGGCGGGGGGTAGGAAGGGGGGCGGGGTTGGGGGGCAGTGAACTCTTCAGGCAGGCTCAGACCTGGACTTGGGGGAAGAGTTACGCACAATGAAGGGAATTGATATTTACAAGCATCTACTCCTGCATTAACCCTTTTGATCCTCACGGAATATTGGGAGGTAGACTTTCATATACCCATTTTACAGATGAGGAAACTGAGGCTCAGAGAAGTTAAGAAGCTCATCCAAGACAACACAACCAGTAGTTAGAAAGGTCAGGGTTTGAACACAGGTGTGTTCCCTGCTTTTTCCTCTGATACAATCTGCCTCCCCCAAATGGGAGAAGAGCTCCCAGAGGGTTCAGACAGAACACATCAGAAGGTTGATAACCTCCAGAATTCTTGGGGCCCCCACTCTTTGTCCTTGGTTAGGTCCTGGTTAAAAGACTGCTGGCTTTGTCTTTGTAATTCCTTGTCCTGGTGAGGAGGGACACACAGCTCATGTTGACTTTACAATGTGCTCTGTCCTGGGTCATGGTGACCCCACCTCTCCCCCACTCTGGGTGTGGTTCCTCCAGAGGAGAAAGGCCAAGCTGTGGGTTGAGGTGTGTCAAAGAGCGGGCTGAGCTTCCCCACAATTGCCAGGCCCGGGATTTAGGCTGGATGGACCATGGCCTGGCCTCTCGCGAGGCCCCCTCACGGCGGCACTGCAATTGAAGGGGCCTGGGCAGCTGACATTTTCCCAGTGCAGGTTTTGTGCCAGCCACAGTCTCATGGGTTCCCTGCCTTTGTTATCTCACTGAATCCCCACATATGCTCTTTGAGGTGGAGATCAGCAGTCCCATTTTACAGAGGGGGAAACTGAGGCTCAAAAAACCCAAGCAACTAATTATACATCATACAACAAAGGAAACCATGTACAAAACAAAAAAGAAAACCTACTGAATGGGAGAAAATATTTGCAAATGATATGACTAATAAGGGATTAATATTCAACATATATAAACACTCATACAACTCAACATCAAAAAATCAAATGACCCAATCCAAAAATGGGCAGAAGAACTAAATAGACATTTTTCCAAAGAGGAAATGCAGATGGCCAACAGGCACATGAAAAGATCCTCAACATCACTCATCATCAGGGAAATGTAAATCAAAACCACAATGAGGTATCACCTCACACCTGTCAGAACGGCTATTATCAAAAAGAACACAAATAACAAATGTTGGCACGGATGTAGAGAAACGGGAACCCTTGTACACTGTTGGCGGGAACGTAAATTGGTGCAGCCACTGTGGAAAACAGTGTGGAGGTTTCTCAAAGAACTAAAAAAAGAACTACCATATGACTCAGCAATTCCACCCCTGGGTATATATCAGAAGAACGCAAAAACACAAATTCAAAAAGATACATGCACGCCAGTGTTCACAGCAGCATTGTTTACAATTGCCAAGATATGGAAGCAACCTAAGTGTCCATCAACACATGAATGGATAAAGAAGATGTGGTACATACACAGAATGGAATGCTACCTAGCCATGAAAAGAACGAAATTTTGCCACTTGCAGCAACATGGATGGACTTGGAAGGCATTATGCTAAGTGAAACAGGTCAGAAAGAGAAAGACAAATACAGTAATATACCATTTATATGTGGAATCTAAAAAATACAACAAACAAGTGAATATAACAAAAAAGAATTGGACTCACAGATATAGAAAACAAACTAGTGGTTATCAGTGGGGAAAGGATGGGTATAAACTATACTTGTGAACTCAAACAGACAAGGAAATGAAGAGCTCTTGGAACCCCACACCATTAATGGCAAAACTGGGGAACCATGGCATGGAAAATGGGTGAGCCAAGGAAACTAGTGGTGGCAGGAGTCCAAGGTTTTTGTAGAAATTGTTAAGATACCACTGCTGGTGGCCACTGGATGGTGCTGATGACGCTGTCAGAATTCATCTAAATTGATCTGGCATCTTTGGGTCACTCCCTTAAAATTCAAAGTACTAGGCAGGGGCATCTGGTTCCAAAAGTTGGAAGCAGCTAACATATCCTTCAGTAGATGAATGGATAAGCAAACTGTGGTACATCCATACATACAATGGAATATTATTCACTGATAAAAGGTAATTAGCTGTTAAGTCATGCAAAGACAAGGATGAATCCTAAAAGTATATTGCTTAGTGAAAGAAACTAGTCTAAAAATTCTATGTACTGTTTAATTCCATTTATATGGCACTCTAGAAAATGCAAGCTATATAAACAATAAACTGATCGGTGGTTCCCAGGGGTCCTGGAGTTTGAGGGGATATTTTTAGGGTGGTGAAACAATTCTGTATAATACTTTAAGGATTAATACATGACACAATTTGCTTGTCAAAATCTATAGAACTTTATAACAGAAACAGTGAAACTTAATGCATGCAAATTTTAAAAAAATAGGAATTTGCGGCTCCTAGGCTGGAATGCAGACCGTGACTAAATAATCCAACTGTATTATAATCGTATGAAATAACCTCACAGAAGGGGAAGGGGGAAAAGGTCCTCACCTAAGTAACTGGAAATGCCTGGAGTCTGTAAGACTAAAGGCAAAAGGAATTACACATAAGCACTGTCCACTAGTTAATAAAGTTCTCCTATGTGAGTACAGGTTAACAATTCTGAAACCACTGTATGTGTAAACTTAAATGGAACAATTAAGTAAATGGGTGGTAGGTGGTGTTAGCCAAGTTTCTCACTGTTGGAGTGGAAGATAACAGGCAAGCAGAGGGGAAAGGCTAGAATAACCCATGGAATAATGGATTGGAGCTGGAAACATCAGTAAGAGCTTATGTTTAGTTTAATATAGATGCAGATGCATATATGTAGACATATTTATAGATGTAACTATACATGGGTTAGTATATACACATATATTTCCTTTTTCTGTCAGCTGAGAGGGCCTGGAAGCAATGAGCCCTCAGCAGCAATGAGCACACCTAACACCAGATCTTTGTTTCTAACACCATTCTCCACTAAAGAGAATGAGGGCTCTTTGGAGAAACGACTGATCTAGACCTGGAACATTTTATAGTGCCCAAAATTAAGGAATTGCTAAAAAAATATTGATAATCTGTTAAAGGAAAGAACTCCCAACGGCTAAAGCTGGAATAATTTAAAGGAACAAAATAAAGCAGTATTATCTTATAATCTAAAGTATAAAATAAATATCCATGAATTAATACTGACACAAATAAAGTATTGAATAAATAAAAACATGGGGAGAAGAGACAACATACAAAAGGATTCCAAAATATTTACATAGCTACTCCATCCTCAGGGAGGTGGGATGTGACCCCTCAGCCCTCACGTGTGAGCTGTGCATAACATCTGCCTTCCGACTAGGATGGTACAGAAATGGGGGAGGGGAAGAGACCTCATAGTGGAGGAACCTGGCAATCACTACCTCAGCCACGTGATCAAGGTCAACATCGACAGTGCTAAGTCATGTTGATAGCATGCACCCTTGATAGGATGTGATAAGAATGTGGTCTTACTCTGTGGTCTTACTCCCTAAAGCCTATAATTGCATTGTAATCATGAGAAAAATGTCCGATAAATCTTAATCGGAGGACATTCTACAAAATATCTGCCCAGTGCTCCTCAAAACTGTCAAGGTTACATAAATAAGGAAAGTCTGAGAAACTGTCACCATGAAGAGGAGCCTAAGGTGACATGATGACCAAATGTAATGTGCTGTCCTGGATGGGATCCTGACACAGAAAAAGGACATTAGGTGAAATCTAAGGAAATCTAATAAAGTATGGGTTTTGGTTAATAATTATGTGCCGCGCTTCCCTGGTGCCGCAGTGGTTGAGAGTCCGCCTGCCGATGCAGGGGACACGGGTTCGTGCCCCGGTCCGGGAAGATCCCACATGCCGCGGAGCGGCTGGGCCTGTGAGCCATGGACGCTGAGCCTGCGCGTCCGGAGCCTGTGCTCCACAACGGGAGAGGCCACAGCAGTGAGAGGCCCATGGACCACAAAATAATAATAATAATTATTATTATTATTATGTCAGCATTGGTTCATTAGCAGTGACAAATGCCCAGGCTAATGAAGACTCAGAGCAATACATTAGGATTTCTGAACTTAACTGTGAAAATTAATCAAGGTGGGGAAATAAAGGGTATGAAACCACCACCCCCTGAAACAAAAAACTAGTGACAAATGTACCATGCTAAGACAGGCTAAGACAAATGTAAGATGCTAACAATAAGAGAAACTGGGTATAGAGTATAAGAGAACACTCTGTGTTGTCTTTGCAACTGCTCTGTTAATCTAAATCTATTCCAAAACATTTCTTTTCTTAAAAAAAGTTTTTAAAAATAATAAAGGTAGTTGCATCTCCAGACTCGGGAAGGCTGCGCAGGAACCAGTGTCTAAAATAGACAGGTTATCTCCATGACGTCAGGGTAGAGACTTGAACCCTACTATTCAGATGCGAAAACCGAGGTCTGAGAGAGACAGCAGATTACCAAAGGCCACACAACTGACACAGGGCAGAGCTGGGATGGAAACCCAGCCATGGCAGCCACTAATTCCCACGCTCTCTCCCCGCCGCCTGGCAGCGCACACCAGACTGGCTGGCCACCAAGGCAGAACTCTTACACACGCACGCACACGCACGCACACGCTCCCAAGCCTTCTTCGGCCCCAGCCCAGCCAGCCTTGCAAATCACTTTCAAGCTGCCTCCGACCTCGGGATTTGCACTGGCTCCCCTTCCTTTTCCAGTCTGCCTCTTCTTTGACGATTCCCAGGCTGCGCCACCGTTTCCCAGGCTCCGCAGGCTCTTGTGTGTGCTGCTAAAGTGCCCTGAGGCCTCTGTTTACAACCTTGCTGCCCTTTGCCAACTTTGAACCTGCATTGGGGGAGGAGGGGTGAGAAGGAGGAGGGTGGAGGAGGGGTTTGGGCTGCTATTAAAGGGCAGTGTTCATGGATGAAGGTGCTTTAAGCCCATAGCGGTGGTTGGAGAAAACCCTCTCCCTCAGTGTAATACATACACCCCGGCGTGAGGGACATGCCACAATTTTAGATTTAGAAATTTTCTATATAGTATGTGATCAGTGATGGGAGCCTACACTTTGATGCTTCCCCATCATCCACTTATCTACAAGCTCTTTGAGAGCCTTTATTGGTCTAGTCAATGAATGGTTACTGAATGCCTCTCATACGTCCTGAGCCTGTCGAGGTCGCCCTGCAGCCTCAGGAGCTCAGGGATGCCTGGGGCCAGCAAGCTGTGTTCCTATCAGGCCTGAGTGGGTAGGCCAGTGAGTCCTGGAATTAAGTGGCTATTGAGTGAGTATATCCCAGGACTCAGGGGAAATGCCCCAGACGCTGCTTTCCATGTCACTTTGGGCTGCAGTTCCAAAGTCCCAGGCTGTTGAATGCTATCCCTCAGCTATACAGAAGTATTACAAAGAGGGGTGTGACCACCAGGACTCAAACAATCCCGTAGCATCTGGAGGCTGGCCTAAACCTGAGCATAGGGACAAGGCCATCCAGTTGCAAATATCTTTCCAGAACTTTCCAGTTTGGCAAATGACCCTTCCCATCTTCCTCCTCTATTTCGAATTCTGTAGAACGTCACCATCAAAACAGGTATGGAGGGCTACCCTGGTGGCGCAGTGGTTGAGAGTCGGCCTGCCGATGCAGGGGACACGGGTTCGTGCCCCGGTCCAGGAGGATCCCACATGCCGCGGAGCGGCTTGGTCTGTGAGCCATGGCCGCTGAGCCTGCGCGTCCGGAGCCTGTTGCTCTGCAACAGGAGAGGCCACAACAGTGAGAGGCCCGCATACCGCAAAAAAACAAAAACAAAAACAAAAAAAAACAGGTATGGAGTCTCTGTGACAGGGTGTGTAAAATCTAAGCCTTCAGTAGATGACAGCCACCATTGATCAAGCAGTGACCGTAAGCCAGACACTGCCTGGTGTGCTTTCTCCTGTGTTGTTTTGTTTCATCTCATCCTCAAAAAAAGATGATGTCAGCCTAGAAATAGCAGATGTGAGGCACATACCTTTGATTTGTATGTAAAAGGTCTAAAGCCTAAATGATAGGATCCTGACATAATCACCCTATTTCTTCCCTAATGTAAAGAGGCAACCAAGGGGAACATGGGGATGACCAGGCTGGGGTGAGGAGGCAGCAGGGTCATTCTCAGCAGGAGAGTGAAAGGAGGGGCCCACGAGCTCTTGGGATCATGGCGTCCTGGCCCCAGCGTGGGCCTCTCTGTACGTTGGAACCGGCCTGGGAGTCCCATGCACGTGGAAAGCGACCGGTCCCACTAGCTGAATGGCAGTGTCTGCTGGGGCCATGGCACCTGCAAATCTATTCAACCAATGACAGTTTAGGATGTCAACATGTGATTCACTTTGTCCTCTTTACATGGACACAAAACACAAGGCCACCCTGCCCTTCAATCAGTAGGACACACATTTAAGATTTTTTTTTTCCACGAGAAGCTGTGTGATGTGCAGTCATGAGACTTTATTTCTGTCATATCAAGACAGCCCGGTTGCCACAATGAGGTATCACCTCACACTGGTCAGAAAGGCCATCGTCAAAGGGTCTACAAATAATAAATGCTGGAGAGGGTGTGGAGAAAAGGGAACATTTCTACACTGTTGGTGGGAATGTAAATTGGTGCAGCCACTATGGAGAACAGTATGAAGCTTCCTTAAAAAACTAAAGAAAGAGTTATCCTATGATCCAGCAATCCCACTCCTGGGTGTATATCTGGAAAAATGAAAGCTCTAATTCTAAAAGATACATGCACCCCAATGTTCACAGCAGCACTATTTACAATAGCTAAGACATGGAAACAACTCAAGCGCCCGTCAACAGATGAATGGTTTAATAAGATGTGGTATATATACACAATGGACTATTACTCAGCCACTAAAAGAATGAAATACTACCATGTGTAGCAACATGGATGGACCTAGTGAATATTATGTACAGTGAGGTTAAGTCAGAGAAAGACAAATACCATATCACTTATATGGAGAATCATAAATAATACAACTGAATCTATATACAAAACAGAAGCAGACTCATAGACTTAGAAAACAAATTTATGGTTCCCGAAGTGGGGAGGGAGGAGTAGAGGGACAAATTAGGAGTGTGGGATTAACGGATTCAAGGTACCATATACATAAAATAGATAAACAACAAGGATTTACTATATAGCACTGGGAATTATATGCAATGTTTTGTAATAACCTATAATGGAAAAGAAGCTGAAAAAAAATAACTGAATTACTTTGCAGTACACTTGAAACTAACACAATATTGTAAATCAACTACACTTCAACTTAAAAAAAAGAGGGCTTCCCTGGTGGGGCAGTGGTTGGGAGTCCGCCTGCCGATGCAGGGGACACGGGTTCGTGCCCCGGTCCGGGAGGATCCCACATGCCGCGGAGCGGCTGGGCCCGTGAGCCGTGGCCGCTGAGCCTGCGCGTCCGGAGCCTGTGCTCCGCGACGGGAGAGGCCACAACGGTGAGAGGCCCGCGTACCGCAGAAAAAAAAAAAGAAAAGATGGCCTGGTTGTGATTATATTTAACAGACAGTTTTCGTGCTGGCCCAGAGTTATACCCCTTACGTATATGTTCCTCTTAATCTTCCCAAAGACCCTAAGGGATAAATATAACTGGGCTCACCGCTGCTGCTCTGGTCAGCGCTGCCTTGTGCCTGGGTTTCTCTGTAGCCTCCCAGCTGCTCTCCTTTCTCCCGTCCATTCTCCGCACAGCAGCCAAAGAATCCTGCTAAACTGTACGTCAAATTATGACCCTCCAGGAAACTTCAAGGGTCTAATTCTCCTCTCCCTCCACTCCAGCCACACTGGCCTCCTTGCTGACACTCAAAGCCTACCAAGCTTTTCCCCACTCACCTGGGAACTTTGCATATGGTTTGCTTTCTGTCTGAAACACTTCTTCCCAAGCCAGGCACAGGATGCCTCCTTCAATTTCCCCAGTTCCCATAGTATCTTATCAGTGTGGGCTCTCCCAGATCAAATAGGAATCCCACGCCCCTGCACAATCTTCCCCTTACTCTTCCCGGCTTCGTTGTAACCTTATCACCACGCAACATACTACAGATTTACTTATTCCTCAGACTTTTATCTGCCTCCACCCCTTGGAATGGAAGCTCCAGGGGCCAGGACTTTGCTTTGATCACTTGCAATCTCTTGGTGCATCGCCGGTGCCAAGAACAGGGCCTGACACCTGTGAAGCTCAGTAAGCCTTTGTTCAGCGAATGAATGAACTAATCAGGTGACTTAAAGGCACCCAGAGCCAGGATCCAAAACCAAACATTCTTGACGAAGGTGCCAAAGATAGTTTAAAATATGAGGACCACTGTACATGCATTTTCTCAAATCCCAACATAACGGTTCTCATTTCCCTTTTACTGCTCCAGAAACAGAAGCTCAGAGAGCCTAAGTCACCTGCTGCAGGTCACACAGCCAGTATTCAATAGAACCAGGATTCTAACCCAGGTATATCTGAGCCCCGAACCTTGCTCTTTACCACCACCAATCCATACTGGTCAGAGCTGCTGGAGGCCTGACACTTGATGGGTTGTGGATCAGGCAGCAGAAAGGCTGGATCAAATAGAGAGCGTCTCCCTCTTCTGGAATGTTCTCTCCAGGTTTTCCCATGGCCAGCTCTAGCTCCACATTCAGATCTGCTTTGTGTGTTTCCTGCAGTACTTAAGAACATTCGATTCTGCTTTACTGAGAGCAAGAGAAACAAAGAAATAAGGCGGCTGGCTGAAACTAAGTCAGAATAGTAAGTAGCTTGTGAGCTGCGTTGGACACAGGTGAAGTAAGCTGAGCATCCGTCTGTGAACATGGGTGGGATGGAGTGAAGGGGCCAAGAAGCATCAAATTGTAAATATCCACGGGCACTCAATGTTCACAGGGTCTTAAGTTGTCCACCATGAACGATACCCATTCTGGCCAAATGTGTCCTGTGTCCAAGACACTCGGACAGAAACCACAATGCCCAGCGGGCCGCATGGTAAGTCAGGGTTCGGGCTGGAGGGATTAGCCCCGTAGCTCTCTGGCGGAACACACGTGTGCTGGCTCCGGGCATCTTCCATCTTCTGAGCCCCCTTGCTCTCCCTCAGTTCTAGTCTCTGTAACCTTACTGTCAGTGGGGTAGGCTGACAAGGCAGAAGGAGAGAGCACAGAAGCGTCGCATAGCCCATTCAGGTGGTGTATTCCTGTGACCCACTGCAGCCTGTCCTAAGTGCATTAACCAACCCTAGCTCTTTCCTCTGGCTTCTCACTGTATGTTTTAAATGAATTTAATAAACCGTGTGCTTCAAACATCTTCATTTGGTCCGTGAGCCTTTCTGTTTGGTGGTCTCTGGGACAGCCTGCCCAGCAACATACCTGGGGGCTACTATTTGATCAAGGGGGGTCTCCCATGGAAAGATCTCAGCTCAGATGTCACCTCCTTCCATCCCAGGAGGAGAGACGAACTCAGAGGGAGGCGTAGCTAATGCCAGCATCCCTGGGGTTTTTTCCCAGCGTGGCTAGGGCAGAGTGGGAAGCTGGTTCCTCCCAGCCACAGTACATGGAGCCACAGAGTCGGGATTCATGGCAAATTAGGCTGTGGATTTGTACGTTAAACAAGGTTAATTCCATCCATTAGGCAAAGATGCTTTCAAAGCACCTGGCACTAGAGCGAGAAGCAATTAGTGTCTTTGTATTAGTGGATGTGGGCATGGGGCCAGGATGTTAGGGGAGGGGGATGAAATTTATACACTCTTTATGATATCATCAAAAGTAAATGCATTATGAAAACAAAAGAGCCAATCTGAGGCTGCCAGGACTAATTACTGGGTAGGACAGAAAGTTCACAGCGAAGGAGGGAAGAACGATCCTAGAAGCACGAGAGTGCCAACCAGCTTGGTCTACAGGTGTCTCTAGACGAGACTGTGGCTTCCACAGCTCCACCTCCGGATTCAGGCGAAAAAGCTCTGATTTTGCTTCAGATAAAGAGATTGGATTGTGAGGGGTGATTTCATTTGTCTTGTTGTCTTAGGTTTTGGCTTTGAATTTTCTTCCTGGTCTGAGCCTTCACAGTGCTGGACAAGTTGGTGGACTTGATGCAGAGGGTACTACAGACTTGCTGGACGTAGTTAACTCACAAAGCCCCAGAGCCTGCTGCTTTGTGTACTGACGATGGTAATCATAATACATCCCATCTGCAAAGAGAGCAAGCTCTTTCTCGTGCCCTGGGGGATGCAGTCTCGAGTGGGCCACAGAGCCAGCCTGGGGATACGTGGAGGCAGGGGGCTCACCCTGATTGGAAGAGGTGACATGTGTGCGCCATAGTACATGCAGGTGACATTCAAGAACACCGGCTTACCCAGGGAAAGCTATTTCCAGTTCAGTTTTCTTGCAATTCTTCAAATTAGATCAAGGGAAAAAGTTCGGCAAGGTGCTAGTCTGTCTAATTTCTCTCTTAGCAATGGCTAACCCTCTTTTTAACAGAAGTCTGGCAGGCAACCATGTCAAGCTAGAATTTACTAAGAAGTTTTCTGTGTTTTAATGTATCTATTTGTACAATTACCTTCTGTTAATGTCAAATGATCATGGTTTTCCATCCATGGTAATGCTGCAAAGTTATAAAAATAGCAAATTGATTTTTAAAATGATCAAGTATATAATTTTATAAATGATCATACAGCATAATGAAATTGATACTTGAATAACCAATGTCTGAAAAATACCAGTGTAAGGGAAGGAACGCTTCCTGGAGGGATTAGGAGAATAGATTCTTAGGTGCTCTTCCATTGCTGTGTGACCTTGGGCAAGTCTCATAACCTCTCTGTGCCTCAGTTTCCAACTGGACAATCCAACACAATGCCAGTTGGACAAAATGCTCTCTCAGAGACCAACAGGCCATGTTACAATCCTTTCTATCCCCACAGTTGAGGTGAGGAAACTGAGGCTCAGAAAACGTGAGAGGCACTCAGCGTGGCCAGAATGCCAGCACTAGGCCTGGCACATAGTAGGTGGGGCACAAGCTGGCCCCACCTCCCTTTCCTCTCTCCCTCCCCCACCCCAGTCTTGCCAGAAATAACCCTGACTGCATTTCCCACTGACGGAAGAACTACAAACACCAACAAGTGAAAAACCAAGTGCAGAGTCAGTGAAACAGCCACTATTTTGAAAAAGATCTTGTCCCTGTTATAGCTGATTGTTTGGAAAGCAAGAGAGGTGTGTCACCCACAGAAATCATCTGGTGAATGTTACCGTCGGTTTTCTAAAAGCATTTGGTAACAGTAACTGGTTGTTTTTAAAATAATTGGCTGTGTTGTAGGCAGAGGGAAAAAGAAGTCAGGAGAAATATATAGAGAAAACGGATAACACCCGTCAGGAAATGCCAGAGGAACTGGGATGACTCTCTATATGTTCATCAGAAGCATGTTTTATGTTTTGTAATCTGACGGGGGGAAAACCAACAGATATATATATATATTTCATATTTTAAATCAATGTCATATACTGATGCAAGGGGAGGGGGAGGGAATGATGCAGTATCTTTAATAGGGATTATAAATTCAAATGTTTATGAGGTCCAGATAGAAATGTACTTAATAAAGCACAAATCAGGGAAGCAGACAGATAGGAACTGGGGGAAGTAAGGGGGACTGGTGGACCCCAGACAACTGCAACAGCAAGTGTGGATCCAGAGATGTCAGATGGTCCAATCATTAAAAAAAAAAAAAAAATGGAAATCCAAATTTTAACGTGGAACACTTCTCTTATCGGTAGCTTATTTCTTAAAGATTCCATGTAAGTTAACCAAACTGAACAGAGAGTTGCCAGATTGAAGTCTCTGCTCTAATACCTAGAAAATCCATCCAACATGGCACCATCACTCCATGGACTTTTCTGCTCTGGCAGATAGTGGGGTGGGGGTAGGGGAATCTCAGCACCTACTTCAGATACCCACTCCTCTGGGCCCTTACAGTTCCAGGTCTGCCAGGCTCCAGAATAGCTGCTTTCAGCCTGGAATTCAGAGTAGAATTGGCCTGCTCTCTGTTTGCCCTCCTGCGCTGTGAGTGCCCTGACGGCTGGGCCCTGAGGGCTTATCTCGGTTAACTGGCACCTGCCCTGGGTCAGTGGGTATGTAGTGAAGTTCTGGTGAATTCATGAGGAAATGAAGAAAGAGAATACATGAGTTACTTAAGGGGGACTTAACTGAACTTAGATTAATGCAGTGGATAAAGGGCAAGAAATCACAGAATAGTGGCTGTGTCTGTTTCCGTGGCCACATGTCTTTACTAACCAGCCTGCTTGGTGTTACACCTTCGAAGGCCTCTAGACAAGCATTTTCCTAAGAGTGGTTTGAGAATGTTACGTAGAAAAAAGGGACTCATGCTCAAAGAAGTTTTGAAAATCTTGGGTTTAGCTTTTTTGAAAATGTACTTTTTAAATTGCAGGACTTCTCAGAGCCTTTAAATGCTAATGATTTTCCAAACTCCTTTCACTCTTTTGACTGAGGAATAACTTACTCCGACAAGTGTTCCAGGGTAAACAATTTCAGAAACGCTGTTCTAGGAAATGAAAGTTTATATTTTTTAATTATATCCATTTAATGGGTATGAAGTGGTATCTCGTTGTAATTTTGATTTGCCATTCCCTGTTGGTTAGTGGTTGAGTATCTTTTCATGGACTTATTGGCCATCTGTAGTATTTTTTTTGGAGAAATGTCTATTCTATTCCTTTGCCCATATTTGAGTTGGGTTGTTTGGGTTTTTTTGATTGTTTTTGTTGAGTTGTAGGAGGTCTTTACATACACTGGATATTAATTCTTTATCAGATATAATTTGCAATTGTTTCTTCCATTCTGTGAGTTGTCTTTTCATATTCTTGATAGTGTCCATCGTTGTACAAATTTTTCTTTTTTTACATTTTGAATGAAGTCCAGTTTATCTATTTTTTTCCTCTTGCTGCCTTTACTTTCAGTGTCATATCCAAGAAATCATTGCCAAATCCAATGTTATGAAGATTTTCCCCGTGTTTTCTTCCAAGAGTATTAGCTCCTACGTTTAGATCTCTGATCCATTTGAATTAAATTTTACATCCAGTGTGAGGTAAGGTCTAACTTCAGTCTTTTGGATGTGGTTATTCAGTTTTCCCCACACCATTTGTTGAGAGACTGTTTTTCCCCATTGTGTGTATTTGGCACCCTTGCTGAAAATTTGTTGACCATCCATGTGAGGGTACTACTGATTTTTGAGACACTAGACCGTAACAGGCACAGTGCTAGGTGTTTTCATAGGTGTTAATGTGTCCAAGGTCACACAAGGGGCAGAACCAGAGCTCAGATAAAAATGACAATGATGAAACAATAAAAACTAACAGCCATCTGGCACCTGCTCTGTGCCAGATTTACTGCCAAGAGCTCTTACTTGCATGTTCTCAGTGAATCTTCCTGACAACCCTATTATCATCTTCATGCTACAGATAAGAAAACAACTCTCAGAGAAACAAAGCAACCTGTCCAAGGTCACACCACAGGTAGGAGCAGAAGCTGATTTCAAAGCTCACCCTAGTATCCACTGGACTTTCCTGTCTTGGACTTACACTTCCCTGCTCCCAGCCAGTGTTGGGCCATATAACAGTGATAAATCAGAACACCACGGTTTCCATTCATGTCCAAACGCACTGAAGTCTCAGCAGGACCAGCTCCATAATTTGCAGGGTCCAGTGCAAAATAAAAAGGCAGGTGCCTTGTTCACAAAGGAGAGAAAGAGCTTTTCCCTTTCTTCCAAGATCTCTCTCTTAAGTTATCATGATGATTTTCATTTGCTATTTAATGCCGTGTTCCCTTGGTCATGGGGATACTTGCAGGGTGAGGGCAGACCCTCAGAGCTGCCAGGAGCTCTGCCCCACAGCTCATCCAGTGGGGTACGTGCATCCAATCCCAGCCCCCTCTACTTCTGTTCCCAGGCCCTTGCCAGGCACAGAGGGTGGCCTGAGTCACTGGGTGGAGTAGAGAAGTGACGGACTGAGAATCTGTCCCCAAGGGGCAACGGGAGAGGTGGGACCAGGTCTGAGCTGAGACTCCACGTCTCCAGCGCATGCTCCATTGTCTCATCAGATTTCACCTACAAAAAACAAAGATAAAATTATTGAGAATTGCGAGGCGGTGGCCACAGAGCATTAAACCTTCAGGACAGGGCCCTGTGTGACTGGGCTTGTTACACACCCACGAAGCTGACCCTGAGTCCCATAAACATGGAGTCTGTTTCTTTAGTAGAAAAATGGAAAGTGAGATTCATCCATTTCTCTCCCCTCCATGTTCCATGGAAGACTGATTCTCCCCTTCTCTGACCCCACCACCTCCAGAAGCCATGGGGTCAACAGGGAGGGGTGCCACAGGCTGGGAATAAACAGTCACAAGCCTGCCCTGTGCAAAGAGTGACACTCACACCTCCTCACATGACCTTCTCTGTAGTTCCTGAGGGCTCCGTAGGAAGTGTTCCGTGGGAACACTTCCAACTTGGGATCCAAAGATACTTAGCGCATCCCACGTCCAGGAGCCACACAGCACCAGGATAGAAATGGAAAATCAAAGCTGTTTTCTTCCAGTTAACTAAAAACTAAGACCCTGATTATCTGCTTTTGGGGATAAGAGCCCCCTAACCAAAATCAGCTGTGGAAATTTCATCTCCCTAAGCAAGCAGGGGGCTGGGGATCCAGCAGACGTGTGGCATCAGCCTGTGGCCAGGAGCTGGAGTACTGACTTTCTTCTCTCTCCCAGAAAACACGTAGCAGTGGGGAGGTCTCCAGACCCACGTTGGAAGCCCCAACTAGCTGTGTACACTTCGCTCCCCACTTCCCCTCCTTGGAGCCTTAGTTTTTCCTTTGAAAATGGGCTGACAGGGAATTCCCTGGTGGGCTAGTGGTTAGGACTCGGCACTTTCTTTCACTGCTGTGGCCCAGGTTCAAGCCCTAGTCAAGGAACTAAGATCCCGCAAGCCACCCGGCACAGCCAAAAAAAAAGAAAATGGGCTGACAGTCTTCACCACAGAGGTTTCCTGTGACTTTCTGAAAGGAAAATTGTTTAGAAGCTGTTACTTATGACATACACGTTTGTTATTATGATTATTCTACTTCATGCAGCAAAGACTGAACCAGCATAGCTCTAGGCACAGCAGCCAAGAGGGAGAACACAGACGAATCGGGTGTCGCGAGGTCCTCACACCCGCAATGTCCTGGAGGCCCTGGGGAGACACAGAGTCAGCTTGGGCTCTAGAAGCAAAACCCAGCTCATCATCGGATTTACAGTACACACGTGTGCCATCCCTATCATCCAGACAGGAAGCTGAAGCTTCGAGAAGGTAAGTGAGTTTTCTAAAATCAAACGGTCAAGTGAGAACTCACAGGGCTTCTCTTGTATGTGTGATCTCGAGGAGCCGCTTTATCTCTGTGTAAGATGGGATGCAGAGAGGAGCCTGCAGGAACTATTGAGAAGGTCACATGAGGAGGTGTGAGTGTCACTCTTTGCACAGGGCAGGCTTGTGACTGTTTATTCCCAGCCGATGCCACCCCTCCCTGATGACCCCGCCTCCGACCACCTGTGACTTGACAGAAAGTGCACAAGCTGGCTTTGCAGACGTCACCCCAGCCTCCGTGCAAGGAGAAGTCAGGTAGAGGTGGGCATTCTCCATGACAACATGGTTGCTTTCTCTCCACTTTCTATTTAAATTAACTTGATATAAGCCTGTCCCTCCGTTAGGCTGTCAACTCTGGGTTTCAAGACCTTGATGTGAATTATCTTTTATCCGCTCCGTATTCCAAGACCAGTTTCCTTCCTTCTCGCTTCCCATCCACTCATGCAATCAACTAACAACCCTGCTCTGGACACTAGGGGTGCTCATGGAATGATGATGATGATGATGAAGGAGTATAAATCATAATAAGATGAAGATGGGGGCTTCCCTGGTGGCGCAGTGGTTGAGAGTCCGCCTGCCGATGCAGGGGACACGGGTTTGTGCCCAGGTCCGGGAAGATCCCA